>NC_072790.1:228219138-228522168 GCF_028583425.1 Eublepharis macularius | reverse complement strand
TGTGATATTAATAGGAGAGTCTTGTTCACAAATATTTTAAATAAATAAAATGCACTCAAGCTTGCACTAGCAATATTCTAGGATGATGTTCCCAAAAGGCAAAAATCAGAACTAAGTAATAGGGTCATCAATCTAGCAGGAACATAGGCCAGAAAATCAGTAGTGTCCAGAAGGTACCTGTGCAAGGAGGGATTGGTTCATGGAGAGGGGCCAGAGAGCACTTCATTATTCCTAAATATGTAGGGAAAGGGCATGTCTGTGGTTACTCTATGTTTAGAAAGAAGGATCTTTATGGAGGCATGTTTTTTTAAAAGTCTGCACATTCATAGTCATACATTCTGGCTTTTGTGAAGCCATTGGAGCACATTGAGGAGGAAAGGCAGCATACACATATATTCATTAATAAACTGTATGTTGAATTTTCATGGACAACTGTATTGTGTGGACAAAAAATCTGCAAGAGAAGGCCACCTACAGCTAAAATAGAGGATTAAAGAAAAAAGTGTGGAGAACTAACAAAAGACTAAGAAAGAAAAAAATGATTGGAGGAAAGTTAAATATCTCCCAAAGCTACAAAAATGATGTCTGTGCAGGTGCAGGCACTGAAAAGAATCAAAGAAAGAAAAGGGCTCTTTAACATTTGAGTGGAATCTTGGGTTGCTATAGCAACCCAAAATGACACTTCAAATAGTATGGCCCCTAACCAGGAGTTTGGGAAGGCTGAGGGGAAGGAGAGAGGCTGCAGGGACCAAGAAGAGTGGTGGAGAATATGAAAGCTGTGAGGAGCAGAAGATATGGGGGCATTTGAAGGGGAGAGGCCGTGGAGTTATGGGGAGAAGGGAGCTGGGAAGGGGATAGAGACAGTGTGGGAAGTGGGTTCAGAGCGGAACTGGATTTCCCTTCCTTCACAAGGCCCCCCATTTCCCCCTTATATTCACATCACAAGTAGCTTGCCTAAGCTGTGGTATTGAAAACTGGTTCCTAAATCGAGCCTGGGCTCAGGTATATAACTGTGGGGTTCAGAAGGGGTATAAAGGGAGAGGGTTGCTCTTTCAGTGTCAGATTGGGTGTGCACCACCTTGGTGGCCATGGCTAGATAGAATCAGTATCATCACATCTTGAAGGGAAGGTCCCCTATAGGGAAAATATGGGGGGACTGCAAAATGGGACTCACAGAGAGGTTTCAAAATGACAAGCTGAAAAATTCATGGCACACAAAAGGCATTTAAGTGGGGGAGTGGAAGCAGTGCTGGACTGAAGGGCCAATTCATAGGCTACTAACCCACAGGGTGGACATGCCGGTTGTCAACAAAGTCTGGGAGATCCATGCTGAGAACTCAGTACTTAATATGTGTTGGCAGGAGTGGGCCTAGGGATTAGCCCTCCCATGATGTCATGGAATTGGCTGCAGCAAGCAGCATCACTGGGCACAGTCACACCAGTGCACCTCCTAGTATGTGCATGCTCTTTCACTTTTTGTTTACTTCACTCATATCCCCATTTCTCCCCAAGTGGCTTACAACATTCTCCTCTTCTCCCTTTTATCCCCACAACAACCCTGCGACGTAGGTTAGGCTGAGACTGTGACTGGCCCAAAGTCACCTAGCTTGCTTCCATGGCAGAGTGGCAATTTGAACCTGGGTCTCCCAGATCCTGGTCTGACATTATACCATGTTGGCTCTCTTTTCCCTTCATATCGGCTGGGCATGGCCGTGGCTGCCAGCTGTGGGGTGGTCTGCAGAGGCTGAGGTTCCTGGGCTGCCTGAAGCAATGTTCCACCCCCTGTGTGCTTTCTGACTGACACGCTTGGCACTGCTATGCACCACTCTGCCACCCTGAGACTTGGTTCCCCCCTCACTCTTACTCTGATACAATAAAAGCATTTCTTTATCAAGCCAGTTGTTATTTTACTAGAAACTCTGTTAGCCTCCTACTCCTCCAAAGAAAGACTTTGGGAAGCAAAACTGTCAAGGGGAAAAAATAAAACATACAGTGCAAAAACCTAGAGCATGCAGGCAAATCTCACACACAACAATGGAAAGCTGGGAGACTTGAGAGCCTCACTACAAGTGACATCTTACACGCGAACGGCGCTTGATCATTTTCGCAAGTCTTTCTGGGAATTGAAGTCCCTCTCCCCCACCCCTTTTCTTTCTGTTCCTTCCCCTCTCTGTTAGAATGCCTGCCTGAAGAGACGGAAAAAGCCTACGATAGCAGCTTTTGCAAATCGTCTTGCTGGGGGGTGGGGGATGCTCTGGAGAAAGCTGACATGTCGGTGAAGTCCTAGTGTCCTTTCAGTGATCTTTGGGGGCGGGCAGCTGCAACTTTGCTAATCGTCTTGCTGGGGGGCGGGAGATGCTCTGGAGAAAGCTGAGAAAGTCGCAGCTGCCCACCCCCAAAGATCATTGAGAGCAGGCTTGTGACTGGAGGAACGATTTGCAAAAGCAGGCTTTCTCCATCTCTTCAGAGCAGCCAAATCACTCCACCCCATCCAAGGACTGGTAATGCAAAAACAACATAACGATCTCTTGCAGGCGTGCTCCTTTTATGGGGAGCTTTACTGAGCCTCAGAAAAAGGGGTTTTTGTAGCTCCTTAAAGGATAAAATGTGCATATTCAAGGAACTCCTGAAAGCAACCCCAGCACCAGGAAGGCTATGATGGTAGGGAATTGTTTTTATTTCTGTATTCATTTTGAATACCAAGTAAATGAAAGTCAACATTCATTCTAAATGTTTCATTTTTATCTTGATTGAATGCGGGGGTGAGCACCAAATATTCAGCCTAGGGCACCAAAAACCAGCCCTCGGTGCAGGCTCAGTTTGCATTAGGCCTGCAGCACACGGAGGAGACGAGCCAGCCTCTGTTATCTGCATCTGAAATGCCCTTCAAGGAGCCACGGTTTGCTTTGCTGGGGAAACTTCATGTGTTCATAATCTGTCTCCTACATAGAGGAGTTCTGCGGATAAATCCTTTGCGTCTTTCCTGATAACACTGCCATCTGGAGGTGTCTTGCAGGAGGCAGGATTCTCTCAGAATGTGGGTGGAGTCTCCCAGCATGTGGGTGGACTCACCCAGCTTCTTGAGACCTATATCAGCAGGTGTTCTACCTCCAGCCAGGCAATCTTGGAGTCCCTTTCCTTGTCAACATGTTGGGTTCCCGGGTGTGCTGGCAGCTGCTCCTTGGGTGTGCTCTGCTACTGGGCCAGCCAGTCTTTGGAGACTTGAGTGCCTCAGAGCAGCTTTCTTTAGAAGACCCAGAGAAGCTGGTGCCAGAAGAGCCAGAGGAACCAGTGCCAGAAGAGGAGATGGAGGAACCGGGGCCAGAAGAGACAGAGGAACCGGGGCCAGAAGAGACGGAGGAGCCGGTGCCCCAAGGGATGGAGGAGCCAGTGTCATCATTAGAAGAAACAGGGGAGCCTGTGTCAGTGTCAGCAGAGTCAATGGAAAGGGAACTGGAGGAGTCAATGGGAAGGAAACTGACCTCAAAAGAAAGAGAGGAGATTTTTGGTCCCTTAGATGAAGGACTAGAGGAAAATGCAAAATCCTTGAGAAGATGGATGAAGATGGCGCGCGACAACCCTCGCATTGAGGAGATGCATATGTTGAAGAGAATGGCTTTGTGCCACCATAATCAGAAAAGTGATTATATTTACAGATCATATGATGGAAATATAAAAATTAAGGTAATGGAAAGAATTGCCAGGAGAACCCAAGGGAGATGGGGCAATAGACAGATCAAGACGTGTGATCCGTCTTTAATCATTTCCTGCTGTGAATATGAAGGGTGTCATGGTAGCAGAAGAATTAAAGTCAGGTCTCCCTTTCCAAAGAAAAGGGGCTGAAGAGGAGTCCTTCTTTATAACCACATCCCTCTGCTCTGGACCCATAAGCCAGGTTTGAGGGTGACAGGTGTACTCGCTTAGCGGTGAGGGCAAGCCACTCCGCTCAGGAGCACCTTGCACCTCACCTTCCAAGACTTGAGCCCCAGCAGAGAAATCAAACCCAGTGGCTCCAATTAAGTCCAGGATAAAAACAAAATATATCCCTCTGCACATCCCACCCTCTCTCGGGTATCCATCTGGAACAGTTAGGGAAAGATCGATTTGAGCAGCCAAAGTTGAATATTTTTTTCTTGTTCTTCCCTTCCAGAAAGCAATCGGGACGATGATGTACATCAAGTTGTTGTTGGTGAAAACCAACTGCACAAAGGAAGAAGGGAAGGCGCTAACCAGACTCCATGGACACATGTACAATGATTATGGTGATGATGATGATATAATGGACAGTCACGTTCCTGGCACGAGAAGAATTTGTGAGGTGCCACCAGAATCTGAAAAGGAGGTGAGAAACAAAAAAAAGGCTCTGCTATGACATGGGCAGGAACACATTCAGACCTGGGTCCTCCTAAGCAGTGTGCATCTTTGTGCAGCCTTTAGCACCCCCCTAAAACTGGTTTCCTGTGGACCCAATTGAATAGTGTTGGGGAGCAAAATGGGAATCTGCAGCAGGAAGTGGGAATCAGCAAAAATCTCCTTCCCTCGCCCTGTAGATGAAAAAGCTGTTCCATCAAAACAGCTGCTGAGCTGACGGAATAGCACCTTAGGATCCAAGCCTTTGACATTTCCACATGGGTTTTTTACTCCAGTTTTGACTCTCCACAGCCCAATTAAGGATCTGAGTCATCTTGGATGTTTTCTTAAATTGTGGTTAAAACAAACGGCTGTGGAGGGACCTGTGATACATGAACCTATTCATTCACATGCAAAATGAAGTAGGGATATTTTTGCTTGTACAAAAGCAGAGGACACAGATGGGGGGAGGTAACATTTCTCCCCCTGCCATACTCCGCTGCTCTAAGCATATCGAATCATAGGTTTGGAAGGGACCGCTAGGGTCATCTAGTTCAACCCCCTGCACAATGCAAGAAATGCATAGTTACCGCCCCCTCCCCACACACACAACCAGTGACCATTACTGCATGCCCAGAAGATGGCAAAACACCATCAGGATCCCTAACCAAACTGGACTGGGGAAAATTGCTTCCTGACCCTAAAGTGGCGAATGGCTTTACCCTGAGGCATGTAAGAAGGGGCCATGAGAACTAAGCGCTGATGTAACCCTTCCTGCCCTCCCTCTCATGATATGGCTGTTTAAAGCATTTTTCCCTGTTACGGACATATCTGCAAGAGGGAAACTGAATTCATTTGTACAATGAGAAGGATTTCTCCTCCCTCCTTGAAAGGTGGGGAAAGGCATCCCGTGGATGAGAGGGGCAGTCCGTGAGAATTTGATCCAATATCTTGGGATCCAAAAAAAGAATTTACAAGCAGAAGTGTGTTTCCCATGGAATCTAGTGGGAGTGTCCAAGCAGCTCCAAACACACATCATAACAATGTGAAAGAGATGGATACGAGGCAGACTTCTGAGCACGTATCTGCTACTTTAAATGTGCTTGTTACGAGCTCTTTTCAGATGTTTGAATTTGGCATGCCAACCATGCATAACAGCAGCAGCTGTTATGCATACCTTCTGATATGCATGGTCATCATTTTGCAAGGATAGGGCAACATGTGTATTTTCCAGCTTCAGCATGCATGACCAGAATACTGGAATAAGCATTTGTGGGCACATAATAATGTGTACTAGAGCCTGGATAAATACACACATTGCTCTAGTCACATAAAATGGTGGCTGTACATATTGAGAGGATGCTGCATGTGTGTGTTAAGTGTAAGCTCTTGTTCTACATGGTTAGTGCACCAGGTTGGAATGTCTAATAAAGGATATAGTTCATGAATATATGAGGCTACCATCCCTTGCTGAAGAACTCCATCCAGCATCATCTTTACAGACTAGCAGCAGCTTCCTGGAGACTTTCCCAATGCCAGCAATTTCTGGACTCCTTTTTACTGGAGGTGCCAAGGCTCTTATGAATGCAGAACAGGTGTCCCACCTCCCAGCTGTGCCTCTTCCCCCATATGAAAGTGCCTACTAGCTCACTGTTGCCTTCTCTGACAGGTACCAGTTCTCCAAGTTCTCAGGCCAAGAATGGCCCTTCCTGAGAGCCAAACTTGACGAGATGTTGAATCTCCCAGCACATGGAGCTCCCAACATGTGATTTGTTGAAAATGTCTGGCGTATTGGGCCCCAATTCAGATCTGGACCGCAATGAAGCAGGAAGGGTGGAGGGTTAAAACCTTAACCATGACACTCGTTTTCTGACCCCAAATGACCCAGTGGGGCTGCAAATTGCCTCTATGTTAGGACCTTTATGCTGGCATTTGTGTTCATCCAGCAAGATAAAGACCATCTTCACGGGGTCATTTAGGGTAGGGCAAATGGTGTGTGTAAATGTGTGCCTCCATGTGTGTGCGCGCACACATGTATGTGTGAAATATCAAAGTACATTTCCTTTGTTGTCCCAGCATGGATTATAGCCCTACAGAATGGCTATTTAAAAGGGTAAAAAATTGAGCTCTATACACAAAACTCCCAGCACCTCATCTGGTTTGGTCCTGAGAGACTGTAATTAGAAATGTCAGGGACTGACTCTGGAACCTTCTGCATTCAGAACACAAGTTCACTACTGAACTTTAAATACTAGCAGGGTTCATTTTGTAGAAAAAGAGCTGGAGGAACTCATTAGTATAACATTAGCATAACTCATTAGCATACGCCACGTCCTTTGACATCACCTGAAATGCGTCATTAGCATAACTGATCTGCATATGCCACCCCCCACCCCGACATCACCTATCCTGGCTGCTTTGGACCCAATCCTTGCCATTCAGGGCTGAAATTGGGGCCAAAATGCCAAAAAGGGGCTGAAAATGGCCAAAAAGGAGCCCAAAATGGTCAGGATTGGGCTGCTGCTGAACAGGAGAGTGATCCACCACTCGTCAGAGGCCCAATCTGGATTCTTTCAGCCCCAATCCAGGACGAAACGGCCCCAAAGGGCTGAGAATCTGGTGGGTGGGGCCACTTGACATGTGACCTCCTTGGGGAACTGCCAGAACTGCATTCTTGCGTGTTCCCCCTTGAAATGAGCCCTGAATACTAGGGTGGGGGGAATGCTTGTCCCAGGATAGCCTCACATGCTATTCCATACCAAAACTGAAAGTCTTTCTTTCCAAAATGGGATGGGGACAGTTTTATTACATGGTCAACAGACCTTTCAGTAACACAATAATTAAAACCAAATATAGGAATTGCAGATTTTTGATTAACAGAATTCTTGCAACATCCAGGTTCTAGTCTTGGCTCTCAACAGCTTCATTGTCATTGGTCAAGCAAAGGGTTTGTGTTATAGATTATCAGAATATGTATTCTGGGGCATGTCAAGCTTGGGAAAAAATGGTATATTTCAGACTAAAACACATTCTTAATAGCCACATTATTCAAAAGCTGACTTCAGTTACATCAGCTCAACTGCATATTATTTACTTATATTTATTGGGAGAGCCATTCTGTTAAACAACAGATGGAGAAGGTGATTTATTGCCATATTATACTTGGTTTTTTTCCCCACACGGTAGCCAATAGCACTGGGGGTATGTGTGATTTCTGGGGAGGAAATGAAATAGGAGAAAGAGTTGGCCCCCTAACCCCAGTGCAAGCCCCAGATCCAGCTGCTATCCCCCCCCCCCCGGAGTTATAAAGAACTGGGCAATCCAATCACAAATCTCCCACAGACTGTGCTTCAGACACACGTCCCAAACTTTCTCCGACTGCAGAAAATATTTTCCCCTCTCCTCCCGGAAGAACTTTGCTGCTTCTCCTAAACCAGAGAAATGTACAGTAAGTAACTGAGAAAATTTGCTTTCATTTCTGCTAGACATAGGGAGGAGAGCTCAGGAACCTCTTGAAATTTGTTTCTTTGAACTGGTGGAAAGTTTCTGGTTTCTGAGTTTTTAGCAGGGGTTACTCTGTGCTTTCAAGCTTTGGGGAGCCATCTTTAAGGGGTCATTTTTTTAAAAAGTTTCTCAAAGCTGATTTTCCTGGATTTTGGATGCAACACCGAGAATGGCTTGCTATGCTTGCTCAGTGGAATTTGCATAGCCCCTCTCTGCTCTGGTGTGATCAGAATCCCAGCCAGAGGGAGAGCAGCTTGGCCAGTACCCCAGAGCCACTCACATCATTTTTCTTGTTTCCTTTGTCCCTTGTCCCCAACTCCTTCTTGTTTTCAGATATTGGAGTGCACGTTCACACTCTTCCATGATGCAAGGAGCAGTTTGTACCATAATGCTGTTATTGGTCACAGTTGTAAGCCATTTCATCTGCCTGAAGAAGGTTACTGAAGACTCTGTCATCTTTGGATCCTGATGGAAAATTGTGGGGGGGCATGTGGGGGAGAACATTGCAAGTAGAAAAGCAACCACTGGGCTATGATATCCATTAGGTTCACATCTGGAAAGTGTCCCATTGCAAGGGGATAATCTGTCTCCCTCTCAAAACCTCTCATCGATTTCCCAGCCATCTTGTTTCTCTTGGCCCTATTAGCTTTGCTTTGAAATAGAAAAATAAAATTAATTTGCTCAAGCATTACCAACCTGTAGCATACTCTTGCTGTTTTACATTCTTCTCTCCTCCACTCATGTGGAAGCTGTGAGCTGGACCAAGTCTGGAAACTGGATTATATGATAAGCATAATGAAATGATGAAGGCCTGGATGGACAATAGTCCTCTTTATACTGCAGAAAGGTAGTTTGCGTGTGTGTTGATCAAAGAGTAGTTTCTTTGTTTCTATGTTCCATCCATAGAATTTGGATACAAAGGCCCTCTCAGGATCCAGAGAGACCTGGGTCACTTCCAGAGAGACCTAGGTCACTTCCAGCAGATAAAGCTCTTAGCTAATAAAAATTTAAAGTTACAACATAGATTCAGAGGAGTTAGCCATCTTAGTCCATAGTTGCAAAATAGTAAAGAGTCCAGTAGCACCTTAAAGACTAACCACAGTAGTTCTCAGAAGTTACAACATATAATGCGTATAAGTTGTGAAACTTATCCAAGCCAAAAAACCTCAATAGTTATTATAGTTTAAATGAAGAAAATCGAAGGCAAAAACCTCAACAGGTGTCTAAATTTGAGCAGGGGGGGGGGGCTAGGCCTTGAGGCCCAGCCAAATTTGCCCCCCATTGGCCCTGTTCATGGCTGCTCCATATGCTCCTTCAGAACTCTGGACAGCAGCTTCATTGAATTAAAGCAAAGAGGATCAACAGAGCCCAGGGTAGAATTTAACCCTTCTGGGAGGTAGAAATCCAGAGCGGTGTCTGTTTCCCCTTGCAAGCCCACAATTATGCAGAACTGAGACACTGCACCACGTCTTCCAGGTGTGAGCTGCATACCAAAGCCAGCAGATGTCAGTAACAAGCAAGGAATTGTTTCCAGCCACCAAACCCCAATCTCACAAAGACACAGCTGCACAGCAGGTGAAGGCAGACTTTATATTTTGGGAGCTTCTTAATTTTTTTCAAGAGCCATGAGAGCTGCCAGTCACTAAGTGGTGGCTTGGAGGACAAAGCTAGTCACAAAATGGCAGCTTGTGCCGAACAAAATTACACTCAGAGCTGATCGACAGTGTGTGATTGGGGAAATGTTTCCTCTCCCGTTTTCCAAAAGCAATCCATCTCCACAACCTAAATTGTAACTTGAACTGCAGGGGTAGGGGCCTGTAAAATGGAGATGTTCCCCTGGGCCTTCAGCTGAGTGCCAGTGGGTGTCCTCCTCCTCCCATCTAAGGCCACCACTTCTTCTGGGGCTGCCCTCAGCCATCTGCTATGCCCATATATGGACTTCCAATATTTGTCTAAATAGCCTGCTCCTGGACTGTTTTAATGATTTAAAAAAAATTGTTGGTTTTATGTTTTTGTGATTTTAATGTATTTTTAATGTTGTTAGCAGCCCTGAGCCCATTTGTGGGGAGGGTGGGGTATAAATCGAATAAAATAAATAAATAGATAAATAAATAATATACAGTTACTTGTATATTGAGAGCCAGTTTGGTGTAGTGGTTAAGAGCATGGGTGGGACTCTAATCTGGAGACCCGGATCTCCTCTAGTCAGCCAGTGGGGAGGCTCAACCAGCATCAACCATATGCCTGGTGGAACAGCTCCATCTTGCAGGCTCAGTGGAAAGATAAATCTGTCGGGCCCTAGTCTCTTTAGACAGAGTGTTCCACCAGGTTGGAGCCAGGACCAAAAAGGCCCTGGCTGACGCTAGGCAGGCCTCCCTGGGGCCAGGGACCATTAACAGCTGTTTTTCACTGGATCGAAGCATCCTCTGGGGCTCATACAGATACAGGCGGTCCCTGTATGTGTCCCAGTCCACGTAGGGCTTTATAGGTTAATACCAAAACCTTGAATCTGATCTGGTACTCCACCAGTAACCAATGCAGCTGGTACAATACTGGTGTAACATGTGCATTAGAAGGCACTCTGGTGATGACTCATGCTGCCACATTTTGGACCCAGTTGTAACTGCCAGATCAAGTTCAAGGGAAGCCCTACGTAGAGCGTATTACAGTAGTCTAACCTAGGGGTGACCATTTCCTGGACCACTGTAGTTAGTCATGGGTCGAAAGATAGGGGGCAAGTTGTCTGGTCTGTTGAAGATGGAAGAACAACGACCTGTCAACTGCCATGACCAGGGCTTCCATTTTCAAAGAGGCATCCAGGATCACCCCCAGGCTCCTAACTCTCAGAGCCAGTGTAAGCACCACCCCATTGAGTGTAGGAAACTTGGGCCCCAAATTCACACTCCCACAACTCAAATACAGGCTCTCTGTCTTCAAGGGGTTAAACTTCAGCCGACTCTGCCTCAACCATCCAGCCATGGCTTCAAAAGCATGCTCCAAGACATCCAGGGCTGATCCAGGCCGGTCCAGGTATAGCTGGGTGTCATCAGCGTACTGATGACACCCAAGCCCGAAACTTTGCACCAGCTAGTGAGGAGGCGCCTATAGATGTTGAACAATAATGGGGAGGGTATTGCCCCCTGTGGCACACCATACACTAGTGGATAGCGGGATGACAACTTCTTCCCTAGCACCACCCTCTGTCCGCGACCATGGAGAAAGGAAACAAGCCACTGTAATGCCTTCCCTTGAATTCCCACATCAGCGAGGCAGTGGATCAGAAGATCATAATCAACCCTATCAAATGCTGCCAAAAGATCTAGTAAAATCAGCAGCACCATTCCACCTCGATCCAGGTGTCTACAAAGATTGTCCATGAGGGTGACCAGCAGTGTCTCGGTCCCATGGCCCGGGCAGAAGCCAGACTGGAAGGGATTCTGGGCTGAGGTCTCCTTTAGGAAACTGCAGCTGTTTCTCCGCTGCCCGCTCAATCACCTTGCCCAGAAATGGGAGGATCGAGACTGGGTGGTAACTGAGCAGGTTGGCGGGATCCAGTGATCCCGCCAACCTGCCAGAGGAGCCAGAATGTCAGTGGACCCCGGGAGGGTGGGAAGTTTTCCTATAATTAGCAGTGCCTTTGTTTGAATTGTCACTTCTGCCAATTGCCACCTTCGGGTGAATACCTGTACTGTATTGTTCATAAATATTTTAAATAAATAAAATACACTCAAGCTTGCACTAACAATATTTTAGCATGACATTCCCAAAAGGCAAAAATCAGGACAAACTAATACAGTCATCAATCTACCAGGAACATAGGCCAGGAAACTAGTAGTGCCCAGAAGGTACCTGTGCAAGGAGGGATTGGTTCAAGGCTCTCCTACTAGTATCACACAAAGCAAACCATAAAATAAAGCAAGAAAATTAAAAATTGCAAGAGACAAGTTTTGCACACAGCACAGTACCCAGTAAAAATGCAGCCTAAAAATAGCAGTAAAAAAGCATCATACCATAAATCAACTACTTTTGCTAATCCTGGTAAGAGATATGACAACTTTTTCTGTTGGTTTTTACTCAGCCCTTCCTCCAAGAAGCCAGGGCAGCAATTTTTTTTTATCCTTCTCTTTTATCCTCAACACAACTCTGTGAAGTAGGTTAAATGAAGAGAAAGCAATAGTTTCCTCTGTTGGTGACACTGATTATACCATCCTTTCTGGCAACAGCTCCTCTGTCCCTTCTGGCACCAGCTCCACCATCCCTTGTGGCACAGGCATCGGCTCCTCCGGCACCGGTGCCTCCGTCCCTTCTGGTAATGGCTCCACCATCCCTTCTGGTGGCGGTTCCTCAGGCAGTGGTGGAGGCCAGTCCAGAGGTGGTGGAGGCCACAACAGAGGTGGTGGAGGCCATGCCAGAGGCAGTGGAGGCCAGCTTGGAGGTGGCAGCAGTGGAGGCCCCTCTGATTCCGACGGTGGCTCCGGCTCCTCCGGCGGCGGCGGCAGTGGCACCTCTGGCGGCGGCGGTGCCTCTGGCGGCGGCGGCACCTCTGGTGGCGGCGGCGGCGGCAGCAGCACCTCTGACGGCGGTAGCAGCAGTGGTGCCTCTGGCGGCGGTGGCACCTCTGGTGGCAGTGGCACCTCTGGCGGCAGTGGCGGCGGTGGCACCTCTGGCGGCAGTGGCGGCGGTGGCACCTCTGGCGGCAGTGGCAGCGGTGGCGCCTCTGGTGGCGGTGGCACCTCTGGCGGCGGTGGCACCTCTGGTGGCAGTGGTGGCGGTGGCGCCTCTGGCAGCGGTGGCGCCTCTGGCTCTGGTGGTGCCGGCGGCACCAGCACCGACTCCTCTGGCTCCGGCTCCTCCAGGTGCGGGTCTAGCTCTGGCTCCTCTGATGGCGACAGCTCCGGCTCCTCTGGCAGCAGTGGCGCTGGCTCCTCTGGTGGCGGTGGCAGTGGCTCCTCTGGTGGCATTGACGACAACGGCTCCTCTGGCAGTGGCAGAAGCGCCTCCAGCAGCATTGACAGCTCCTTCGGTGGCAGCGGCAGCTCCTCCGGTGGTGACTCCATCTCCTCCAGTGACAGTGATGGCTCCTCAAGCACCAACCCCTCATGCAGCAGTGGCTGCTCCTCCATCCCTTCTGGCACCAGGAACTCTGTCCCTTCTGGCACCAGCTCCACAATCCCTTCTCGCACTGGCTATACCATCCCTTCTTGCACCAGCTCCTCTGGCTCTGGCTTCTCTAGATCTTCTAAAGAAGGCTTCTCTGAGGCATCCCAGTCTCCAAAGACTGGCTGGCCCAGTAGCAGAGTCCACACAAGGAACAGCTGCCAGCACACCTGGGAAAGGGACTCCGAGATTGCCTGGCTAGAGGTAGAACACCTGCTGATATAGGCCTCAAGAAGCTGGGTGACTCCACTCACATACTGGATGACTCCACCCACACTCTGAGAGAATCCTGCCTCTTGCAAGACACACCCAGATAGCAGTGTTATCAGAAAAGAGGCAAAGGAATTATCCACAAAAAATGTCCATGTGAGAGACAGAATAGGAACACTTTGCTGCACAGTGCCCTCGCCGAGCGCAGACCCCCCCCCCCAGCTTCCACCGGCCCATCCAGTCCCTGTGCCGCGGGCCGGAAGGGGTAGAGGACAAGCCAAAAGAGGATGCCCCGAACTGGGACTGGAGGCCGAGGAGGTGCTAGCAGAGTTTGAAGTCCTTACCCAGGACAACGAAACCTCCGTCGGGCAGCTGTGAAACGAGGAGGATCTGTTGTGAGGAGGCCCCAGCAGCAGATCAATAGGAAGACCACTCCGGAGGAGGTGAGAGAAAGAGGGGCCATATTATTTATCCCTGTCAATTTAGTTAATCTAAAGAGGGGAATGCACATGCGAGTACAAGCCTTAATAGACTCTGGTTGCTCGCAGGACATTATTGCTCCGGCGCTAGTCAATGGGTTGGGGTTGGAAACCCATGCCTTGGAGTCCCCTATAATATTCAAACAAATGGATGGCTCTAATATGAACCCAGCTGTACTGGAAACAGAGTTAGTGCCTACCGGGATGGGCAAGCACTGGGAAAACTGCCCCTACATGGTCAGCCAAGTGGCCAAGTACCCACTCATCCAGGGCAGTAGATGGCTGTGGAATCACAACCCCTACATCAACTGGGAGAAAGGGATCATAATCTTTGACCAGGAGTATTGTCAGGAGCATCACTGGAGATCGGAATGGGGCGAAGGAGCGCCGGATAACTTAGAGGTCGCTCTCCTCACTACTGAGGAGCTAAATCTGATTCCACTGGAATACCGGGATATGGCCCGAGTGAGGAGGAGGCAAATTTATGGTGATTGCTGTATTCCCAGGAACACAACAATCATCATAAATACATATATCTCAATTAACTTATATAATTAAAGTGCAAAGTACTGAGTGATAGACAACAATGGGAACCACCTAATTACATACGTACCATCTGTGATATTAATAAATACACTCATAAATATGTTAAATAAATAATGCAACAATATATACAAAGCTACAATTCAGTATCAGATCATCAACATGTAATACAAAACACTTCCAGACCTGTCAGGATGTCAATTCTCTAGCCAGAGTTATGCCATATTAACTTGTGTTATAATCAGTAGTTGTCTAGTTTCCCTCCCTCTAGGCCCAGGTGTCGTCCAGGCCGCTCATGCCCATGGGAGCAAAGAGTCCTTATCTATCCAGCCCGGCCAATGACCTTGATGTCTCCATCTTCTCATGCCTTCGCAAACAGGACTAAGGGGGAGGCTGGAAGTGGGTGTTTGAAGTGTTCTAACTTTTGTTTTACATGCCATTCTCAACAAAGCTTTTGTTCAGCCAAGGGCCTCTAAGCCTTTGGATTATGGACACCTGTATCCTGAGCATAGTCTTTCAATAAACCTTTTGGAATCAAGAAACTTTGGGCTTCTTGCAGAAGGGGGGAGACGAACTCTGATAACTGGGATCCCATAGTCTGACAAGACCAATAGGTAAGTATAAATCACTGTATGTCTTCAATAAATACAATAAATATGAAGTCTAGAGGCTGTTGGTGAGTAAAGTTCCTTATACTTTAAGTGTAAACCATTGTTCTTTTAACGTAACAGATTTTTTTGATGTTATTGTAGAAGGAACCTTCAGAGGACTTGTCTGGCAAGTCCATATAATTGTGAAATCCTCCAATAGATGTCTGCTGGCATGTAATTCGCCCCTTTTGCTGAACACTTCCTCAGGGGCACCAATACACATTCACGTGGCAAACTGACCATCACGGCCGTCACAACTCGATTGGTCACAACTTGATTGCTGAGACTGAGTCACTGATATCACACGGTGTGAATATGAGGTAGTGTTCAGCAAAACGGGCGAATTACAAGCTGGCAGAACCCATTGGGCAGACATCCATTGGAGGATTTCACAATCATATGTACTTATCAGACATTGTCTATCACTCAGCACTTTACACTTTAATTATATAAATTAATTGAGATATATGTATTTATGGTGATTGTTGTATTCCTGGGAGATTTTCCTGTTATCATCCCTTCAGATCAGGCTTGCAGCACATGGGGGAAATGGCAGCCTCTATTGTCTGGATCCGAAATGCACTCCAAGGAGCCGCAGTTTGCTTTGTTGGTGAAAATTCATGTGTTCATACTTTGTCTCCCACATGGATATGTTATGCAGATAAGTCCTTTGCCTCCTTCCAGATAACACTGCCATCTGGGTGTGTCTTGCAGGAGGCAGGATTCTCTCAGGATGTGAATGTATATTGGTGCCTCTGAGGAAGTGTTCAGCAAAATGGGCCAGTTCCATGCTGACAGACGTCTATTGGAGGATTTCACAATCATATCTGCCCTGAGCCTGCTGGAAAGGTGTTGAGGGCGGAATAAAAATCAAAAAATAAATAAATAAAGATGTGCTTGCCAGACAAGTCCTCTGAAGTTCCATCTTTGGCTCCTGATGGAGCCAAAAGCAGTGAGGATAGTAGAATAGGCTCAAGGGATTTTCGGCTGATAATTACCTATCTAAAGAGCAGAGTATTCCCCAATGGAAGAGGGCTTCAAATGGCCAGTGTTCTTGACTAGGAGGGTCTTAGGGAAGGAGACCCTGAGGGTACAGTGCTCGCATCTGAAGAAGCATGCACAATTTGGAAGTGGCAAAGCCCAAGTTCTTATAGGGGAAATCCAGCCCTGGAGCATTTTGCACCAATTGGAGCCTCCTAGATGGAAGACCAATGTATAGTGCATTACAATAGTCAAGTTTTAATGTTACTATAGCATGGATCCAGGTGGCCAGGTCAGCTTTGTCAAGATAAGAAGCCATCTTCTAGGCTAGAGTGAGATTGTAGTAAGCATTTTTTTGCAGCTACCTTAACTTGTTTTTCTAGTAGTAGCGCTGGATCCAGTATAACCCATAGGCTCTTAACCAAGTCTACAAGGATCAGACGAACTCCATTGAAAGTGGGGAGTACAGTGTCTTTCAGGATATCGGACTTCCCAACAAGCATCACTTCGGGCTTGTCTGGGTTCAATTTCAATTTGTTATTTTTTAGCCATTTCGCTACGGCTGTCAGGCAGCGATCTAAGATTTCCACTGCATCCTGCGGGGACCTGGATAGCGAGATATAGAGTTGGGTGTTGTCTGCATATTGATGATATCCATCTCCATAGCTGCGAATGAGTTCTCCTAAAGGTTTTACGTAGAGATTGAATAACATGGGAGATAGGATGGAAAATTTTGGGGGTGAGGCACATGGCCCTTGTGGCTTAAGGCCAATGTTAGGATTGCGAACTGCCTAGAGAAGAGAATATCCTGCTTCTTTAATAGAAGCTAAATGGGATGTGATTTACCTCCATACCATGAAAAGCTTCAGCTACCCATTCCCAAACAAGAAAGCATTTATTCAAGGGACGGGACGTTATCCCCCAGACCTAGCAGCAACCCTAATTGCGCAGCAGACACTCCAGTGACGTGTCATGTTGAGGGAGAGAATAATGATGCTTGTAACAACTGTGCTTATATAGTGCTTTTCTAGATAGATTAGTGCCCTACTCAGAGCAATGAACAAAGCCAGGGTTATTTCCCCCACAATAGAGCTTGGGAGCTGGGGCTGAGTGGAGTGGCTGACCCAAGGCCACCTGCTGAGCTCAAGGCAGTAGTGAGATTTGAAGCAGAGTGCTGATTTGCAGCCCAAGCACTTAACCACTGTGCTACAGCAATCCTCTGTACAACTACAAGCATGCCATTGTTGTCCTCCGTAAAATATCGGAGCGCATTAAAGAGAGGGTGTGCAACAATAATGTAAAGGTGAAAATAAACAGGTCAGTTATTGGCTCGATATGACAACGGGCAGGGTAAGTAACAGATGGATGGGGAAGTTAAGCCTCATGGGGAGGTTTTTTGCAAATGGAATGCTAATGCTTCACTGCATCCTGAGGAGGTTCTTTTGCATATGGATTGGTGCTTGATATGCTAATCTTATCTGCAGGGCTATTGTAAGATGTAGAGTATTTTGTTAGCCTGGTGTTTTTCAGGACTGGAAACCAAGCTCTATTCATTCTTAAAGTCTCTTCTTTCCTGTTGAAGTTGTGCTTATGCTTATGAATTTCAATGGCTTCCCTGAAATGTCAGGAACTACAATGCCAAGACCGCAGCGATACAGCCCGGAAAATCCACAACGACCATCGTTCTCCAGCCGTGAAAGCCTTTGACAATAAAACTATAGACTTTGCTTCTATGTACTGTCTGTTGCTGTAAGTATGATGCTACTGGAGAGTGTATATGTTGTTGAATATGTCAGTCTTAGAATTGCTTACGTTCTGTTTAGCATTTCTTCAAGCCTGCTAGTTTTAAAGCTTTGCATATTTGCATTTACTTATTTGCAATTACATTGTTTGTTGAAATGTCTTTGAAATGGACTGTACTGACTCACACTGTGTAATCCACCTTGAGTCTCAGCGAGCAACTAATGCGAATGAATAAAGAAAGAAGGCAGACCCAGGAATGAAGAAGTGTGGCTGAAATGGAGCAGTCAAAAGGATGTGAAACTTTATGGCATGTGTTTCAATTGTTAACAAATGGAAGTTAGCCAGGTTTTCTTTCTTTCTTTTTAAAATATAGTTGTAATTGTAATGTTAGTAATAAACTCGGATTTTAAAAAACATAGTTGTTTTTCCACCCCCCACCATGTTCTTAGAAACTAGAGGGTAAATTTGAAGTGCGGGCTGGTAGAATTCAAGATATGAAAGATGGTTGTGCTCAGACATTGATACCAACCAATGAATCAAAAAGATGGGGGAATGGAGATCCCATCTTTGCTTGGTATTGAAAAGGAAGAAAAGAAAAGGCTTGCTCTGTTCTTCTGTGGCTCAGATACAATGATCAGTTCAAGGCCCAGAATGGGAAGCTTCATTTAGTCTTTGTTCTCCCCCTTCCTCTAGTTTATCCTCACAACAACCACCCTGTGACGTAGGTTGGGGCAAGATAGAGTGGCTAACTAGCCCAAAGTTACCCAGTGAGCTTCTATGGCAGAATGGTGGCTCAGACCTGGGTTTCCCAGATCCTAGTCTGGCTCTCTGGTGTGCTTGAAACAATGGAAGCCGCTTAAGTCAGAGGCTGGCTCCTTAGGCTGAAAGAAGGCATCAAACTGTGTTGAGCAGAATGGCTAAATCTACCCCACTATTTGTGAAACCCCAGTCCCCTCATCTCACTATTTGTAATGTTGAGACTATAACCGTGCCTTACATATAGGCTCAGGTGGATCTGCAGTAGACCAGCGAGATTCAAATCCACTAGCACCTTTAAAGACCAACAAGTTTTCCAGGCTGTAAGCTTTTGACAGTCAAAGCTTCCTTCGTCAGATACCAGATATCTTACAAAGGGAGCTTTGACTCTCAAAAGCTTATACCCTGGTAATCTTGTCAGTGTTTAAGGTGCTACTGGACTCAAAGCTTGTTCTTCTTACTTTATAGGGTTGTTGTACAAGTTATAAGAGACTCCCTTTGAACACTCTAAAGCATTCTATAAAGGCTCAGCATTATTGTTATTGCTATTATTAGGCCACAGGCTCAAGGATGGATGCAGCATTTTCTATTGCTTGGACAACAATTGTCAGGTGCTGGTGGACATCCTCCCAGTTGCCTGACTTCTTGGCACTGATGTACGCATCAGCAAGGCCAGGAAAGGTGGCAATGAAAGATGATCTGGAGGCCATGATAATGTGGCTGTGTGGAGAGAAAAACGCAGAAGTGAGAAGGGACAGTATATATCAAATGTATTTGAGTACATTTTAAAAAATTGTTTATTTCATTTATAGGCTGTCTTTCTTGCTGAGGCTCGAAGCTATTACACATCGAGAACAATGCAATAAGAACAATAGAGAACACAGAACCAACAGCAAAGACTGGGCTACAAAATTACAGGGTAATATGTCCTAAAAACAGGACAATACATGCAAATAAAGTAACCCAGATGAATCGCAAAACTGGTCAATGCAGAAATAAGCACTGAAGTATATAAAAAGAACAGAGCTATGAAAACACAGTAAACTTCACAGATGTTAGACAGCTTTGTTTCTATAGTTTATTGTAGGCAAAAAGACAACACAAGGCAGGGTTCTTAACCTCAGGTTTTATGCTTCTGTCCCTCTTTTTGCCTCTGATATACTTTCTCCTCCCATCTTTCTTATCTGACCTTACTCTGCTTTTTCTTTCACTATAGAGGGGAGTTCATCTGCCCAGCAACAGATGACGCTCTCCCTAACCAGACACACTTCTAAACAGCAACAATAAGCTGCAAAACAACTATTAAAACACAAAACCTATTCTGTATTATAAAAATGTCCTCCTGAGCATTTTCTGTTTACACATTCTATGGAATGCTAAGAATGGGGAATTCTCTGTCATTGACATCAGGTTTCTGCTTCCTCTTAGCTGGCCAGCAGTGGGGAGAAAGATAGCAGGAAATGGGGGGTGTCAGCAACGTCCCAGCATACTAACATCACTCCTCATGTGTCCACAAGTGATGTCAGCACATTGCTGGGAGCTGCTGGGAATGCTCTAGTAATTGGGCAAAACTTTATGGTTAAACCAAATACCAGAACATCCCAATGCCCCCAACAATGCATTGAAAGCACTTCTGGGGTCACGGGAATGATGTCATGCCAGGTGCACGGGAGCAATGTCACTGGCGAGCCACCCTGCCACTTAATAAGTCTCCCTTACCCCCTGCCAGTTACTGGGGGGATCTGGCAACCCTAAGAAGAGCATACAAGGTTTTTTTGCCTCATCAGACCTTAAGTACAGGCAGCTGTCAATCTGAACTATTTGCAAGATGAACCACCTTATTCCCTATTATTAAAAAATGCCCTCATGGTCAGCTCTATTTCACAATTGTAAAAGTGTAGGAGCTTTCCTGTTCACCTTAGAGATAAACTACACGAGACAAATTACACGAGGATACTCAAGTGAAGGGAGATGCAATGTTAGATGAGAAGCATAGTTTGAATTTCACCTCTCTCTACAGAGCAGGCAAAGATTGCTCCTCAGAGGATTTGTTCATTGCCAGAGAAGGCTCTGTCAATTATTAACAAACCTTCTGAGAAGTGATTTTTGCAGCTCTGTAGAGTGGTGAAATTAACAAACCCTCTGAGGATAAATCTTTGCCGGCTCTGTAGAGAGAGGTGAAATTCAAACTACATTTCACGGCTAACATTGTATCTCCCTTCACTTGAGTGTCCCCGTGTACTTCGTCTCGTGTAGTTTAGCTTTTAGACAGCCCATTCCGCTACGACAGCGAATGCTCAGGTATGGGAAGCTATTGATCCGACTATTTGCAGGGTGGCACCTTCAGAAGGCATTAGTCAGATCTCACCGTGGAGCATATTGTGAAAGGTGATCCTGTATAGCTATATAGGTTCTAGGCCATGAAGGATCTCATAGGTGATAACCAAAACCTTGAGTTAAATCTGGTAATTAACGGGCAGCCAACAGAGGGATTGTAGAATAGGTGTAATGTGTATTTTCCATCTGACTCCTGATAGTAATTGAGTTTTCCAAGCTAGAGAGACTGTGGAAGTAGGAAGAGGTTTCCCCCGACTCTGAGCTCCCAAATTGGTTGAGATTCTGGGTGAGTGTCCCAGATCCGAGTTAGAGAGTCCACATGTGTCTAAGGAAAAATGTGAAAGTGAGCACATGTGGTAATAACACTAATGGTGGCACTTTCCCCCAATGCAGAGCCCTTCTTTGAGGTGCCTTGTGCCAAAAAGACATGGCATTAACAGGACCAGAATATCCTAGGAAAGTGGGTTTATTGATCCATTTACCTGTAATAATACTTGTCTGGGAAGGCCCTGGGGTTTAGGAATGCCCTTTCTAGCAACATCAGCTGGTCATTCACCATCCGCACCTGGAGGGGACTGTTGAGAGAGAGAGAGAGGACAGGTTAGGGAGAAGAGCGCTGGGCTCAGGTTTCTTGAGCGTCACAGCCCCAGCAAAGTGCACAGAGATACAAACATAATAACAACAACAATCACTACTACTACAACAACAACAGCATTCAATTTATATACCACCCTTCAGGCCAACTTAATGCCACACTAAGGGCAGTTTACAAAGTGTGTTATTATTATCCTCACGACCATCACCCTTTGAGGTGGGTGGGGCTGAGAGAGCTCCGAGAGAGCTGTGATTGACCCAAGGCCACCCAGCTGGCTTCAACCGGAGGAGTGGGGAATCAAACCCAGTTCTCCAGATTAGAGTCCTGCTGCTCTTATCCACTACACCAAACTGATTCCCTACAGCAACCCTACTGGATCAGACCAATGGTCCAGCTAGCCTAGTATCTCATTTCCATTAACAGGCCAGTCAGATGCCACAGCGAAGTTCATAAGCAGGGCCTGCTGGCAACAACTTTCGTCTGCTCACTGCTCCCCGGCATGTGGTTCTGAATGCAGAGGTCCCATTCAGCTATTATGCCTAATATGCAATGATAAAACGAATCCTCTAAAAATCTGTCTGTCTTTTAAGTCCATCTCTGCCAGTGGGCATCACTGCATCACGTGGCACTGGGTTCCACAATCAACCACCCATGGTGTGAAGCGCTGCTTCCTCCTGTCTGTCTTGAATCTACTGCCAATCATACAGTGATCCCCACCCCCACCCCCGTGGCAGTTTCTAGTATTACAGTAGAGGGGAAACGTTTCTCTATAAATATTTTCATACTATGAATATTTTGTAGACTTCTGTCATGTATGGCATGTTGCCTCTTTCCCTAAACAAATCCCCAAATGCTTTAGCCTTGCCCTTTTCCGCACTTTTCCCAGTTCTTCATATCTCTTTTTTGCAGTGACCAGAATTGTATACAGTATTCCAAATCAGGCCACACTAGGGACTTCTACAAGGGGATTATTATACTGGGTATTTTATTCTCAATCCCTTTTCTAGTGTCCCTTAGCATGGAATTTGCCTTTTCGTATCTCCACGACACACTCAGCTGACATTCTGACACTTTCACTAAGCTATCCACCAAAATCGCCAGGCCTTTTTCTTGATCTACCACCACCAATTCAGTTTCTAGGTGAAATTGGAAGAGGGGGCCACACTTTGTACTGACGTTGAATTTCATCTGCCATTTCATTTCCCATTTGCTCAGTTGGAGAAAACCTACATGGCTGGTGAAGGTCAAGTTCATTTACAAAGCTGGCGATGCAGTGCCTCCCTGAGGCAATATCTGACACCAGCTAGTCTTTGGACGTGTCAGAAAATAACATTGGGAACTCATTCAGCCTACGCTTGATGCCAAGTCTTGCTCTGATCAGCTCTCTGAATTTTTTGCATCTTGTCTAGCTAACATAAGTTTTTAGCGGTTAAGAGACTGAACTATCATCCCAGAGACTACCAGTCCACATCTCATCCCAGCATAGTGTTACCAACTCCAGTTTAGGAAATTCCTGGAAATCTGGGAGTGGGGCCTGTGGAGGGGAGAGCTTTTATCTAGAATCTGGGGAGAGCTTTCTCCTAGAATCTATGGCATACCACAGAGTTTGACCACTGAAGCTGCTCTTTTCTCTAGGGGAACTGCTTTTTGTAGTCTGGATATCAGTTGCAAATCTGAGAAATCTCCAGGCCCCACCTGGAGGCTGGCAACCCTAGTCCTGCCACAAACTCACCTTAGGCCTTCTGTCTCTCAGCTTCCTCATCTACAATACTGGGTATAACTCTATCCGTTTATATTCAAGGCTTGTCATAAAGATTACTGAGATGAATGAATGTGAAGAGCTTTGAATGTGCCCACAATACTTTATAAATCCTACAGAACATTATTAAGGGAGGGAGGCTGCTGACCTGGGAGACGCTTCTTCTTGCAAACGGGCAATGCGCTGGTGGAGGCCGGCAGCTGCTGACTTGAATTGCGAAATTGCATTCTGGAGTGGGACTGGAAAGGGTGGGAGGGAGCCAAATGTATTTATTAATTAAGATATTTATAACCCTCTTTTCAATTAAAGCATTCAAGATGGTTAAGAAAAAGTTTGCTAAGAATCAAAAAGACACAATGGGTAACCCTAGCCCATAAACTAACTGTGAGCCCCTGAACTTATAACACTGGCGGTTCTTTCTATGACCTTTTTCTTATTTCTGCATCTCAGCTCATGGGTATGCTCTCTCCTGCATCTCCTCTGGTTTCTCTAGAATCAGGGCTTTTTTTCAGCTGGAACACAGTAGAATGGAGTTCCAGAACCTCTTGAAAATGGTCACATGGCTGGTGGCCCCGCCCCCAATCTCCAGACAGAGGGGAGTTTAGATTGCCCTCCGCACCAGCGCGGAGGGCAATCTCAACTCCCCTCTGTCTGGAGGTCAGGGGGCGGGGCCACCAGCCATGTGACCATTTTCTCTGAGGGCAACCCACTGAGTTCCACCACCTCTTTCCCCAGAAAAAAGCCCTGTCTAGAATTATGGCTCAGTTTACATATTGGGTGAAACTATGAGTCTGTCTACACGAGACCTCTTACACGAGGATGCCCAAATGAAGGGAGACGCAATGTTAGCCAGAAAGTGTAGTTTAAAAATACAAGACAGAGCCAAAGTTGAAATTTACAGGGCTTTCTGGGAGGTGAAGATGAAATAAACAAACCCTCTGAGAAGCGATCTTTGCTGCTCTAGAAAGGAGAAATTGTCTTTTTAAACTACACTTCCCAGCTAACATTGTGTCTCCCTTCTCTTGGGCATCTTTGTGAAAGAGGTCTCATGTACAGAGACTCTATGATTCAACAATAGTTCGTGATTGTCTGAATAAAGGCCGCTCCACAAACTAGTTAGTTACAGTCCATCAAACTAGGATCTGAAAGCACAGTTTGAAGTTGGTTTATTAACCACGGTTCGAAGCTTTAACTATGATTTTGCATGATGTACAAATGCAGTCATCCTGGCTTGTTTCCTAGAACTGCCATCATGGACTTTCCA
This sequence comes from Eublepharis macularius, assembly GCF_028583425.1. Taxonomy (NCBI): domain Eukaryota; kingdom Metazoa; phylum Chordata; class Lepidosauria; order Squamata; family Eublepharidae; genus Eublepharis; species Eublepharis macularius. The sequence goes on along the minus strand of NC_072790.1, from coordinate 228,497,840 downwards.
ACAATGACACTTTTCCAGCATTTAAGTGACTGTGTTGCAAGCTGAATCCTGGTTTTGCAGACTAACCATAATTAAAACGAACCACGTGTTTGCGTTTTGCATGAACCAAGATTAACAGTGTAATCCTAAGAAGAGTTACACCCCTCTGAAATCAATGAGTTTAGAAGGGTGTGAGTAGTAACTGTTACTACTGGCATGATTGCTTAGCGTTGCATTGTAAATCTCAGAGTGGGGAGCAGGTGCCTGATCTTTAGTGTCAACACCTGTGCATGAACATTAAGGCACCATGTTGTGCACAGACTGCCATGTGTGTGTTATGTGCCATCAAGTCATCTCCGACCTATGGTGAACCTATGAATGAAAGACCTCCAAAATATCCTATCGTTAACAGACTTACTCAGATCTTGCAAACTGGAGGATGTGGCTTCCTTTATTGAGTCAAGCCATTTCATTTTGGATCTGCCTCTTTTCCTACTGCCTTTCACTTTTCCAAGCATTATTGACTTTTCCAGAGAATCTTGTCTTCTCATGATGTGACCAAACTATGATAGTCTCAGTTTTGTCATTTTAACTTCTAGGGAGAATTTGGGCTTGCTTTGATCTAGAACTCACTTATTTGTCTTTTTGGCTATCCATGGTATCCACAAAACTCTCCTCTAGCACCACATTTCAAATGAATCAATTTTCTTCTTGTCAGCTTTCTTCACTGTCCAACTTTCACATCCATACATAGTAATGGGAAATACCATAGTTTGGATGATCTTGGTCCCCAGGGAGACATGTTTATATTTAAAGATCTTATCTAGCTCCCTCACATGCTCTTCCAAGTCTCAATCTTCTTCTGATTTCTTGGGTGCAGTCTCCCTTTTGGTTGATGATTGAGTGAGGGAATAGAAAATCTTGAACAATTTCAATTTTCCTATTGTCAGCTTTAAAATTGTGTAATTCCTCAGTAGTCATTACTTTTGTTTTCCTGAACTTCAGCTGTAATTTTCTCCTTTAACCTTCCTCAGTAGTCATTTCTTCACTGTTTTCTGCCAATAACATGGTGTCATCAGCATATTTCAAATTGTTAATGTTCCTTCCACCAATTTTCACTCTACCTTCTTCTTAATCTAATTCACCTTTCCTTATGCCATGTGTTACCCTTTTCTAACATATTGCAAGACTATTATGCAGTCCTAATATATATGTAACAAACACTCCTGGCTTTTAAATCAACATAGGATAGGCTATTGCATGGTAATTCAGTGTAGCAGAGAGACTATTCAGCAAGTTAACTTGTAATGGTGGAGAACGGAGGGTTTAGGCAGAGATCCTTGTTTTGAGAACAGGGGAGTTAACAAGTATTGTCTATTTTCAGCTGTGATGTATGGGGGATACATTCCCTTTGATTTCCATACTTTAGTACATCCAGGGGTCATTTTGTAGAAAAAGAGCTGGAGGAACTCATTAGCATCACCAGAAGTGTGTCATTGGCATAGCTGACTTGCATATGCCACACCCCCTGACATCACCTATCCTGGCTGTTTTAGACCCAATCTTCGCCATTCAGGGCCGAAATTGGGCCCAAAATGGCAAAAAGGGGACCAAAATGGTCAAGATTGGGCCACTGCTGAGTGGGAGAGTGATCCACCACCCGTCTGAGGCCCGATCCGGGCCATTTCGGCCCCAATCCAGGCTGAAATGGGCCCAAAATGGCCGAGAGTCAGGTGGGTGGGGCTACCTGACATGTGACCTCTCTGGGGACCTGCCGGAACTGCGTTCCAGCTCATTCCCCCTTGAAATGAGCCCTGAGTACATCTAGCTCTCCATAAGATCAGGTCCACTCTACAGGATATCTCACGGGGATTTATGCAGGCTGCCCCCGTGGCTATCACCCACCCAGCAACACACAGCACCATATCAATATGCCACCATCTCACCAAGCGACACGCTGTGGTTTTTCAGGTCTTCCACAATATACTCATGGTCTACTGCTTTGTACAACGTTTCCAGCATCTCTCCATAGTCAATTGCATTGAGTGGAAGTATCAAGGTATCTGCCAAGCGCACCAAAACGTTGCCAGCTATCCGTGCCACAGCCTGGTGGCTGGTGAACCCTGGAAGAGAAAGAGAAGGATTGACTGAATTGCTTCACTAACCAACCTGGGTCACAGTCAGTGGAGATCCAAAGTGGCTTACATTGTTCTCCATTTTATCCTCACAACAACCCTGTGAGGTAGGTTTGGTTAAGTGTGCTTGACTGGTGCAAACTTCCATGGCAGAGTAGGGAATCAAACTTGAGACTTCCAGATCCTAGTGTGACACTCTAATCTCTGTACCAGATAAGGTATGAAATGGAAAGGGGATGGGGGGAGGCATTGTGAAAAATTGGACTAACATTGAGAATGAAATGAAAGTAATCGGTGAATGAGTGACCGTAGAATTATCAGCTTAAAAATCCAGAGGAGTTAGCCGTGTTAGTCTGTAGTTGCAAAATGGTAAAGAGACCCGTAGCACCTTTAAGACTAACCACCTTTATTGTAGCATAAGCTTTTGATGAGCCCTGTGGCACAGAGTGGTAAGCTGCAGTACTGCAGCCCAAGCTCTGCTTACAACCTGAGTTCGATCCTGGCGGAAGCTGGGTTCAGGTAGATAACTCAAGGTTGACTCAGCCTTCCATTCTTCCAAGGTCAGTAAAATGAGTACCTGGGGGTAAAGTGTAGATGACTGGGGAAGGCAATGGCAAACCACCTTGTAAAAAGTCCTCCAGGAAAACATGGACGTCCCCCCATGGGTCAGTAATGGCTTGGTGCTTGCACAGGGGACTACCTTTACCTTTACCTAAGCTTTTGAGAACCACAGTTCTCTTCGTCAGATGCATCTGATGAAGAGAACTGTGGTTCTTGAAAGCTTATGCTACAATAGTTGGCACATCAAGCACCAATCCATATGCAAAAGAACCTCCTCAGGATACAGTGAAGCCTCCCGCCATTAGCATTCCACACCCTGGGAAACTCCTACAGGATGACTCAGCTCAGTCCCACCCCTCCTGAGTAGATATAAATGACCTGCCACATCTTTTCCACACTGTGACACTGAGAGATCTCTATCTTTTGGTGCTACACCTCTGAAGATGCCAGCCACAGCTGCTGGCGAAACGTCAGGAACTACAATGCCAAGACCACAGCAATATAGCCCGGAAAACCCACAACAACCATCGTTCTCCAGCCGTGAAAGCCTTCGACAATACATCGAACACCTCTACGGGGAGGAAACATTCCAACAGACCCGGAGATTGGAAACACTTCGGAACAAGAAAGCACATCTACTCTGTTCTTTAACCTTTCTCCTACGCTGCAGGGACACAAGAACCATTCCATCTTTCCTCATAACAAAAAGAATCTTCAAAACCACACAGGCGAACCGCATTTATGACCATCTAGAACAGGCCCTCTTACGTGAGAGAATCCACACTACCCGCAGAGAACTTGCTGCCACAGACAAGGAGCAATTTTGCCTGCAAATCAACACCAGCCATAAAATGAGAAGTCAGGATTGGGACAAGGTCGATAATCTCACCTACAGGAAGATGGAACAAGTTTTTACCAACCACACATCCAGACAGAAACAGAAGTTTAACAAACTACAGGAAAAAAGACAGACAAGCCCAATGCTCAACAATGCACGCATTGTCATCAATCTGACAGACTGTCAACTCTCAGCAGAAGAAACCTCCATCTTGGCAAAGGGAGGAAACTTTGCAGTCACCCCCACCAGAATTCCTGTGGAAGACATCATTGCAAATGTAGAAGCTGTCATTCATCATCTACCTGAAGAGGAAGCTGAGGAAATAAGAGGAGAGACAGCCAGGATTCTACGAAAGGCAAAGCTTCCCACCAGCAATATAACACGCAAGGAGAGAGATGCCATCAAGACCCTCAATGCAGATCCAGACATCATCATTCTACCAGCTGATAAAGGCAATGCTACAGTGATCATGCAAACAGAGGAATACAAAAAGAAGATAAAGGAACTACTGGACCCCTCCACCTACAAAAAACTAAAACGAGATCCCACCTGCAAAATCACCAGGCTAACAAACGCGCTGATCAAGAATTCCTCACTACATCCCGATACGCACAGAAAACTATGCAAGACAGAAGCACAGCCACCCAGACTATATGGACTCCCTAAAATACATAAGGATCCAGTCCCACTCCGACCCATCTTGAGTGCCATTGGTTCACTGACATACGAATTAGCTAGACATCTGGCCGATCTCCTGCAGGACCACATCGGGAAAACCTCGTCTTACATCAAAGATTCAGCAGATTTCATCAACAAAATCAGTTCTCTGAAACTCAATCCGCAAGACATACTTGTCAGTTTTGATGTTGTATCCCTGTTTACCAAGGTTCCAGTAAAAGACACTATTGCACTGATTAATCAGATTTTCCCAGAGGATGTAACAGCCTTATTCCATCATTGTCTGACAACCAGTTACTTCCAATGGGATAACGAATTCTATGAACAGATGGATGGGGTGGCCATGGGGAGCCATCTCAGCCCAGTTATAGCAAACTTCTACATGGAACATTTTGAAAAAACAGCTCTAGAATCAGCACCCCACAAACCTAGTGTATGGTTCCGGTTTGTGGATGATACATTTATCATTTGGAGCCATGGGGAGGAAGAATTGATGGGGTTTTTGAATCATCTCAACAACATCCACCTGAACATACAATTCACAATGGAGAAAGAAATCGAGGGAAAACTCCCATTTCTGGATACCTTGGTCATCCGCAAAGCAAACTTTCAGTTAGGTCACAAGGTCTACAGGCAACCAACTCACACTGATCGGTACTTACACAAAAACTCCAATCACCACCCCCGACAGAAAAGAGGCATAATGAAAACATTAGTGGATCGTGAAAGACGGATATGTGAGCCACACTTTCTCAATGAGGAAATTAATCATCTAAACCACGCACTTCAGGCAAATGGCTACTCCAGAAATGAAATCCAAAGAGCAATCAAACCCAGGATGAATCAAACAACCAAGGAAAAACAGTCTCCTACAGGAAAAGTGTTTTTGCCATATATCAAAGGAATTACTGATCAGATGGGAAAGCTTATGAAAAAGCATAACCTCCAAACAGTATTCAGACCCACCCGAAAAATACAACAGATGCTACGATCAGCAAAAGACAGTAGAGACCCCCTCACCTCTGCAGGAGTATACCGTATACCCTGCAGCTGTGGACAAGTTTACATCGGGACCACAAAGCGTAGCATCCAGACAAGAATAAAAGAACATGAAAGACACTGCAGACTTGGACAACCGGAAAAATCAGCAGTGGCTGAACATAGCCTAACTCAAACAGGGCACAGTATCTTATTCCAGGACACCAAAATACTGGACAACACTTCCAACTACTTTGTCAGACTGCACAGGGAAGCCATTGAAATTCACAAGCATAAGCAAAACTTCAACAGGAAAGAAGAAACCTTAAGAATGAACAGAGCACGGCTTCCAGTTCTGAAAAACACCAGGCTAACAAAACACTCCACACCCGACAAGAGCCCTGCAGAGAAGATTAGTACATCAAGCACCAATCCATATGCAAAAGAAGCTCCTCAGGATACAGTGAAGCCTCCCGCCATTAGCATTCCATACCCTGGGAAACTCTTACAGGATGACTCAGCTCAACCCCACCCCTCCTGAGTAGATATAAATGACCTGCCAACATCTTTTCCACACTGTGACACTGAGCGATCTCTGTCTTTTGGTGCTACACCTCTGAAGATGCCAGCCATAGCTGCTGGCGAAACGTCAGGAACTACAATGCCAAGACCACAGCTATACAGCCCGGAAAACCCACAACAACCAATAGTTGGTTAATCTGAAAGGTGCTACTGGACACTTTACAGTTTAAAAATAAAAGAGAGGCTTGTTCAAGATCAGAAAGAAACACAAGTAGAATCTTGCTGCATCAGATCAAACAGTCCATCTACTTTACCATCCCATTTCCCACCTGATGCCCCTAGGAAGACTGCAAGCAGGGCACGAAAACAAAAGCCCCCCTCTCCTCTGATTCCCCGGCACGCCTTCAGAAAACATACTGCATCTAACAATGGCTATCAAGGCTAATAACTGCTGGCAGATTGGTCTACCTTTTATATCATGAATCCTGTTAGAAGAGACCAATAACCCATCAAGTCCCACATGCTATTTCCCACAGTGGGCAACAGATGCCTTTGACAAGCCCACAAGCTGAATGTGAAGGCCCACAAGGCTTCCCTTGTTTGTTTAGCTTCAACAACTAGTAATCTGAGGTATACTGTCTCTGAACATGTAGGTTCCATTCAGCTATGTTGGCTAATAGCCATTGACAGACCTGTGCACCTTAACATCCTGTGGCAGTCAGCTTAATATATTAATGATGCTTTTTATGAAAGAGCTCCTCCTTTTGTCTGTCTTGAACCTGCAGTCAATCAATGTCATTGAATGAGAGAGAGAGAGAGAACAAGAGAAGGCAGAAATCTCTCTCATCATTCATAGAAGGTTTTTAACAGGAAGGGGAGAGTAAAGTTAGAAAAAAGCAATGAAGAAGGGAAGCAAGAGGAAAGTTTTTAAGAATCGAGATATTAACAAGGAGGTGTGACTGCTGAATAGTTTTGAACACCACCTGCCACCTCTGGCCAGCTTCCCCCCTCCACCTTTCCACCCTTTCCCCACCTGCTACCTGGGTCAATGAACTTATCCGCATAGTCAAAAGTGTCGAAGGCTGTGTGGTAGGCAGGATAAATGCGAGCTGAAGTCTTGCTCTAGGTAAAAGAAAGGAAGGAGACCTGATTAGACAGTCCAAAGTAGCCCAGAACAAAATAACTTCAAAGAGACTGGAGCTGCTATTAGAGCAGTAGTGACATATGCTGTTTTGGGAAGGTGTAGAGAAATGCCCTTCACCCAAGTATGCACCCCAATATTGCATTTATTGTGACTCTGTCCATGCACAGGAGCCCAGCAGCAAACTCATAACTGGCGGAAAGGAGAGAGGGGTGGGAAGGAGCCATTAAGTTCCTAGCACAGACCCCACCATCTCTTACTTAAGCTAACAGAGCTGGCCAAAGCAGGACAATAGGACATCCTGCTGCCAGGTTACACGCAAAAGGGACAGAGACTGCTAACAGCCAAGAAAACTCTTCCTTTGGGGGCAGGAAGATCCAAATGACCTCCGGGTGGGACAGACTCCCCCAGAATAGATTCTAAATTCCCAGGACACAAGGAAAGAATCTCTCTTCTGTTTTGAGCAGTTTCTTGGAGAGACAAGCTCTGAGATGCTAAGGTTTCACCGAGGAACTCCATCTTGTCCTCAAGGCAGGGGACAATGGACAGGAGTTCCCACCTGCGCATCTAAGAGAATGATGAACTCTAACTTACTGAACTCTCAAGTAAAGTTAGCCTGTCCTAAATTAAACATCCTTAAGGAAGTACCTAGAAATGGGAGAGGGGACTGTGTGTTTTTCACCTTTGTTCCCTTGCCAAGCCCGAAAGCTTAAACGGAACATGTGTATTCTTTTATTCTTTGATTAAACTTCCTTGTATTTTGAACCCTCTAAGTCTGGTCTCTGGAAACTCACATCTCTTTGGTCTTGCGGTCTAAAGTCAGGAGCGGCTCAAGGGTTTTCGGTGCTTGTGGCTGGCCGGGCACCGCCCCCCCTGCGTGCGCACAAGCACCACCGCCGACCCAATCGCTGCAGCGGGTGGCTCTGACAGTGTGCAGGTGGCCTCTGAGCTCTCCCACTCGGTTGCCTGCACTGCCTCAGATGCCTGCCCACAGTGGCTGTGCCCGGCTGGGGGCATGTGCTGGCGGCGGCAGCAGCGGGGCAGGGCGGGGCAGGAGGGATAGAAGGCTGCAGCTCTGTGGCATGCGCTCCCATCACCCACGCCTCCTCCGGCGCTCCCTCCGGCACCCCGCGCCTGAGGCCACCGCCTACCTGGCCTCAATGGGTGCGCAGGCCCTGTCTAAAGTAATGGTAATGGGAAGGGGCAGCTCAGAATCTCGCCATCCCTGGAGCACAATAGCTCTAAACAGCAAAGTTGTGACAGAGCCCCCCCCCCCCTCCAGGCGCCTGCTTGTAGACACATAATGGGAGGAGCGTGGCAATGCAAGTTGGAAGTGTTAGATGTATGTGTAATGAATATTCCAAGTAAATGTGTGCATGTGTCTTTAAATGCTTGGTTTGAGCTAGGTCAGGGGTGGGCAAATTGCGGCCCGCGGGCCACATGCGGCCCGCTACAGAGTTTTTTGTGGCCCACCAAGACAGTAGAAAAGTGTGATAGGGTACATTTGTCTCATTAAACTGATTCTAAAATTAAATGTGCTTGCAGCTATAGATGATACGAAATTAGCACAATAAATAAATTGAATAAAACTACCACTATTTTATTTAATTTATATTTATTGATTTTTATGATACAATTTATACCTTTTCTGAAATGCAAAGTTAACTAATGAATGCAATCATTTTAAAAGGTGCAGCCCTCCGCTAACCTCCGCTCCCACAAAGTGGCCCCCGAGCCAAAACAATTGCCCACCCCTGAGCTAGGTGAAGAATGGGGGTGAGAGAGAGGGAAGAGTGAGTGATGTGATTGGTTGATGAGTGAGAGTGTGGGTGGAGTGAATGCAGTTTGAGACTGAGAGGAGAGAGAGAGGGTTTTTTGCAGTCAGAAGAAAGCAGGCTAGCTGTGTGCTGCCTGAATATGTTGAAGTGTTTATGAGAGAAATATAACCTGTGTGGAACCTGAACTGAGCATGTTTGTGAAAGGACACTCAGTCAGGGAAAGAGAGGCCAGCTGTGTGAATGAGAGTAAATGAAATAACTTTAAGAACCAAGAACTACTTTTATGAAACCAATACGCTTCTTGAAAAATAAACATTTATTTTGTTTTGTTATATCCCAGTGTAGCTGTCATTGCTATATCCCATTCATATCCTCAGGGCCACACAGAACCATGAAGGAGCCTGACGCTTAAACACGTTACCAAAGGGGAAATTTGAATAAAATATTATGGAATAATATATTCCTGGTGGCAGCAAACTACACAGAGGGTGTAAGGGGAAGATTAAAAGAAAAATCTACCCCAAAGAAAGTACAGGTCATAACAGTATGACTATGTTAGACCGGAGATACTTCTAAGCAGGGCTCATTTCGAGGGGGAACGCACAGGAACGCAGTTCCAGCAGTTCTCCAAAGAGGTCACATGTCAGGTGGCCCCACCCACCTGACTCTCGGCTATTTTGGGCCCGTTTCAGCCTGGATTGGGGCCAAAATGGCCCAGATCGGGCCTCTGACGGTTGGTGGATCACTCTCCCACTTAGCAGCGGCCCGATCCTGACCATTTTGGGCCCCTTTTCAGCCATTTTCAGCCCCTTTTTTGCCATTTTGGGCCCAATTTCGGCCCTGAATGGCCAGGATTGGGTCCAAAATAGCCAGGATAGGTGATGTCAGGGGGTGTGGCATATGCAAATCAGTTATGCGAATGACACACTTCTGGTGATGGAAAGGGGCATGGCATATGCTAATGAGTTATGAGTTCCTCCAGCTCCTTTTCTATGAAATGACCCCTGCTTCTAAGGATCATTGGTGGCAGTCTGTGGTTATACAGTTTGTACTTGGCATCCTTGGGGAGTGAGAGGAAGGGATGCATCACCAAGAAGGGACCTGGATCAGCCAGGGAGCTCTTCCAACCTCCCAGGGGTCCAATCAGAAGGAATCACAGAGGGAAACAAGAACTTTTTGAACACTTGTCCCGTATCCTTATATAAACAAAAGGTGGCTTTTATGTGCCACAGCAGCATTCAAATTAGCTGCATGAACACTTGCCGTTTTCAAGGAGAAGTTTTGCGGAAGCCAGGGGAGGAAAACCACAAAGCGGACTGCTTTTAAGATACATCTGTAGGCATCCTTATTCAGGGAACACTTACCTTATCATAGGTGTAAGCAATATCCATGGATGTGATGCCTAAATAGTGAACAAAAGGGGCGTAATCACTTCCGGCACCCAGAGACCCTAAACTGAAGAAGAGAGGAAGACCGCAAGTCAAAAAGGACTGTTTCAAGTGGGGGACAGAAAGAGCATCTTTCAGAAACAAACACCAATAACCGGAGCCCTTGTAGCAGGGGTGCATAATCCCCAACATTTCACAGACACAAATAGGGACATATTTGCAGCCAAGATCAGGCTTGCCTGGGCTATCTAGGTCAGGGCAACAGCAGTCCTACAGAGTTATTTTTAACCATGAAAATGGCGTGGGTCCTGTGCATCAGCTATTTAACAGAGTGGGGGGACAAACACCAGGAGCTTCAAACACAGTTCTCCAAGCATCTGAGCCCAGAGACACTAGCAAGCCACCACCAGCCAAAGCAGATAATACTGAGCTAGATGGGTCTATAGTTTAATTTGGTTTAAGGCAACATCATATATTTATAAAGGAAGGCTGTAGACTGCACCACACTTTAATGTTCGTGCACATATATTTCCTTGAATGTATGATTGAGTCAAGAGATACATCCACTTACTGTCTCAGTGATTAAAAGGGGGAGGCTGTAGGGAGGACTTTGAATAGAGTTGTCGGGTCCCTATAACCAGGGATTTTTTTCTGGGAAAAGAGGGGGTGGAACTCAGTGGGTTGCCCTCAGAGAAAATGGTCACATGGCTGGTGGCCCCACCCCCTGATCTCCAGACAGAGGGGAGTTTAGATTGCCCTCCGTGCCGCTCCATGGCAAACTAGACTCTCCTCTGTCTGGAGATCAGGGGGCGGGGCCACCAGCCATGTGACCATTTTCAAGAGGTTCCGGAACTCCATTCCACCGCGTTCCAGCTGAAAAAAAGCCCTGCCTATAACCCTTCTGGTGGGATGAGGGGAGATTTGACAGTTACCTTGTGCCTCCAGTGCACTCATGCAATGACATCACTTTTGGCCCTTTGGGGGCTGAAATTCCCCCCAGTGAAGCCCAGGAACATGCCCACTGCTGGCGCGATAAGATCCCTTCAGGAACTTATGTCACACCCCGCTGGGAGCATGCCTAGTGCGTACTTTCCCAGGTTGCCTGCCAGGGACAGGTGATTTCTGGGGGGCTTCCTTCTTTGGGCAAACTCCCGGGAGATTGCCTGCCACTGGTGGGCACCTGGGTACCCTAGCTTGGAACCCTGAAAAATAACATGCTAACAATACTGTACAATTACATGAAATGGATAACAAGGACTTGATGGCATCTGGATTTATGGATTAAGAACCATGAACAATAGAAAAAAGAGAGCTCTTACGTTTAACTTAGAATAAGTGGGACTCTGAAAATGATCTATATTTGTAGTGGAGAAAATCAGAACTCAATCTGTAGTTTAGTTCAAGGGTTTCTTTTATCTTTTTTTTCTTTTTTCATTTGTTTATGTATTGTTAGTGTGTCTTCTTTTTAGAATGTTTTTTTATCCTCTATGTTTGTTGTCTATAGCTTTTGTTATTGTTTATAGTTTAAATAAAGGAAAATTCCATTAAAAATAACAATACTGTAACATAGTACTGCTAAATGGTCAAAAGAGGGGAAATGGTTTACTAGGGACAGTGACCAAAACACCAGGACTGTCTCTAGTAAATAAGAGCATGGGTGGGAAGGTCCATGATTTCTTACAGATCCTAGAAAATCTGCATACAGGCACTGGACCATATTTTTCACAGTGTGTGTAGTAAGGAGCTTGGGATAAGTCTGTCCTACATGACAAAGGTATGTTAATACCCCCTTAACAGCTTTGATCAGGCCCTCTCAATGGGTCTTGATGGCTGCCTGTTACCAAGTGCTGTCAGGTATGGGAGGTGCCTAGGCAAATGCTCGGAGATTTGAGGGGTGGTGCCTGAGGAGGGAGGAATTTGGGAAGGATGTGATGCCACTTTGGGTGACATTCTTAAGAATTCCTCCAATCACTATGATAAAGACCACAGAGAATAGAAGAAATTCCTAGAGCTCCAACTATGGAGGCCATTTTTTCCTGCCACTCCTCAATTTCTTGAGGGTTGATAATTGAGGGTGGGGAATTCTGTATTGGAAAGTCTAATGGCAGGCTACTCAGATCTTATCATTCCAAATTTATACCTGCATTGGCTCTCAGTTGGTTTCCAGACCTCAAGTCCAGACCTCAATTCAAATACTTTTGAACTTTAATGCTCTAATGGTATAGGCCCTGGATACAGTCCACCTGCTACCATAGCAACCTGTGAGTGAATGCAGACCACTGCTGTTTGAAGTACACGGTGGGGCCTTTTCCTCAGCATCACCAAAGTAGTGGAATTCCCTCCCAAGGGGATTCCATCTCACTCGTTCTCTGTTGGTGCTTTGTCACCAAGCCAAGGAAGCTCTTTGGTGGAGAGTCTGGGGATATCTCGGCTGCTGAGATCTGCTGCTGGTGTTTTGTTTTTCATTCTGCTCCTCTGCTTTCCCTGGTGGTTTTTAAACCTGATTTGAGTCTGTATCCTTGGTGAAATGTTTAGTAGCCACCTAGAAGATTTTAATAAACAACTGGAGTATCAATGTATTAGTTAATAAACAGCTTCTCCTCCTGCCACTTTTTCACCTGGGGATGACTCCATAAATAGAGCTGGTTCTATTGTAGTGGAGTTTCCAGTTATCATACAATGGAATGGGATTATCTCCTGGGGTCTGGACCTAGAGAGAAAAAGCATGTGAGGTTTTTTTTTAAGAGAAGACAAGCTGCTTCCACATGAAAGAGGGCTTTCCCTTTTAAACTAGAGCAAAGGGGGGGACCACATATGCCCTGACTTAAGGGAGAATTGGCAGGGGGGCTTCAGGGGCAATATCTGGAAGTTCTGCCCACATCTAACCCAGGGAGGGGTGGTGGAGGAGCAAAAATCTGCCTTCAAATTGGCAAAGCTAAGATTTGTTTTGTTCCTTTCCCTCATTCAGCCCTTCAATGGCCTTTCTTTTAGTTCCCAGCTGAGCCATACTTAATTGGGAAGGGGAGAAGGGGTTGCTGGGTAGGGTGGCTGGAGATCTCCCGGAATTTCAACTAATTTCCAGACTACAGAGATCAGTTCATCTGGAGAGAATGGTTGTTTCAGAAGGTGGGTCCTGTGTCATTATATCCCACTGAGGTCACTCCCCTCCCCAAATGTTGCCCTCCCCAGGAAATTCCCAACCTGGAGCTGGCAACCCTGTTGTTGGGCCATGCGGGGGCGGGGGGGGAGCAAGATCGTGATCACATTGTTGCTTCTATGTTGATACAACAGAGGGACAATGGGTTGGGAGCAGAGCCATCAGCCAATGGTGCAGGGATGGGGCATGTGGACTCCCATGTAGAACCAGCCAGATGGTAGGAATATCTGTGAGACAGATAGAGACTGGCTCTTTTAAACAAGGGTGATGGCACTGGTAACTTCAGACTTTAGAGAGCGATTCACCATGGAGCAAAAGTTACCCATTCCAGCAATCCACACAGTCTAACAGCTTTTATTCCCCTGAATAATTATCCTAGTGTTTCTCCTTCATATAGAACAGCAGGATTTGAGTTCAGTAGCACCTCAGAGACAAACAAGATTTTGATACTGATATTGAATATTATGATTTGTGTATATTGACCCATCCAATAAATTTAACAAAAAAAAAAGATTTTCAGAGTACAAGCTTTCGAGAATCAGAGCTTCCTTCTTCATACTCCCTTTTTCAGACACTTACAGTCTGAAAATCTTGTTGGTCTCTGAGGTGTCACTGAACTCAAATCCTGCTGTTCTACTGCAGACCAACACGCCACCCACCTAAAACTTCCTGCACATAGATAACGCCATTCCCATAATTAGGCTCGTCTTCTCTTGAATCAGCTGTCCCTTTAATAACAGACCTGGATTGCCGAGGCTAGTCCAATCTTGTCAGATCTTGGAAACTAAGTAGGGCCAGCCACCAAGGAAGGCCAGGGTTGCTACTCAGAGGCAGGCAAAGGCAAACCACTTCTGAATGTCTCTTGGCTTGCAAACGCTACGGGGTTGCCATAGGCCAGTTGTGACTTGATGGTGCACGCACGTGCGCACATGCACACACACAGAGCAGCAATTAGTAAGTGATGTTTTGTTCAATGCCCAGAAGTGCTTCACCTACTGATTTCTACTGATCAAAACACTATTAAAGTTACAAGAGCAGGGCTCGTGCCTCTTCTCCTCTCGTATCCACACTCAGAACTGGGTTACCTGCTTGGCTGCTGTAAAAAGGACACTTTGGGCAGGTGGGGTTCCCTGGGGTCTGAAGGTAACATTGGCTGTCAAAGGAGAAACAGAAGCATCAGCATAAGAAAAGGCCATCCAAACTAAAGGCAGGAGAGGGTAATCATCTCTGCCTGCCCCACCATGGCTCCTGAATCTTTAACAGCTACATGGCAGGCAAAATTCAACAGGAACAGCTTTTATCATTATGTACAGTGGCCAACCGGGCTGGAGTACCATGTCCTCTTCCTTCGATAAAGGTTTAATGTGTGGAAACAGGCAGCTCCTCATGGTAAATCATGTCACCTGGCATTTGCTGCATGTCAAACCTACGTTAAAGGGACAGATAGATGTTAAAAGGACAGCCAGTTGGCAACCATAAGCCTGCCCTACTCACGGTCTACCAAGCTGAATACAGGCTGCTGGCTGTGTATGATGGTCCATCACGGCCTGGATGAAACTCCTAAATTTACTTCCTGGCCAAGAATGCAAAAAGAGAAGGGTTGTTACGCTCTGGCAAGCCACGTGCTACTGGACTACATGTCAGGCCTGCTTTAGAGGGAGCCATGACATGGTACTCCTTGGTTTGGCTGAGCCCTGGCCAATGTGTAAGTCTGCCCAGTGAAGGCAGGGATTCGTCTCTCTTTTTTTTGTAAATTCTCCTCACTGAACCACAGCAGTCAATAAGAATATTCAGAGCAGTCAATAAGAATATTCAGAGCTAGTTAATGCACTAGCTACATAGGTACAGCTTGATTGTAAACAGAAGTGAGATCAGCGATGCTTACCAAAGACTGCAATGTCCACATTGATGTAGGCCACACTGCGCTGTTGCAATTTGCTGAAAAATTCCTGCATGGGAGAGACATATGTCAGGTAGCAAAGGTGTGTGCTGTACCATCTGGTTCATTTGCAGGTAACTTGGATGTGCTGTCAGAGTTCTGGGTGTTGTGAAGGCCACCACTGGTAGACTGATCTCATTGGGTAGTTTCTATGTTGTTTAATATCTGTCTTAGAATTGCTTATGCTCTGGTTCAGCATTCCTTCAACTCTGTATTGGATTTCTGCTGGTTTTTAATCTTTGCAAAGTTGCGTTTATAAACCCTATTCACATTGTTTGTTGAAATGTCTTTGAAATTGACTGTACTGACTCACACTGTATAATCCACCTTGAGTCTCTGAGGAAAGGATGGACAATACATACATACATACATACATACATACATACATACATACATACATACATACATACATACATACATACATACATACATACATACATACATATATACATACAGGGCTTTTTCTGGGGAAAGAGGTGGTGGAACTCTGGGTTGCCCTTGGAGAAAATGGTCACATGGCTGGTGGCCCCGCCCCCTGATCTCCAGACACAGGGGAGTTGAGATTGCTGAGTGGCACGAAGGGCAATCTAAACTCCCCTCTGTCTGGAAATCGGGGCGGGGCCACCAGCCATGTGACCATTTTCAAGAGGTTCCGGAACTCTGTTCCACTGTGTTCCAGCTGAAAAAAAGCCCTGCATACATACATACATACATACATACATACATACAGTTTGGGTTGTTACAATCTTGCAAGCAGAAAGGGTTATTCACCCATTGCAAAAGCCTACTTACACAGGGACGTTTTTTCATATGTGGCGGTTTTGTAAAGAGGTGCATAGATACTATACACAAACTAATACAAGCTATTTTGCAGATATCCATTCCTCTCAAACCAGAAACTTTCTTACTAAATTGTATGCCAGATACAAGCAAGGAGCAAAAACATTTGATAATTCATATAGTAACGGTGGCTAGAATTTTATTAGCGACCTACTGGAAACAACAAAGAATTCCACAGCAAGAAGAGTTAATAGTGAAAGTAATGGAAACTGTGGAAATGGACAAATTAACTTCATTAATGAAAGAACAAATGGAAGAAGACTTTTCTGCACCATGGGATCCCTTCTACAAAAGGATGACAAATAAATATAATGATCAAATGTAATGTAATATTAAGGATAATAGTATATGATAGAATAGAATGCACAGTTAAAGATGTAGTAGGATGAAATATAAGAGGTGAAGAACTAGATAATGTATATAGGCAAGCATAATGATGACTGTCTCATGTTCTTTCTATGTATATGTGAAAAACAATAAAATAAATATATTAAAAAAAAAGCAAAAGCCTACTTATAGAATCATAGAATCACAGGGTTGGAAGGTACACCTAGGGTCGTCTAGTCCAACCCCCTGCAAAATGCAGGAAAGCCCCATATACCCCCCCTCCCACACACAGACACAGCGATCCTTACTCCCTGCCCAGAAGATAGCAAAACTCCATCAGGATCCCTAGTCAAGAGGGGAGAGCAAACCTCCCCTGCCATGGCGGCAGCAGCAAATGGCACAGGAATAGGGAGGAAAGGAAAGCTGCAACCTCCCCTTATTCCTCTCCCAAAAAAACTGGAACTGCATTCTGCCAGCCTGGTTGCTGGAGTGGCTGTGGCCAGTGCCCAGAACTGCGGATTCCTGCGGAGACCCGTCACCCCCCTGTCCCCTTTACCTCTGTGTACTCAGTGGAACCGATAAGACCAAACTCCTCAGCACCCCAGCTGCCAAAAATAATGGACCTTCGTGGGCGCCATTTCCCTGCAGAGAAATCAGGCCAAGCCTTAATTCCTAGTCTCTTAGGTGCTATGTGCAGGTACAAAATAGGATCAGTTGCACCTGACACCAAAAACCCTTTTAGTTCCATATTGATGGAGGTGGTTGTTTATGTAGATAGCAACATTTATCCTGAGAGAACAACTCTGAGACACCTGGCCAACTTTTGATCGCTCTATCAGTACAAAATAAACAAGGAATGCTCCTGGTTCTTCTGTGGGACGGTGGAAATGGCCAAGATCAATGAGCCCCAGTGGGTGGGGGGAGCCAGGATCCTTGTATTACACCCCAAATTGTGTCCCCTGCCCACTAGGGAGACTTCTACCCACATTTACCAAATAACACCAGCCAGTAGAAAGAAATTGTCCCATGTGCCGGCTCACCTTCCTTCACCATCTTGCCTAAAACTCGTGTGATCTCTAGCATTACAGCCGTCCCACTGCTGGGATCAATAGCACCGTGCACCCAGCTGTCCCGATGGTTACCATATATGACGTACCGGTCTGCGGGAGGAGAGATATAAAGCTTAACAATAGTGAAAACATGAGCCTGCCTTATACTACATCAGGTCATTTGTCTACCAAGGTCCGTCTGTCTGTCTGCAGCTCTTCAGAGTCTCAGGTCTTTCATATCACCTACAAGCAGAGCTTTTGAACTGGAAATGGCAGGGACTGAACTGGGCTGAAACGAACAGGACAGGCCTGTTTCCCCCCTATTTTATTGTATCCTGCCAAGGTTATCATTCATCTCCATTTCTTTTAACCAGAGAGCCTAACTAGATGTTACAAACTGCACAAGTTTCCCACAGGGACTTGTAGCTATACTGTAGCTGCTAGTTCCAGGTGGCAATTCACGACGAGTAGACATGCAGCAGGGCCCAATTTGGATCAGGACTACTGTGCAGGAGAAGGAGGAATTCCTGCCTTCTCCCCTGTGCTGTTTTTGGTGGCTGAAACAGCCAGGGGGTGGGCATGGGAAGAGTTTTATTTGCTTCATTGGGAGCCAGCATATGCATTGAATATCAAGTGAGATTATTTATAAAAACGCTACCACACAATTAGGAAACTGCAAGAAACAGGGTCTTTTCTGTTGTGGCACCTCACCGTTGGAATGCCCTCTTTTCAGATAATCACTTGGTATTAAAGTAGAAAAGAGTCCAGTACCTGATGAATCTGACGAAGAGAACTGTGGTTCTCGAAAGCTTATGCTACAGTAAAGTTGGTTAGTCTTAAAGATGCTACTGGACTCTTTACTATTTTGCTACTACAGACTAACACGGCTAACTCCTCTGGATCTATCACCTGGTATTGACTTTATTGAGCTTCTGGTACAGGGTAAAGCCATTCTTATTTACTTAGGTCTTTTCTGACTGTGTTTTTTTTCACTGTGGCCACATTCCTTCTCAGGCTGGCCTCTCTTCTTCCACTTGCTTTGATTGTATTTTCTGGGGTTCTAAAGCTGATCTTGCCAGATATACAACATCTCTGCTGTTTTTGTCTCCTTTCTCTTTACAGGTATTAGAACCCTGAGTGTGGCCAGAGACGCAAGCCAAAGCTGAAAACCTGTAGCCGTTGAGTGGGCTGACCACTGGACTCAGAACCTGCCCCCAAACATGGTTTAGGTTTGCTTGATTTTGCTTGATTTGGTTTTGTTGTTTTGCTTGATTATTGATTTGGTTTTAGTATTTTGCTTGATTATTGATTTCGTTTTGGTATGTTGCTTAATTATTGGGGTTTTTTTTAATTAAGAGTTTTATATAATAAAAAAGAAAAAAACAAGATTCAATTATACAAAAAACTAACAGACAAAACAAAAAAGAAAATAAACATAAAAGATAAAGAAAAACTAGATAAACTAAAAAGAAGCTTCCAATTTTCTCTTAAGACTCTCTAATACTTTCTCTAAGTATTAGGATTTTCACATTTTCTTTTATTCTATGTTAAAAGTTTTTCTAATGTCCAAATTAGTCCATAAATCCACAAGTCATCGAATCATTGTCTATTTCATGTAAAAAGTCTGTAAGGGGTTTCCATTCAACAATAAATGAACTTATTGTCTTCTCTCAAGTTTGATTATTGGTTTTAATCAAGTATTTTTGCAAACCAGTTTGGTTTCTATCTCAGAGAAAAGCAGGGTAAAAGTTCCTTAAATAAATAAATACATTTGTGGGTAGCTGTGTTGGTCTGCAGTACTTGAGTCCAGTGGCACCTTAGAAACCAGCAAGATTTTCAGTGTAAGCTTTTGAGCATCAGAATTCCCTTCTTCAGACACAAGTAGGAATGGAGATCTTTGAGCCTTTATATCCCAGCCAAAGCCACATGGAGCGTAAAGAATGTAACTCTGTTTAGGATGTTATTGGATGATGCCCAACTACGTAGAGGGACTCACCAGGCTCAACACTTCCTCGAATAAGCCCCAACACATTAGAAGATTTCTCAATCCTTCTCTGGTTGTAGACGTTCACCTGGACCTCACTGGGAAGGAACGATTCAATCACAACATCAGAGTACAAAAACACTGGTTAGGTATGTTTGATGGGATCTGGGTGGTCAGACCCTGGTGACATTTACTACAATCCTAAAAAAACTTATACCTTTCTAATCCCATTGATTTAGAAAGGTGTAATTTTGGGTCAGGACTGCACTAATAGCTTCCTGACCTCATGGAAAGGAGGGATAAAGAGAAACCCAGTTTGAGTTTTGTGTATCCTGCTACCTGGTATTAAAGAACAGCCCATCATCCTGGAATCCCGGTCCCAGGTTGTAGACACAGCCCAAAGATCCTTGCCAAGTGTCATCCGCTGCAGGGCCAGTCAGACTACTGTAAGTACAAGATAATATCAAAGTCTCTCTCTCCTCTGCCATACCATCTTTACCTACCTTTCAAACTCATTTTTTGCTTGGAGAAATCTATCTTCTCCTTGTTCTTTTGAAGCATTGCTACTATGGATGCTATATGGTTTAGGGCGCAGCTGTTTTGTTAAGTTACAAGGAGAGTAAAGTATTAAAACTGGCATTTTTAGAGTTTATTTCCCTAAAGATGGGCTAACAAGATTTAAAAGCTGCTTTCCCCTCTTTTCAAATTGTCCCTCAAATTAAATTTGGGAATTTCTAAATCTGGATGCTTAGAACTTCAGCCTTTGGACTCTTTTACCTTTACAGCTTCTTGAGAATTTGCATATTTAGGTTGTATTAACATACCCCACACAGCATTACCCACCAGATCAGCGTCCTGGCATCCTCAAAGCCAATAGGTTGGGTTGGGATTGGGGGGATCCCCGTGATTTGGTCCTCTGGGATCCTATAGGTGAAATCTGAAAATACAGAGGAGGGTGTAATTAGTTAAGTAGATGAACTTGCTTACAACAGTACCAAGACTCCAATTGTGACTTGAAGGAATTCAGGCGAGGGATTCATCCTAGGTACCAATTTCAGCTGAAAGCAGGAATGGCAAGAGGAAGACCAGCCAAAGAAGGTTCCTTGCATCAATATAACAGATCCTTAATAAAAGGCTTCCTTGTGGGCCCTCTTAACCCAGTATTCTGCTAGAACCAGGTCTTCAAGGCCTTCCCTGGCATTCCTCCCATGCTAACTAGAGATGCCAAGGATGGACACTGAGCCCTGTTATATGCAACGCACGTTCTCTACCCAAATGGCATTCACAGCTGTCTTATTCTCAGGCAGATCCTTTTGATCCAGCTGCTCAGATAGGAAGCAGTTTGAAGGTTTCTGTTCTTTCTCACGCCACTTTGTTAACCTGAACTACCAAGGAGCAAACCAGGGACAGTCTGAACATGCCATGCATGCACTTTGCCAATGAGCTTTAGCCCTTCTGAGCCCTGCTGTAGAATCAATCGGATGAGATGGTCTGCAGGTGGAAGCTAGAGCTGGGTACAATCTACTCTACTTCCTCCTTGGCCATGAATTGATTTGGTGGAGAGATGCTCATAGTCTCAGCAGAATTTGAAGCCTTTCTCCTGTTCAAGGAGCTTTCTTCTGATGGAAGTAATAGGATATAACCCGTGGGAAATAGTGCAAACTGGATGTGGGAAGGTGGTGTTGGTACAGAAGGTGCACAGGTTTTGTGCTCATTGCCGCAGCCTAGTTCATAAACCATTTAGATAGCATCACCTTTGGCAGGATAGTATGGTGTCAGCAGATCTCCAAAGTGGTTGTTGTAGGACCCCCTCTCCACTCCTGAAGGGGGCAGGTACCAGGAATAGGGGTATGTCTCCTCTGCTGATGCTTTTTTGTCATTGATGTCACCTGGGTCGGTGTAAACCACCACCCCGATTACACCAAATTTGGCCGCGTTGATCGCCTGCCAAGAAAGGATAGTTGGATGGGTGTGTGTTTCAGAGTTTGTTATAGGAATTCTGTGGTTCCAAGACTGGATTTAATTCCTTCCTACGACACTGGCTAACTGCTACGATTATGGTTGTTTTTAAATATCTAGCAAATTTTTTTACCTTAAACTTGCTTACAAAAGGTCATTTTCATAGTATCCTAAGTCAAAGGTTTTACACCAGTCCCAATCATGTATACTGTTTCAAAAAGCATTTCCCCGAAGAGTGGGAAATGTCTTGACAGGCTGTTTCCTTGAGTGAGTAGGCGAGAAAACACTGAACATTTACACAATCTTTGTAATATCAGCTTATCTTTAAAATATGTCTACATCTCCTCCAAGACTGCCTGAAGCAGTGTGGCCACTACCCACTTAGGTACGTTGCCCCAAAACTGGAATGTTGGCCACCAGGTGATAACTGAGGTCCAGGAATACCTTTTTCAAAAGGTGTTGCACAACAACCTCTTTCAAGGTGGTCAGAACTACACCCTCCTGCAGAGGGGTATTATTATCTCCTGGACCTATTCAACCAACTATTCAACCAACCCAGTTCAGCTCAATACCAACAGCCACAAAGGGCAAGGGTTGGGTCCAGGTGTTGGTGGACTGCACACTTCTGAACAGCTTGTCCACTTCAGCAGGCCTCACCAACAAAGTCATCCATAGAAGCAGGACCAGAGTGGACCAGACTCAAATGGCATCCTGAGGTTGAACTGCACAAACAGTGAAATCTATGTCATGATGACAAGTGAGCAATTTTATATTCAAAATGCATTGCAAAAGCAACATAGCAGGCCTGTATGTTTTCTGGGACTGCATTTGCAGGAGACTGGGATAAGAGCCCCTTCACAATCCAGAAAAGCTCCACTGGATGGTGTTGCATGGGTGCAATGGTGGTGAAAACATGAGCTCACTTTGCTGCCATCACTGCCACAGAGGAGGCATGATAATATGCTCTCAGCTGAGCTCAGTCATATTTGAGTTTTCCTCTACTTGTGCTCCAGTCAGCTGACTGATTTCTCCATTGCTCCAAGCTCATCAGTAAACCAAGGAGCGTTCCAGGAGAGTAGACGTCACTCTAGAACCAATCAGGTCTACAGCCCAGGTCATCTCCACATTCCAAAGATTGACCAGGGATATGACCAGAAAATCTCCAAGAGATGTCAGGAAACCACCCAGATCTATCAACCTCTTGGTGTGGAGCACTCTGATGGTGGACCTTATGCACATTTATGTAGAATAGAATGTTACTTACAACCAACCTGTTATATCATTGATGGAACTAAGGCTGCTTCCACACACGTTGGATAATCCACTTTCAATACTCTTTAGTGAACATTTGAAACTGATTTTCCATGTGTGGAACAAAAAATCCACTTCTAAAGGATTGTGAAAGTGCATTGAAAGTGGATTATCCAACGTGTGTGGAAGCAGCCTAAACGGTTATTATTTAAATATAGGATTAATGTCTTATATTTTGCAAATTAATATTTATAATCAATAACAACAACAATGCATCATAATACAACAACATTATTTCAATAATATTTTTTTTTGAAAATGTGAAATTTTGGCTTCAGTTAAAGATGGTGGAGTTGTAAGAAGCAACTCTGTGCTGCTCCTGTCTCTTTTGCATGTTATACTTTGATTTGCACCTGTTTTGTCCGATGCAGCAATCACTTGCCTTTATTTATTGTTTTGTTTTCTTTTGCTAACAATTTGTGATAAGTGGGCTTATAATCATTTTCAGCTATGAGCCATAAAGGAAAAGACCTGAAGACAGCTCCCCCTTCCCCAGCTGGTGCTGAAATTCAAGAAGTAATTTCTTTGTTGAGAAATATGGGAGCTCAGCTGAAAAAATAATATGAGCAGTGGGGGGAGGTGAGTTTCTGTGCCCTCCTGCCCAAAGTCATCTCACATCGTTATATGATCGTCTATAGGTGAATGTATAACGTGCTGCTATGTTTGCAATTTTGATAGCTGTATTTATATGGTGCCAATGTTTTAAATGAATGATTTGTATTATTTATATTTTAAATGGCTATTCCTGATGTATTGTGTACTGTGTTTTAAATTGTTGTAATCCGCCCTGAGCCCACTTGGTTGGGGAGGGCGGACTATAAATCTAAGTAAGTAAATAAATAAATAAATAAAACAACTTTCTTCTAAAAACAAGGCTATTGATCGTTGTTGTGGATTTTCCAGGCTGTATTGCTGTGGTCTGGGCATTGTAGTTCTTGATGTTTCACCAGCAGCTGTGACTGGCATCTTCAGAGGTGTAGCACTGAAAGACAGAGATCTCTCAGCCCGGAAAATCCACAACAACCATCGTTCTCCGGCCGTGAAAACGTTCAACAATATAAGGCTATTGATCATTCGATTCAACAACTTCAGAAGTCTATTGAGTGTATCAGTACATGAGCTCAACAGATAAAAATTCAGGATTTTGTTAGTGTGGTTTTTTTAATATCAAAGGAGAAACTTGAATGCCTCTAGGTAGGTCTTCCTCACCTTGGTGGCTCGGCCAGTCCCTCCATAACGGGTTATGGCTATTGTGCCATTCAGATCAATGCCGTTTCGGACGAGTTCTTCATAGTCACTCAGTTTACCCTCATTAGCATAGACCAGTTTTCCCTGTAGAATAATTTTTTTTAAGTTAGCAGAAGAACAGTACCCTAGATTGGAAATAGAGATCCTATGATAAATGAAGGCCAGTTCAGAGAATTTAGGGCTGACTGGCCAAAGGGTAGGGCTACCAACTATAAGTTGGGAAATTCCTGGAGATTTGGGATGGAGCCTGGAGTGGGCAGGGTGGACCTCAGTGGGGTATAATGCCACAGAGTCCACCCTCCAAAGCTGCCGTTTTCTCCAGGGGAACTGTGTCACTTGTAATTCCAAGAGAACTCCAGAACCCACCTTTGAGTGAGCCACAGCCCCACCTTTGAGTGTTCCTTAGATTTGCAACCAGAAAGGGTGGTTTCATCTTGGCAGATTCAGCCCTTAGACAAGCATTTACTGAAAGAGTTATCTGCCACTAGTTCAGTTTAAGGAAGAAGGGCAATTTTTCCCTTCTAGGAGCGCACTGCTATTGACCTAGCAACAATGCCAACAACAGGGCACTACTTAAGATGAGCACACAGTGATGCGGCAACCATCATAGGATCCTAAGGTGTTGTCCTTGATCAGCCTTTACAGAGGGCAAACTCCAACCACCGATTAGATAGTAAGATTAGAGATTAGATAGTAGGATAAACTGTGCACTTTGTACCTGAGGGTTCCCTGGAGGTGCATAAGCTGCGTAGGGTTGGACCACTCTTGGGTCAGCCTGGTCTACTGTAAGATTTTCCTCTTTCTCCCGGGAGATGAAGATCTGGGTGCCATTTTCCAACACTGTCATAAAAGAGGAGGAGAACTTGCCCAGGGCATCCCAAACTGTAATCTGCAACCCTAACCCTTAGAGTACTTTCATTTGCACTCCATTGGACCGATACCTTTACCTGGCTTCCATATCTGAGGAAGTGAGCTCTAACTCACAAAAGTTCATAAGGAAATAAATGTTGTTAGTTTTTAAGGTGCCACTGGAATGTTTGTTTTGCTATCACAGATTTTGCCTCACCAGAATGAAATTTTAAGACAAGTCTCTCTTATCCCCATTCCTTTGAAACAGAATCTGCCAATTTGGGTTTTATCCTGTCTAGTTTTGTATTCCTTAGGACTTCCTTGCTATAAAGCTGCTGTAGCATTAGCATGTTAAGCTCATATTAGGGAAACCCAGAGTCATATCACCACTTAGCCTACCTCATAAGGTTGTTGTGTGCTGATCAAGACAGGCGATCAGAATCTGAACTCAGAACTTTTTAGCACAACGTTGATATGTTTCCAAGTGCATCCTTGAGGTGTCATGTAGCTCAGATCTCAGTCCTGCAAAGGTTTACTGATTTCAAACTTTGCTAATCTTGAGCTACTGATTTCCCACAGTGAAGGTGCTGCAAGCAGATCTTTTGCAACTTTGTCAAGCAAATCATTGCTAAACCTGAGTTTCCAAAATAGCTTGAAAGGAAGGTGCTACAAGCAGACCTTATCACATTTGCCAGAGAGCTAAGCTGTAAATGTCCAAAGAATAATTTGCAAACTAAATATAATATCTTTCCATTTACATTTCAGCCTTCTGTTATGGTAGTATGACATATTTTAAAAATTGCCTTTAAAGTGAAAATGCTAGCCTGCTAGGGGCATTCATAGAATCATAGGCTTGGAAGGGACCTCTAGAGTCATCTAGTCCAATCTCCTGCACAATGCAGGAAATTCACAACTACCTCCCCTCCCCACGCTCCCAGTGACCCCTGCTCCATGCCCAGAAAATGGCAAAATGCCGTCAGGATCCCTAGCCAAACTGGTCTGGGGAAAATTGCTACCTGACCCCAAGGTGGTGATCAGCCTTACTCTGGGCATGTAAGAAGGCCCATGAGAACTAAGCACTGATGTAACCCTTCCTGCCCTCCCTCTCATGATCTGCCTAGGTTCACAGAATAAGCACTGCTGTCAAATGACCATCTAGCCTCTGCTTAAAAACCTCCAGAGAAGGAGAGTCCACCACCTCCCAAAGAAGCCTGTTCCACTGAGAGACTGCTCTAACTGTCAGGAAGTTCTTCCTAATGTTTAGCCGAAAACTCCTTTGATTTAATTTCCACCCATTGGTTCTGGTCCGATCTTCTGGGGCAGTGGAAAACAACTCTATATGACAGCCTTTCAAGTACTTGAAGATGGTTATCGTATCATCTCCTCTCCAGGCTAAACAGGCATTGTGGCATAGTGGCTTAGCAGCTGAGCTATGAAGCAAGATATCTCCTGCTTCCAGTGCCACTGCTGATGAGAACCCATGCTGAGAATGAGACGCATTTGGCAAACTGTCCTGGTAGTATACAAATATAACTTACTATTATCTACGTCTAACCAATTTTATTGTAGCATAAGCTTTCGAGAATCAAGTTCTCTTCATCTGATGAAGTCTTAAAGGTGTTAGTCTTAAAGGTGCTACTGGACTCTTTTTGATTTTGCTACTACAGACTAATACGGCTAACTCCTCTGGATCTATTATCTACATCGTTTTCCTGATCTGATTTTCATTATTGATTTAACAGTCTAGCTCAGGGTTCCCCTGAGGTTCTGATTGAACCTGAGGCCACTTTTGGAATTTTGAGAACAAGTAGCAGGCATCATAGCAAAACAGCTGCCATGGGGGCTGAGTCCAATCACAGGTTCCATAGAATTCCCAAGACAAAAATCCTCATTTGGTGAAGGCAGCTGTTTCTAAACGGATGCTCTCTGCAGGCATAAAAGTGATGCCTCCTAGGTTCTTCTGAAGCACCTGCTACTCCAATAAAATAGACAAAAGCCAGGACAGGCAGTTTGCTTTGGGAAAGAAGCAAGTACCAGCAAACACATTGGCGGGCACCATGCTGCCTGCAGGCTAGTTTTCCCTGAATGGACAAGAGAAGCCAGTTGCAAATTATTGCTATAGTGCAATTTCCAGTGATGTGTGGCTGCTGATCTCTGCCATTTAAACAAATGTCAACAGGTAGGCATCCCTTTCCTGCCACCTCCCCAAAAGCCCATGTCTGGCACTCACCTACAGCCACACTGTTTGGTCTCTCCGAGTCAGGGAAAGATAGGAACACATCATAGACCACCTCTGTGGCATCATCCAAACCAGTTTTAGGGTCCTTCCAGCGACTCAGCAGCAACTGCACCAACTCTTTGTCCCCATCAGTGCTAGCCATGTGGGGCTGGGAGGACAAAGTCCTAATGTGAGAAAACAGGACTAGCTGGTGAGTTTGGGGATAGTAGCACATGAGGAAATTTGGGATCTGAGCTGGAATTCAGCATCCTAAAGCCATTGGCTTCCTCCTTTCTTAATATACCAGTGTGGTGTAGTGGCTAGAGTAATGGACTACAAATCTGGTTGACCCAGGTTCAATTCTCCACTCTGCCATGTAAGCTTGTTGGGTGACCTTGGGCCAGTCACGTACTCTCAACCTAACTTACCTCACAGGGTTGTTGTGAGGGGAAATGGTGACAGGAACATGATGTAAGCCACTTTGCATCTCCATTTGGGAGAAAGGTGGGATATATATGAAGTAAAAACATTTTTTTTAATTCACAATGATTGCAAACACTGCTACTGAATTCACAATGATTGCAAACACTGCTACTTTGAACCTTACATTCACCACATAAAGCTAACAACTGATTCTCTAGTTCAAAATATTACTTATGTGGTGTATTTCTGGCCTTTGTGCCACTGCATTCAAACTGGCTTAGAGTTCACAACAACATCTAATGTATGATGCACACAACACAAAGGGAAACAAGGACAGAAAGGGAAAATAAGCACTTTAGGAACTACTTCTTAAAAGGGCCAATTCACGTATTACGAAGTTCTTGTGTTCACCACGTGGACTTCACTACAGATGTGCTCTGGGAGTTCCCAGCTGAGAACTTAGGTCCTAGAACCATAGGAACCTGATTTGGGTCAGGACTCTGGTGAAATAGGAGAAGGAGCTTCAGTCTTCTCCTCTGCTCCATTTCCCCATTCTGAAATGCTCCCAGAAAGCTGCTGTTTTCCCACTGAGGAAACTTATTTATTTATTTTATTTGACTTAAATCCCACCCTCCCCACAAATGGACTCAGGGCGGCTTAGAAATAATTACAAGTAAATTTCCTCCATGGAGCCAATGGATGCTCCCATGGGCATCACAAAATGGGAGGGCAGTGCTGAGGGGTGTGTGTGTGTGAATCTCCTTATCCTTGTGCACCATCCCAATCTCAATCAGGGCACCGCACACCTGGAAACTGAATTTCTGGCACAGAATTCCAGGTGCATGTCTGACTCAAAGTCTCTATGGCAGCTATGTGTCTGCTATGTGGACTTTGTAACATGTGAACCATCTGTAAGGTATCTTTTATAATTGTTCCACAACAACCAGACTGAATGACTGCAGGCTAGCATTCTGTGTCCAACTGTGGTTAGTGGCTTTTGAAGCTTTGCAAAGCAGGGCATGAAGCTTTGCAAAGCAGGGCCTTCTTTTGTGCTCTGTCTTCCAGCATCTGGTGTGCAAGGTATGCTTCTTCTGATAAAGGAGGTTTCTTTCACCTAACAATAGCCCTTGTTAGATAATATGTATTTGATCTAATCTCCCTTTACAGCCATCAAAATGAGTAGCCATCAGCACCATCTTGTGGTTACAAATTCCATAAATTCATCACTGTGGCTAATAGCTATTAATAGACCTGTCTTCCATTAATGTGACTAATTGTCCTTTAAAGCCATTCACCATTGCCTTTGTCACATCCTGTGGCAAATGAACTGTGGCAGTGCTTAGAACTCTCTATATTCATTGTTTTATAAATCACTATCACATTCTAAATGACCCTAAACACCTTCCCTTCATTTTAAAATACTGTGGTCCTCAAATTGCATTTGACTTATGACAGCCCTGTCGGGTTTTCCAGAAAGAGATGTTCAGAGGTGGTTTGCTATTGCCTCCATTTGCATAGCAGCTCTGGACTTCTTCGGTCTGTTAGTCTGTTGCAGGAAAACAGATCTATTGGGACAGGATCTTTTATGGGCTAGAGTTTACTTTATCAGATGAATGATGGGCCCCAGTCCACATTAACTCCAGTCACAATAACTGAACAACAGCACAACACTGGGCTTTGAGGGTATAATTCATCTTAAAATGGCACCGTTAATCTATTAGTTTTTAAGATGTACACATGACTCCTTTTTGGAAAGGAGATGTTTCCTTTCTTCTGAGCTGCCACTGTGTCAGAACAACTACTCTATATGTATCTGGACAAGTGGGTTAGTAATAATTTTTTTCTAGGTTATTTTTTTAAAGGTAAAATTGGATTAAAGAGGCATACCACCAGAGGCACCCCACCAGAATGATTCCACCCACCACGCACCCACCCAAACTAAAACATTAGGAGATGTTTTCCAACTTTACCTGAGGTTCTCACGGATGCGAGTGGCCTCCACTTGGTTCATGAAGTCTTGGAGCAGATCTTCATCCAGATCTCGTAAGAGGCTATGAACCCAGCTGGGGGCTTCAGGTTCATCTGTGCCTTTTGGGATTGCAAAGTGCCCCAGCAAGATTCCAATGGTCAGCAGCCCAACTCCAGAAAGCACTGCTGCAAGGATATATTCCCAGTTCTTGCTGCATTTTACCATGTCTCCCAGTGGCAGAGGAAAATGAAGGCTGGTTATGGAAACAAAGGCGACTCCAACCCTATGCCTATTACTTGGCTGGGATAGAAAGGGTAATGTCTCCTACTCAGAGATGCCCTTTGATCAGCTGGGAGGGGCTGATAAAAGAATTTGGCACTCTTTGATACAGGAAATGAGATGAACAGAGGTAAAATGTGTCCAAAGAGCACAGAGAGGTAAGATGGAAGAGGGGGATGTTCACCTGCATAACTCTCTAAAGCAGGCCACTTTATTCATAAGGAAACATGCCTCTTCCCATCACATGTTCAGCCTTCACTCTCATCAAATTCCCTTGGACTGGGATCTGGGAGACCCAGGTTTGAATCTCCACTCTGCTAAGGAAGCTTGCTGGGTGTCCTTGAGCCAAATGCATATTCTCAGCCTAACCAACCTGACAGGGTTGTTTGTGAGGACTAAAAAGAGGAATTATATGATCCAATTTGGGTCCTCGCTGGGGTGAAAGGCAGAGTATACATGAAGTAAATACATAATAAATAAATACATGGATTCTCTCTGGCCAAGTTTGGGCCAGTCACACTCTCTGTCAGCCTAAATTACTTCACAGGATTGTTGCTACAAGGATAAAATGGAAGAGGGGATGTTATAAGCCACTTTAGGTACACATTGGGGAGAAAAGCAGGATATAAATATCTAAACTAATAAATAAATTCTGAATCATAGAATTCTCTTTAACATTCTCTTTAAGTCTGACTGCTGACCCCTGCTATTCAGTATTGTCTCCTATGACCGGCAGCAGCTCTTCAAATTGTCAAGCAGAAAGCAATCTTTTACAGAAAAGCTACCTGAGATCTTTTAACAGGCCAAATCAGGGATTAAAACTCAGGAGGGCGAGGGGGAACCCATTCAGAAACCAGGACAAATAACAGAGGTTAAAAAGGTCTTTCTATTTTTCTCACACCAGAGAGCTGATAGTTGCACTGTTTTAATTGCATATTTTGTTTTTCTCGTGGGCACAAAAGCAGCAGTGGAGTAAGGCTGAAAGGCATTTTGAGGGTCATGTGTGAAACTGACCCAACTCTCTAAGGTCTTTCTCAGCGCTGTCATCAAGATTCTTAGAACTGAACCTCGGACTGTCTGGATACAATGCGGGCACTTTACCGCTGAACTATGACTCAATTAATGAATAAAAGTGCTTGAGACAAACTCAGGCATCCATCTTGCTCAGTATTTTGTATTCCAGCCAGTGGCTCCTCTCATGGCTTTCAGATGGTTGAGATCTTCTCCAATGCCTGCTACTTCAGACGTTTCTGAAAACTGAAGATTCTAGGGATGGAATCAGGTGCCTTCTATATGAACACATGAAGTTGCCTTTATACTGAATCAGACCATCAGTCCATCAAGTTCAGTATTGCCGACGAAGACTGGCAACAACTCTCCAGGGTCTTAAAGTCAAGGTCTCTCATATCACCTACTAACTCATCCTTTTAGCTGGAGATGCCCAGGATTGAACCTGGGATCTTATGCATGCCCAAGCAGATGTTCTACCACTAAGCCACAGGCTCCTCTCCCCAAAAGGATGAGCCCCACCTTGCTGATTACAGGAGAATCTACACACAATTTGCAATTCATTTTTCAATGTATTCATGCAGTTGGTGCACTTATCTTTATATAGGCAACCAGTTAAGGGGAGCTGCTCTTGTCACTTGCTCAAAACTTACTGGGTTACTGTGGTTGATTGTCCTCCTCTCAGCCTTTCAGTTTGGGAGGTCGCAAAAACTAGAATTCCCATCAACACCAGCAAGAAGGCACGCTAGGAAATTTGAGAGTAGTTATTTATTGGAAAGTTAGTATCTTGTTTATTTATACCTTGGGCTTTCTCCCCAATATGGACACAAAGTGGCTTACATCATGCTCTTCTCCTCCGCCTCATCTTCACAACAACCCTGTGAGACAGTGTGATTGGCCGAAGGTTACCTAACAAGCCTTCATGGCACAGTGGGGATTTGAATCTTCCGTCTCCAAGATCCCAGGCCAGCATTCTATCTACTACACCATACTGGCTCACCACACAGGGGGTATCCTCTGTTTAAAGAGCCAGGAAGGGTTACCTTCTCCCCTTTGGAAAAGTAAAATTTGTGAGCTTTGGAAGGAGCAAGAATTAGTAGGATGGGTGCAGCTAATAACTTTTCTCTATATGCAGAGGCATGTACATTTTGTGAAAATCCCACCAAATGCTCAACAAATACTTTTTGGGAATTTTTGAGCATTTCATGCTCACACCAAAAGGTAAGCAAAACAATTGTGGAGGTGTTTACCTATCTCTGTCATCAGTGGGAGTTTTTTGCCCACCAACTCATACCTGGTGGCAGCAGCAGGCAAGTCACACATGGTGGCAACGGCGGGCAAGTCACACATGGTGGCAATTTCAGTATTATAATTTTAAAATGATTGCTTCCTTTAAAATAAACTGTTTCTTGTGCTTTAAAAGTGGTGGGGGTCAATTTTACCCCATTTACATTTCTGAGAGGATTCGATGTTTTCAATTAGGGGTATTTTTGGCCCCCAATCCCAAATTTTACACTTCTTTGTCCTGCATTGCTGAAGAAAGTTATTCTTGAGGCCTGATATTTTTCTTAGCCCCTAATGCCATGATTGAGAGAGCAGGTTTCCATTTTTTTTGGTTTGTAAGTTGGTATCATTTTGACCCCAATTCCAAAGTAGTGTAATCAGGGTTTTTTTTCCTTGAGAGGGTTAAAAAATGGTCTAGGATGACACACTGCTTGGCAAAACCGTTCCACACTCTTTATGCTGACCTTGCATACTGCTCAGGTGGATCCAAGATGGCATCCTGACTGAGCAGACACACAGGCATGCTGCTCCTGCTTTTACTTGGCTCTAAGATAAGAGTCTGTGCTGAGCTTTGATAAGTTACAGCTGGCTTGAATCTAGTGAACCTCATAGCGAACCTCAGAGTTTCTTTTACTTCCCCCAGACTGTTTTTTTCCGGAGAGTGAGTGCCGAGAGCCCAAAGCTGGGGAGCCTGGAGGCACTGCTGAACCAACCGGGGGGAGTTACTGATGTGGTCTCCCAACTGAAGAACTGGGAAACAAACTTTGAGCTTGACTTGGTGATTTGCAGCATTCCCCTCCCCTCTCTCTCTGCATTTGGAGCTAGTGGGGGGTAGTTTTTTTTCAACTAATGGGAGCTTCTAAAAGAGCCCATTACACAGGTAGGGTTGCCAGCCTCCAGGTAGTGGCTGGAGATCCCCTGGAATTACAACTGATCTCCAGGCCACAGAGATCAGTTCACCTGGAGAAAATGGCTACTTTGGGGGGTGGACTCTATGGAATTATGCCATGCCAAGGTCCTTTCCCTCCCCAAACCCCACTTTCTCCAGGTTTCTCCTGGTTTCACACACCCCTGGATCTCCAGGAATTTCCCAACTTGGAGCTGGCAACCCTATACACAGAAGATTTACTTTCTCCCCCAGCATGTAAACAGACTAAAATGGATGACTTTCTCCCTGCCAAGTTTATCCACACTGACCTCTGTTTTTCCACCTTTGGATTGCTTTACCCCCCTAATAAACATTGAAGAGGACACTAATTGTGTAGTTGAGAGGGGAGCTAACCCATGCCGGCAGCAAACGACTATGTTCTTGTTAACAACAGAACCCCCAATATCATGCTATTCGATTCCATGCAACTAACAGCGAAAACGGTGGAATCCATTTTTGACAGATTAAAAATAATGGAACTTAAAACTGACCAATTTACTCAACTCACTCAGAATCTTCTGCTGCACGCAAGAGTTGGCATAGACTCTGTTGGACCCACTGCTGGAGAACTGCCTTCTCTCCCCAGAGAAGGAAACTCCAAAAAGGTCAAGGCTCAGCAGCTGCAAACTGAGAAGGCTCAATCTCAGTTAAAGCTACAGCCCTGTAAAGTGTGCCTAACTGTCTGCACTTACAAAGGCCATATGTTATCTTGGAATTCGGTAAGAAGGGCCAATTGCCACCTAAGAGCCCTTCTCCATGAAAATCCACTATCCATGGACTTAATTTTGGTAGAGCCACTTAAGGACCTTAATAACCTACACCAGGCTCAAAGGGTTCTCCTCACCTTTGGCAGCCCCAGGTTTCCTAGCCTACTGCTACGTCGGAAAGAATTTTCCGATCTTCCCTGCTAGGGTTATTAACAATTTGTTCTTAAACTCTTTGCTACCAAGCTGGCAAAATGACAACTTTCTAGTGGAGGCTGAGAGCTCCACCACACAACCTGTGTCAGCGCACTCCTCTCTTGAGAACTCAGTTGAAGAGGAATTACTCAACTCTTTCTTGGCCCTTCCGCCTGCTGAACAATTTGTGATTACCACCAGATTAGGAGTGATGAGAGACCAGCTCCTGAGAACAAAAGATGAATTAATACAGCAAGGGCCAAAGCTCTCTTCAGGGTCTAACATGTTTGAGAACTGCTCAGAGATGACAACTCTCCCAACTCCCCTCATACCAACAGGAACCCAGGCAGCTCTTCTACAATCCTCCAGCAAGAGAATCCCAAGAAGAAAGTTGCCGGCAACCACATCACCCAGAACATGAGCCAGCCGCAATGAACCTGGGCACTCTGGCTACAATTCCATCCCCTGGTGTTGCTTTGGACGGCTCGGGAAATCACTGGGAGCCAGATACCAGTCAGTTGATGGAATGTAAACTGGAAACACATCACTCTTCAGCACACATTTCAAACTCTTCGGACAAAGGAGTCCAACCCAGAAACGACTGTATTCTCCATGACTCAAGAGGAGATTGGGATAAAATCACAACAGACTGACCATTAAAGTTATTGTTATGGAAATTGGGGGTGGGGGTGGTGGAATAATAAACTCCATGACAGAATTTCTAATATTTTTGCGTAGTTTTGATATATTATTTGTACAGGAAACTTGGATTCAGGATATTACTTCCCTAACTCTGCAGAGCTTTAGGGCATTTGCCACCCTGGTTTTACAGCTTGGCTCTCCATTACAGCTGCAAGACCAGGATGCCTACATTTCCCATCAAAACTTGAGGGAAGCCGACTAGTGTCCAACCTGTGTAAGACGTCACTTGTAGTTTGGCTCTAAGACTCATTCTCGAGGCCAGGGAAGTGGTGGCTTAGCAGTGTTTATCATGGTCGATTTAAAAGCTGAAATCCAAGTCATAGAAAGCATTTGCCCAAACAATGGCTGAATCCACATTACCTCGGCGCGTTCCGGTGTTGCACTAAATGTTCGCTAAACACCCAGAAGTATAGCGTCTTTCAAGCGCGATTTCTGAATCGCGCTAGAAAGACACTATACTTCCGTGTGTTTAGCAAATATTTAGTGCAACACCGGGACGCGCCAAGGTAATGTGGATTCAGCCTACATTCAGATTCTACTAATTAAGGGTCAGTGCATAGGCACCTTACTGTGTGTTAATGTTTACTTACCCCCAAAATATTCTAGATCTCAGGATAAAGGAAAATTATGGGACCAGCTGTTTACAACTATTGCAGACTTAACATCACTGTATCCCAGTGCCAAGATGATTTTAGGTGGGGATTTCAATGCCAGGATTGGCCTGGGAAACCTTGATACCTGTATGGACACTTATGCTCAGGTTGCTAAACAAGCCTCTCTTTTAGACTGTCACTCCTCAGACCCTGTAATTAGCAAATCTGGACTGAAATTTTGAGAACTGCTCTCTTGGTTCAACCTGTATATTTTGTATGGTACAACGTTTGACAGATCAAGAGGTTCTTATACATACCTATCTACTCTGCATGCTAGTACACCATAGCTGTCTCCTCCACGCTATTGGATCAAGTGAACTATTTTGAAGTGGGCAACAATATTGCAAGCGATCATTGCCCACTAAAACTAGTGATAAATTTTAAGAGTAGAATTCCTCTGGCCCTAACTCCTGAATCCACTGAAGATATGTTTCCCGGTCTCAGGAGACGCAGGTGGACAGAGAAACTACAAAACACGATCGCTTTAGCCTTTGAGAAGACCAATCTAAAAATCAAGCGACAAGCTTTACTTCAATCGGACACTAATACAATTCAACAGTATGAAGAGAGAGTTCAAACTCTTAAACAGCTACTTATTAACAACAGACCTCTAAAACAGCAATCTTACCCCTCAAACAGGTGGTTTGACTCAGAATGTAGAATTTTCAAGGAAAAAAATTGTTAGACAAATGAGGTTAACTCGACATAGCAAAGAGGCATCCAGTATACAACAACTAACTATACTAAGATCCCAATATAAGAGCCTACTCTAAAGCAAAAAGATCACTCATGCTAAATATTTATGGAATGAACTGGCCCAGGCTGTCTCTGAAAAAAAAGAAGCCCGCTTTGGAGAGCTGGTTTCATTTCGGTTAGGCAAACCCCCTCAACAATTAGAAACACAAATACCTGGAAATATTTGGCATGCGCACTTTACCAAAATCTATGACTCTTTCCCATCCACATTTGAGTTGTCAAGATCAAGGTAATGGGTCTCTGCTATTAACTTACATACGTTACCAGAGTGGCCCTTAATGATGGAGACCGAAATTGGAAAACTAATTACATCATTAGCTTCTGGCAAATCTCTAGGGGCGGATCTGATCTCTACAGATCTGATAACAGCTTTTCCCAGCTGGTAGACTCCAATACTAGCCAAATTGTTTAACCAGATAAACAACTCAGGTATATTTCCAGCCAGCTGGAAAACCAGCATAGTAGATCCCCATTCATAAAAAGGGGACAAAACTGATCCATACAATTACCACCCCATAAGCCTTCTTGACACTACATCAAAACTGTATGGAAAATATCCGTTTCGAAAGCTAGAGGGCTGGGTAACCAATAACCAATTTATATGCCCCCACCAAGCAGGATTTAGAAGAGGCCAAAGCACAACAGACCATTGCCAAACATTATGTCAATTGGCCTATTCAGCTATGAATGGATCAACCAAAGCTCTGTGTTTGCAGTGTTTGTGACCTGGCCAGAGCTTTTGATTTTATAGATAGAGACCGACTGGGAGAAATTGGCAAAGACTAATATTGACAAAAGACTGCTGGTTCTCATCCGCGAGTTACACTCAGATACCTATGCAAAAGTCCAAGTGGGCCTCTTAGGCTCTAGTGAGATTCCAGTGGGTAAGGGTAAAGCATGGGTGAGTACTGGTTCCCTTACTATTCAACCTGTACATAAACGACATCGTACTGAGATTATCTGGCCTAGAATTTGTCTCGCCTACTATAGGCCATCAGAAAATTTAAACTCTATGATACACAGATGACATGGTCCTAATCTCGTGAACAAGAACTGGTTTAAAGAGGCTCTTGTATAATCTGGGCAAATACTGCAAAGAAGAGAAACTTACCATTAATTACATGAAAACTAAAGTAATCGTTTTCCAGAAAAGACCAAAAGGGTTTCTTTGGAGTATACATGGCATTCCAACTGAGCAATGCAAAACCTATAAATATCTGGGTTTACTATATAGTGATACCTTGAACTGGAACATCCATCTAGCTTATATAAAATCCTCAGCCTTTAAGACCATTGGAATAATAATGAGATTCTATTATACCAGGAGAGGTTTTCTTATAGATCCAGTCGTAAAACTTTACATCAGTAAAGTTATTTCTCAGCTATTTAATGGTATTGAGGTATAGAGTTGGAAAGAACAAACACTCACTGGTCTGGAAACAATCCAAAGTCTTTTTCTGAGGTGAATTCTAGCACTGCCAAAGGGGTTGCCAGCGGCTCTGATGTGGACAGAGCTTGGCCTCCCCCTCAATCAGGGCTCGTGTTCATTTAGCCATTTTAAAATCATGGAAAAAACATCTACTAACAAATATCAATTCATTTGGTAAACTTAGTTTTAACCTGTTGCAAAGCAAAAACAAAGCCTGCGCCGAATTTTTCAACAATATTCTCTCCTGTTATACCATTCCAGACTATTTGTGATCTTTGGGGAATAATTCTGACTTGCGGGAATGGGTGTTTAATGGGGACATTGATTATTCATTAGTAGTTCAATCAAAATTTGCTCCATGGTATAAAACTATTAAAAAAGATCATCTCAGAGCCTCGTACCTGGTAGATATAACAGCGTATAACCTCAGAACAGCATTTACATCTCTGCGCTTCCAAACTATGTCAACACAACTACTCGCTGGAAGGTATCTAAAAATATCCCAGGAACGACTCATTTGCTTATGTGGAAGTTCGGTGGAAGCTCTTCCCCACCATGTTTTGGTTTGCCCTTTATACCTGGAGCCCAGAAATAAATTTCTGGCAAAGACATTAGAGAGTTTAGGTTCCTTTTCTGATTCTGACAAACTAGAACTTATGCTGTCAGATGTGGATCCCTTTGTTTCCGACAGGACAGTGCTTTTTGCTTTAGCCAGAAAAATTAGAGCAAATGTGGCTCTTAAAAAAGCAGTCTGTTGAAATAAAATGTAATTTTTATGTCGGGATGTGAGTTTTTTGAGATAGATGTAATTTCAGAAATTTTAGAGTTGTAAATACTTTGTAAATATGTTTTTAACTTGTAAAGGCCAATGGCCTATGGCCACATACAATAAATTCCTATTTGTAAAATTGCATACTGCTCAGCATCAAAATCATCATATGTTCACTTGCCCTCTGCCATAACCTTGACCAGGACTTTTTTTCAGTAGGAACACAGTGGAATGGAGTTCTGGCACCTCTTGAAAATGGTCACATGGCCGGTGGCCCCACCCCCTGATCTCCAGACAGAGGGGAGTTTAGATTGCCCTCCATGCCGCTGGAGCGGCGCAGAGGGCAATCTAAACTCCCCTCTGTCTGGAGATCAGGGGGCGGGGCCACTGACCATGTGACCATTTTCGCCAAGGGCGATTTAAACTTTAAAAAACTACCCCCTTGTTCCAGCTGACCCAAAGTGACATCATTGTGCGGTCCTGAGTTCCACCATGTAATGATTTCAAGTAAATGTGTGCATGTGTCTTTAAATGCTTGGTGAGATAAGTGAAGAGTGGGGGTGAAAGAGAGGGATGAGTGAGTGATATGATTGGTTGATGACTGATAGTGTGGGCGGAGTGAATGGAGTCTGAGACTGACAGGGCAGAGAGAAAAGTTTCAGTCAGAAGAAAGCAGGCTAGCTGTGTGCTGCTGCCTGAATATGTTGAAGGGTTTATGAGAGAAATATAACCTGTGTGGAACCTGAACTGAGCGTGTTTGTGAAAGGACACTCAGTCAGGGAAAGGGAGGCCAGCTGTGTGAATGAGAGTAAATGAAGTAACTTTAAGAACCAAGAACTACGTTTATGAAACCGATACGCTTCTTGACTAAATAAAAGTTTATTTTTGTTTTGTTATATCCCAGTGTAGCTGTCATTGCTATATCCCATTCCTGTCCTCAGGGCCACATAGAACCACGAAGGAGCCTGACGCTTAGGAACGTTACCAAAGGGAAAACCTAAATAAAAAATATTGGAATATAATATACCTGGTGGCAGCAAACTACCCAGAGGGTGTCAAGGGAAAGATTAAAGGCAAAATCTACCCTAGTGAAAGTAAAGGTCATAACACACCACCTCTTTTCCCAGAAAAAAAGCCCTGACCATGATGACCATGTGTGGTAAAACTCTGGTTGCAAACTCACCAAATGTGCTCCTTTGATGACAGCTCGGCCATCAATGTCGTCTCATAATATCCTGTCAACTGGGCAGACTCTGGGCAGCAGATGATCAAAACAAGGTGATTCTTAAGTAGACCTCCATTGTTTTGTTTTGGAAAGTGGTAGCTGACGAAGAAAAAGGCACAGAAAACTCCCACGCTGGTGAATGCCACTGCATTCAGAGTGACAATTAAGAGAAAATGGAGAATCCTTGACTTCTGGATGCAGTCATAGTTGGCAACATTCCAGGGTTTGTTACTTTGCTTGGCTTTTCTGCCTCAAGGGCTGTATAGAGACATAAGATTCTTATCACACTACAGATGCTGATTTTCTGTATTTCCTACCCCTAAGCATTTCTGCCCTGCTCTAATCAAGCCGATTGCATTTTGCATTGTACCTTTGCATCCTGACTCCCTTCTTTGCAACACCCCTCCCACCTTCTGACTGGAATATAAGGGCTTAGGGATCTCCATTGCTACTTGTATCTGAAGGAGGGAGCTTGGAAAGCTTATACTCTTGGAAATCTTGTTGATCTTTAAGGTGCTACAAGACTCAAATTATCCTTTTCTGTTCATAACTGTCGCTGCTCAGCATCTCTTGTGATACACCTGGCTCCTCTGTTTCTTTTCATGGGAATGAGAAGT
This sequence comes from Eublepharis macularius, assembly GCF_028583425.1. Taxonomy (NCBI): domain Eukaryota; kingdom Metazoa; phylum Chordata; class Lepidosauria; order Squamata; family Eublepharidae; genus Eublepharis; species Eublepharis macularius. The sequence continues at coordinate 228,458,020 of NC_072790.1, read as the reverse complement.
CCTGTGTGAAGGACAGATGGGCAACTGATCAACTACTGACAGCTGTCGAAGGACAGAGATGGAATAAACAGGATGGGAATAGCCACAATGGTCCAACTGGGATTTGGAACACAAAGCCACACTCTAAAGCAAAGCTATGGAGCAGAGACAAAGGAAGTACTCCAAATGTAATGGATTTCAAAATAAATTCTTGGTACAAAACTCCAGAACTCTCTTTCTGGGGAAATTCCCCTTCTGTTACCATCTTCTGCCAGTACGTGTAGACTATTCTATTTTACTTGGGCATCCCTCCCCAGTGTCATTAATCTATATTGTATCATATATTTCTGGATTCTTGATTTTAAATTGTTTATCCTTTATACTTGTGTTTATTGTTGTTGTAACCCACCCTGAGCCTGCTTGCGGAGCGGGCAGGCTAGAAATTGAATGAACTAACTAACTAAACTTAACCTTTTGCATTTATTTAAAACTCTGGTTTTAAATTGGTTTAATGATGCATTTGTATTTTGGGTTTAATGGCTTTTAAGATGAGATTTAAATTCGTATGTTTTAATTTATTAGATATCTTGGTACCTCGAGGGGTGGAAAGTGCCATCAAGTCACAGCTGACTTAAGGTGACTCCATAGGGTTTTCAAGGTAAGATATTCAGAGGAGGTTCACCATTGCCTGCCTCTGTGTAGCACCAATGGACTTCCTTGGTTGTCTCCCATCTAAATCTAACCAGGGTCAACCCTGCTTAGCTTCCAAGATCTGAGGAAACCAGGCTAGCTTGGGCCATCCAGGTAAGGGGCCTATGAGAGCAGAAAAGTGGGATAGAAACCTTGTTAGTAAAATAAATAGAGGTCTGTATCCTACCAATTTTTCTACTGGCAAACAGGGAACCCATTTTTACCTTAAAAAATATGCTGTGAATCAAGGGGTCCATGTGGACAAAAGCCACACACAGGGCAGTTGCTGGGATGAGAAGGGGAATCAAAAGAGATTGTGTGAGAGAGCTGGTAAATCTAGCCCAGTATTTTTTGTGGGGCAGCCATATTGTAGCAAAACTAAACACCATGAATCTCATGGCTCCTTGCCTGATTCTGTAAAATGGAGGCCACAGGAGTTACTTTTAAAATAACATTATGTGTATGCATCCTCTATCGGACAATCAAACTAACCATAGCTTGTTTGAATTAAACTGCGGTTTTGCCTGGTGTCTGAACTGAACCAACGTCACACAATTGACAAGATGTTGGTTCTGGTGGTGGATGACTGGCCTGAATCCTTGTGCAAAGGAAGTGTAAGGGAACGGGGGGCGGGGGGGTGTAAGCAGAGCCTGCATTTCAAATTTTGAAGCTGCATGGCTCTAATTCTTAACAGCGATGGCTAGAATGCTAGCAGGTTTTATACTGTTAGCCTATCAACAGTGGTAATTAAAAGGATTGGATCTTGAAGATCTGTTCCACTAATGGCAGCACCTTTCTTCAGCACAAGGAGCTTTTCCCTGATGCCGCAAAAGAATGCGTCTTGTGCTGGAGGAAGGCACCACTGTTAGCAGAACACAACTGCAGAATCCAACCCATAAGCTCAAACTACCATCCTAGCTACTTACTGCCCCAACTACAAAAGTTTACACACAAGAGCGAGGACAGATAGCTTTATTCTTCAGCTTCACATTCTTTTTATTAAGGGAGATACGACCACAGTAAAGACAGTCCTGGGAGAAGCAGCAAGGGTCTGTCAGGGCTTCACAGGAAATTGGATGTAACCCAGAACCTGTTTTCAGACCAAACACATGAAGGCATTTGCAAAAGTTCCTGTATTCCACATGCTTCTCACTGCTGAGTAACTGTAACCCACTTCCCCAAATAATCTGGAATGAGGGAAAAGGAGCATGGCGCGTAAGTGCTTTCTCCTCACACCGGTAGTAGTCTTCCTCCTTCAGAGTGACGTAGAATCCTGAATACTCTCCAGCCCCACACCTTCCTCCTTGGCACCCCTTTGGAGTGACCCTCTTCCATGTTGGGAGTGTGGATCACTCTTCCCCTCCAGCAATTCCTCGACAGGGTTTGTGAAGTCCTGGTAGTAGCGAATTCGGTGTTGGTGGCCTGAAATTCGGCCTGGCTCACTCCCCTCTTGGTAACCAGCTAAGTTAACGCCTCCCTGCCTGCCAATCTTTAAGGGTTCCTTCGCCTGGATTTTCTCCAGCTCAGAACTTTTATGGAGCAGGCTGTCTAACATCTTTTGGGCCGTCTGATAATCCAGGTGGGTTCCCGGTGTATTCTCCATCAAGCCTGGACACCATGAGACCTCGCCGTCATCAGAGCTCTCAGAGCTGCTGAGCTCTTGCACTAGCTTCAATTGCCTGTTTGGTGGAAGGTCAGGGGGCGAAGGAGGGTGCACCAATCCAAAGATAACAGACTCTGGGCCAGGCAAGTGAGGGAAACTGCTAGGTGCTGAGGGAGCCACCAGGGCCTCTTGCCTCAAGTATAAGAAACGTGGCGTTGGGAAGGGGCACAATGGAGTAGTTTCCTCCCCGCTGCACTCGCTCTCGGTCGAGTTGACGTGTTCAGTAGAGAATTTTGTGGACTTCTGTTTCCAAGGAGTGAAGGCTGTCACCTGGGTTTGGCTCCTGCAATGCTCACTGGGTACCTTGTAGCCCAGCAGCGGGGTCTCCTCTCCGTTGGGGGCAGCTGTGTCTGATTCAGAGCTGCAGCCTAACTTGCTGGTTTCGGTGGCTGAGTCAGACTGGCTCGGTGTGGTGTGAGCCTCAGAGGTCCCGTCCATGAAAGCAGGAGGGGGTGCTACATCCAAGAGGTGCAGAGAACAAAAGCTGTCAGGCGACTCGGCCTTCTCATTATGCTGGAGCTCCGTGCCAGATTTGAATAGCAGTCCTGAAATCTGCAAAGGGTCAAGGAATTGAAGAGACACCACAGGCCGGTCAGACATGACTTAACGCACTTTCGACCATAATTTTGTATTGATTTTAAATCAAAGGAACTGAGAATTACAGTTTGGTGTCATCTTGGGAGTTGTAATTTGGTGACGTTGGTAAGAATTCTGCATTAGAGATACCCAGCCCCTCACAGTTCCCAGGATTCCCTGAAGAGAAGGACTAACTCTTAAAATCCATTTTAAGTCTGGTGTAGATACACAGGGTTTTTTTTTAAAGTTCACTTCTCTAGTAAAGCCTTTCAGGTACTACCTTACCCTTACCTTACTTATTCCCATACACAGAAGCCATGACAGTTAAAGTACTATGCAGGCAGTCTTTTATACATGGTGTTAGGAGAAGCCAGTTTGATGTAGTGGTTAGAGTGGTGGATAGAGATTTGAGTTCAAATTCCCACTCAGTCACAATGCTTACTGGGTTGACCTTGGACCAGTTACTATCTTTCTGTCTCACCTACCTCATAAGGTTTTTGGGAGGATAAAAGTGGTGGAATTATGTGTGCTTCCTTGACCTCTTCGGAAGAGAGCAGGTTAAAATGTTAGTAACAGTAAGAAAATCCCCCATTCCCTTAGCCTCTAATCTGCAATAGAGGGAGAAAAATAGCAACCTATTTTAATGAGTTGTCATATGTGCAGTCATTTCAAAATTCAAAATTACAATGCGAATAGCAAGCAGGGCTCATTTCGAGGGAGAACATGCAGGAACGCAGTTCCAGCAGTTCTCCAAAGAGGTCACAGGTCAGGTAGCCCGCCCACCTGACTCTCGGCCATTTTGGGCCCATTTTGGCCTGGATTGGGGCCGAAACAGCCCGGATCAGGCCTCTGACAGGTGGTGGATCACTCTCCCACTCAGCAGCGGCCCAATCCTGACCATTTTAGGCTCCTTTCCAGCCGTTTTCAGCCTCTTTTTGCCATTTTGGGCCCAATTTTGGCCCTGATTGGTCAGGATTGGGTCCAAAACAGCCAGGATAGGTGATGTCAGGGCGAGTGGCATATGCAAATCAGTTATGCTAATGACACACTTCTGGTGATGTCAAGGGGCATGGCATATGCTAATGAGTTATGCTGATAAGTTATGCTAATGAGTTCCTCCAGCTCTTTTTCTAAGAAATGACTCCTGATAGCAAGCATGTTGTTTTGTATAATGTTACCTTCCCATATTTCACAGAGAAGAAAGAAAACCTATAAGAATGTTCAACAACAGCTCTGACCTTGGAGAAAAGTTCTTCGTGTTGTGACAAATGAAGACCACAGACTTGAGACATTGTCCTAAGTTTGCTATCAGGACATCGGCTTAGGCCTGCCTTCCTAGGGTACCGGCTCCATTTCAGAGCACAGACTGACCCTCAACACACACCTCCTCCCCCTGCCCCCTTTGAGTCCCAAACTCACATTTAGTTTCTCCAAGGTGCAAATGGTGTTTTGGGCAGTGACGAGTCTCTCCAGGAGTTCATTAATCCGCTGGTTCAAAGCTTCCCTCTCTTCAGCCATGCTGTGAGCCTGGAAGGAAGAAAAGGCGAAGCACAGAAAGCAGGTTAAAGAAAACAAAGAGCGCATTGCTACACTACTAATGTACATCCATTTTATACCAGTTTCCTAAAGATATCAATACACCAAAGAATTCTGGGGGTTGGATAAGAGGGAGCAGATGAGAGATCTCCTCCCATCCCCAGGATTCCCTGGAGAAAGGAAAGGACCTTTATGGAATAAAACCAGTATGTGATTGTTGTTGTAGATTTGCAATATAGGCTTGCAAAATGACAGTACCCAGGGGGAAGATTGTTTTAAAACAGCACACCAGCATGGGTAAGCAATCCCATGCAATGGTGATATGTGCCTACTTGCAGAACTCTAGAAGCATTTTGCTCTATACACAGGGCCAGTTCTCAGCCCCAAGCACTAAGAACCCCCAAGGCACTGGCAACAACTTTGGTGTGGGAGAAGGCAATAGCTGGCATGGCTTATACCTATCAGACTTGTGCATGGCTTATACCTATCAGACTTGTGCAAGAGCCAGCCCCTGAGGCAATGGCAGCACCTCTGGGGATCTACGCTAATGATGTAGATCCCATGACTATCCTACCACTCTACTGAGCAAAGTTGGAAGCTTTCCTCCAGAGCATGGTGCCTTCCTTCAGTGGAAGCATCACTTCAGTCGGAGGAAAGTTCCTTAAGCTGGGGGAACTTCCTTCAGCAACAGGTTGGATCTACACCAGTGTGCCTTTCCTCTCTCTCTTTTGTTCACTGGTAAACCAACATCATTATGTTGTGGGGGTTTGGGCACATGGGCCAAAATGGTTGTCTACTCATGGTCCACAACCACCTTATACAGTCAGGCCACAGGCAGAGGTCTTTCACATCGCCTACTTCCTGATCCCTTTAACTGGAGATGCCGAGTACTGAACCTGGGACCTTCTGCATGCAAAGTAGATGCTTTAGTAGATGCATGCCAAGTAGATGCCATGGTCCCAGCCCAATAAAAATTTTTAGAAGTTAAAATCTCTGAGCACATCTTTCCACCTGTATACAAATGTACAAGTATGAGCAGCCATCCAGCATATCGTAGGTAGAAAACACTGTTAAATGAGTTCTAATTGTGTGTGCGGGGGGGGGGGGGGGGAGAACAAAGACAAAAGATCCTTACAGGGTTGCCAACTGCCTGGAGAACAGTGTCCTGTTCCTTTGGTGGTAGAAAGTGCCCCATTTCGACACATTAAGGTTTTTTCTCCAACACTGTAGGCAATAGAGGTACAAAAGTGTTCCTGTTTTCAGCTATGAGGTATGGAGGGGGATTAAGGAGTGTGTAGCAGCCAGCCAGTTTTCTGTTTAACCCTTAAAATAAGAGTTCTAGTCCATCCTTTGCCATATCTCTCCCCAAAACAAAGTGTCTCTTACAATATTCTGAAGTTTCTCTTCTAGCAACTGGTTGGTCTGCCGTGTGTCTGAATAATCTTTCTGAAGCCTAGAAGAAAACATATGCAGAAATAACACCTGTATCAGGGAGTCATTGAAAACATTTACATTTCTAGAGCCAGATTAAATTCCTTCCCGACATCTCCACTTTATCGAACTTACCTGCAGAATTTTTCCTTTAAAGCTTCCAATTCTTCCCAGGTTTTCTGTAGATCATTCTGGCCTGATTTAGACTCTTCCTCATCCTTTTTGGCTGAGGCTGTTGATTGTTGTTCCTGAGGGGACCTGTAATGATAGTAGGAGCCAAAGTGTTTCATGAGTGTGTGCCTGGAGGGAAGCAGTTCCAAGTAACACCAGCAGAGAATTGAAACCAAAAGATAGCCGCCATTTTGAGATCAGTCATTGGCGTATAGCAATGGTACTTACTCCTCAGATTATGAGAGCCACGTTCACAGATACTAGCAACCAAAAAAGCCACATTTACTTTGAATCCTGTCATGAGGCCTGAATCAGATAAGCAGGCTCACAGAACAGATAAGCAGGCTCACAGTTTATCTGTTCTTCAACGGCAATGGTTGTTTCAAGGAGAGAACCACCAGTCAACCACAAGCCCCGCCAGGCAAAGGCCTTGTCTACTTTCCTGAAACACGGGAACAGTGCTCAGAAGAGACACAGGTGGCATGTCAAAAAGAGCCACAGATGGCTCCCAAGTAGAGATGGGCACAAACCACAAAAAAACCGAACCACGAGGTTCGTGGGTTTTCACTAACCAGGAACCAGGAACTGGCACGAACTGGGGCAAGTTCACAAACCAGTTCGTGGTTCGTGGGGTTTGAATGCCCCTTCCGGCTGTTTAGCAGTGGCAGGGAAAAGGGCATTTGACAGTTTAAAGGGCCCTTTCCTGCCTTGCAAGGGGCAGGGCCCTTTAAACTATCAGCTGGCAGGTGGGGGAGAATCTCACCCCCTGCACCTGCCAGCTGATAGTTTAAACGGACCTGCCGCTTGCAAGCAGCAGGAAAAGTTTATATGGCCATTTCTCTGGGGAAATGGCCATTTAAACTGCCCTTTTAATACAAACCAAATGAACCAGTAGACCAGTTTATGGAAGTTCGTGGAAACGAGCTTCCACGAACCACTAGTTCGCGAACCATGAACCAGGCTGGTTCGTGGGTTTTTTTGGTTCGTATTTGGGTTCGTGCCCATCTCTACTCCGAAGCCACTGAGTGAACATTACAGGTGAACAGTATTAAAGTTGGCTTTACACTTTCAAGTCTCCCATGGAATCTATTTATTAACTTTTCAGTGGCAAATATTACAGGGCCTGCCGGGAAAGGCATATCTGGACAAAGTGAGAGTAGGGTTTGCCACTTGCCAGTACCATTGTAGCTGTAGTTTTATGAGTAACTCAATGTGTAGACATTAGCGGCAACTGACCCTGGCAAATAAGGAGAGTATGGAACCAATGCCTAAAATTGTTATCAAGCCAAAGCCACCTTAGAGCTAGATACTTACGTAAGTTTTTCTGTGTTCACCTCTTCCAGCAATTCCTGGAGAGCAAAAGAGAAAATTCATCTCAAATCCAAACTATAGACAGCATTGGGATTTATTTATTTTTAGAGCTTTTATATGCTTGCCTCTCTGGAATCCATACAACGGGTGACTCCAAGCAGCTCATGACTCTATGCCAATATAACCCAAAATTCCTTGTGCATCCCATCTGCCTTTGCCCAATGGAAATAGGGACATACTTGTAAATACTACTATTCTTTCTCATACCAAAGTTTGCTGCTCAAGGTCCCCATTTACACATTGTTGAATGCTCTCATAGTCTGTTCCCCGTTGATTTAGAAAACATCAGTGTTTGTTTTATTAAAAGGTTTGTTTTAAACTAATAAATAATATGCTATCACACTTAAAAACAGATCTCAGCAACTAAAGGGTGTGAAACGGCTGGTTGTGTATTGCATGGCACCTTAGTGTTTATGTGTAGGCAATGACATGCATGCACACTAAAGATAAGAGCTGACCAGGGATCCTGGGAGATGAACTGAAAAATAACAGTAGTACACTACACTTTAATAACAGCAAATTCAAAGTCCAATAGCACCTTAAAAACCAAAAAGATTTCCAGGGGTATTGTTAGCAGTCAGACTTGTCCTCATGTTATTAAGGAGCCTTATTAATATGGAATATCATAAGCCCCTCTCCTCATGAGTTTTAAACACAAACAAACTGCCTAGCTAGGCAGGAAAAATACTAGAATGAGAGCAATGAGATAAGACTAGCTTCCAGCCCCACATCTCCAGAGATGTATAACAAAAGGGTCTCCAGAAGTTCATGTTAATCTTGTCATCCACCCTGCTGATCGTTTCTGATCTCATTTCTCCACCTGAGTCTCTCAGGGACTGATAAGCCTCACCCATCAGGAGTCAACAATCATTTTTTTACACCTTTAGTTCCTCTCAGGAAGGCACAATCAAGCCCTCCCAGTCCTATTGTCCCACCTCCGGAGACAGCCATCAAGCTATTGTTTTAGGGCAGTGACTCAGTTCTGCCTCAGGGCATGTTTCACAGTAACAACAACATTCGATTCATATACCCCCCTTCAGGACAACTTAATGCCCACTCAGAGCGGTTTACAAAGTATGTTATTCTTATCCCCACAAGAAAACACCCTGTGAGGTGAGTGGGCTGAGAGAGCTCCTAGTTGTGACTGACCCAAGGTCACCCAGCTGGTTTCAGTTGGAGGAGTGGGGAATCAAACCCTGTTTTCCAGATTAGAGTTCTGTGCTCTTAACCACTACACCAAACTGGCTCTCAGTATATCTGACTGCCCTGCCATGTGCTCAATGTGTGTTCTGGAATCTCCCCCCACACCCTCAGACTATGTCTGAATCCCCTTTCTCCCCTTTCATGAGATGCTGGCCATCCACACTGCTCCTCCATGGAATCTTCTTCACTCTCCAAAGCTCTCCTGGAACTGGTAAATATCACTCAAATCTTGAACTTCTATTCTCACTTTCCTCACTGTTTCTCTAGTTAGCTCTCTGTGTGTATTTGCTGTGGGTATTTTATGTCATTGATCTTTTTTTAAAATAATTTTAAAGCTCTTTTAGTTAAACATCTGCCTGTTTATTAAAGAGTTCTCTACAGGAAAGGACCCTCATATACATAGGTGGAGATCTCGCCAAGTTACCTGCCTCTCGCTGCTTCTTCTTGCATACTAATTCTCCCAACTCACAAGGAGACCTCCTAGTTGGGTAACAGTATTAGCTTTTGAGAGTCAAACTCCTTTCATCTTGCATCTGACTCTCAAAAGGTTAGACCCTGAAAATCTTGTTGGTCTTTAAGGTGGACTCAGATCTTGCTCTTGTACTGCAGACTAACATGGATACCCATCTGAAACTACTCTGTAACATGGTATCCTCAAATGGAAAAACAGGAAGAGTGATTTACAAGGGAGAGGAACTGAAAAATAGGAACCATCCATGGAACACAGAAATGGTAAGAGAAACTAGATGTCAGAGAGAAGGGCCATCTTTCTAAATGTGCTACTCGTAAGAAGAGACAGACATGCAGGGCATGAGCCTCGTTCTCTGGCTTACCCTTTGATTTTATACTTACTTAGCCTTGCTCACACTTTTTTCAATCATATGCTCACAGCCAACCAGAGGTGAGAAACCTGCTTTTAATTTTTTTAAAAAGTAAGCTACTCAGGAGCTCATGTTCCATGCACCCACCACTATGCCCTTTTTGTGCACCCACTGCCTTGGGTATGGCCTCTCTCTTTCAGTCCTTCGGGAATCAAAGGCTGCAATCCTAAGGACACTTTCCTGAATAACATAAGACATACATCTGAATAGACATGCTTGGGCTTGCTCCCAAAAGCTTGCAAATTTAAATGCACGTGTATGGAAGGCCGTGCTATCATTCACAGAAGAATTTCAGGGTACAGCATAGGACATTCATTAGATCTGTTCTGTACAGTCCTACACTTGTTGCCCAACATCTCTTGCCAAAAGTGGCTGCCTTGCCTTACTCCCTGGTACAGTCCACTTCTGCATGCTCTTTCATACTGGAGACAGGGAGTGGAAGAACGGAAGACACTGGACAATATTAAGTCCAGCATCTTGCTTCCAAAAGCAACCCTGCCAGATGCATGGGAGAAGCTTAGAAGCGGGGCGTGAAGAGAAAACAAACCATTCCTCACTGTTGCTTCCAATTCCTCGATGTTGCTGTCAATAGACCTCCATTCCGCCGTAAATATGTAAAATCCCTCTTCAAAGTTATCTAAGCCATCCCACCTTCATGGGGAGGACAGAATAGAAATGTGAAATAAATAAATAAATCCCTGCTGCCCAGGGCAGTGAGTTCATAAGAAATACTTTGTCTGCCCCAAATCCTTCATCGGGAAACTGTGGGTTGAATCCTACGATTTCCTTCCATCGCTTCTTCCTCCTACCAAGAGAGACTTCCATCAACACTGGAAGATGTTTCTCTGTCATAGGAAGTCTTTCTCCATCAGAAAAAAACTCATTCTCTATTGAAGGAAAACTCATCAGAAGACAGTTGTAGGATCCAGCTCCTTGGGTTCTAGTGCATAAGAGAAACAAGTTTCCTCTGCTACTTCTCCATTCTATGCGTAATTCTACAAGCTCCATATCATGTCTCCCCCCCACACACACACACACCTCATTTTCTCTTATTTTTAAACTAAGACTCAAGGTCTGGTTAGACAAATCAGAATACTAGCGTTACTTTTTAGCCTTGATTTAGGAAATGGGCTCCTCCAACCTCTTTTGGCTGCAGTTTGCTGCAACTTTTCCAGTGCTACAATATCCTTTTTAAAATGAGTTGTGTGGAGAAACAAGATCCCTGTGACAGTATTCCAAATGCAGACACTCCACATAGGCCTTCAGAACAATTAGAATAGACCCATATCGTTAGATTTGTAATTAGCTTTGGCTACGAGTCTGTTTTCCAAATTCAGTTCAAGGTGCTGGTTATCTCTAAAGCGCTTCACAACCTGAGACTGTCTCCTTCCGTATGTCCAGGTTTCCGAACTATGGTCCCTCGGCAGCCATTTGTTGGCTATTCCACTACTTACGGTGGCCAGTCTGGCATTAGTCAGAGACCAGGCCTTTTCTGTTGTGGATTCTGCTCTGTAAAATGGGCTTCCTGAGGAGGCAAGGGGGAGGCCTCCTTGGTGATTTTTCAGGAGACGTTACAAAGCTTGCTTGTTTGCCAGGACTTTTAAGGAGTTGTGAATGACAAGCGTCTCTTAATGGGTGGGAGAGAAAGGGAGACTTGGGGTTTGATTTTTTTGTTTCAAATTGAAAATTTAACGACTATTTGTAAGCCATCCTGAACCATGTGGAAAGGCAGAATACAAATGTTTAAATAAATAAATGAATAAAAGTACACTGCTAAGATTTGACCTTTCAGGGAAAAATTAACTACTGTCAGGTCTTACCAGGTTCCATGATCCCTAAAGTAGTCTTTTCAGAGGTCAAAAGAGGTCTTACCTTCATCTCTCACCAGCCAAAAAGCTAGCAGGATCCAAACCCTTATATGAGTGCACGTGTGTGTATATGCACTATTTTTTTTAATTCTTTGTATGCTCAACACCCTAAGTAATGGGGTCCCAAACAATAGAAAAATTCTGACCTTATAATCAACGCTTAGCCGAATAAATTAGTTTTAAATGTCAGAATACATGTGAAAGAGTAATTTTTTAAAAAGAGTACCTCTATGCATGGGTAGAACATCAATCCATCTAGCTAATTTGTCTTAAGATCTTTGCACATCTCCAGGGGTGTGGGGCTGAAAGCTAGTCTTGCCTCATGACTCACACGTCATGTGATTTTCCTTCTCCTGGCCGGGAGTTGGCAGCCATTTCCTGCCTCACCAAGCAGCATTTCTGTGTTTAAAACACAGGAGGAGAGGGGCTTAGGATATAGATATATTCATAAGCTTTTCTGTTAATGTGAGGGCAAGTTCGGCTGCTAACTCCTAGCAACAGAAAAATCCTAACCTTATAATCAACACTTAGCCAAAGAACCTGGTTTTAAATGCCAGAATTCAGCTGTAGAATATGTAAAAGAGCAATTTTTTAAAAAGAGTACCTCTGGTACATGGGTAGAACATCGATCCATCTAAACTTTACAAATATTAGAAGTCAAGAGAAGGGCCTATGATCCTTAGGCAGCGTACAGCTGGCCTTTTCTTTCCATGAGGTGGTGATGGGTGTGGTGCAAGAAAGCCGAAAATGTTCTCTGCTAGGGTTGCCAGCTCCAGGCTGGGGAAATTCCTGGAGTTTTGGGGGTGGTACCTGGGGGCCATACAATGTGGCGATGAAGGGGCCTCAGCAAACTATAATGCCATAGACTCCACCCTCCAGCTGCCACTTTTTCCAGGGGAACTGGAGAGAAGTTGTAATTTTGGGAGATCCCCGGGCCCCACCAGGAGGTTGGCAGCCCTACTCTCTGCAGACCTAAGTAAGTTCTCCTTGCTGAGGGCCCCTCATACCTTGCTGAGTGTCTTGGCCTTCCCTGCCAAGCTCTGCTGATGCTCCTGGGTGTTTGGCTTCTCCGCAATTGCTGCTATCTCCTCCTTGGCTTTCTTCATGTACACTTCTTGATTTTCAGTGTCTTTGCCACTCCCTGCTTTGGTTTCCCCTCGTTTGTTTTGCCCCTCGCTTGCCTCTCCTGATCGGTCTGGCAAACTCCCCATGCTGGCTGTTAGAGGAGCAGCAGAGACCCATGCTGGACTGGTGCTAACCTCATCAGTAGTCCTGGCAGGTGATGGACTGGCCTGTTGTCTACTGTGGTGGCTGAGGGCAGTGTCCCCCTTGGCCTCTGGCCACGCTAGTCTCCTCCTCCCACGTGAAGTCTTCTCCTCTTTCCTTTTCCCCTCAGCCACATCCAGAAAGGAACCGGGAGAACTGGCTTTGCTGCTGGATCCTTTGGAATCGGATCCATCAGTGCTGGGAGTTTTGCTGGCCAAGGCAGCCTCCCGGGGCTTCCAGCCCAGCGAAGAGAGACTGGAAGGGCTCATCACTTGCTGGGTGATCTCATTGAGGAACTGCGAAAAACGCAACTTCTCTTCCATCAGCTTCCTCCGTTCGGTGTTCGGTGACTTCTTGGGGGCACTCAAATCCAGGCTGCTTGGGGGCTGCTTCTCCCGCTGCAGAGGAGCCCGAGACTCCCTTTCCATTGAGCGCACAGTGATGGTCTCAATGGACTTTGCCTTCCGCAGGCGGTCATCTCCAGCAGCAGCCCCATTCTTCAGAATCCCTTTGCTGGGGGCCAGAGCTCCCATTTGGTGAGGCTGCCGAGGAGCCAGGATTTCAGCTTGTTCATTGAACACAAGGTTGCGCTCCAGGCCTCTGGCCTTGTAAAGATGTCTGTCGACACTGTTGGTTTGGCCTTGTAGTGACTGGTCTTCCTGATGGCCTGGGCAACGGAGCAGCCGGTCAGCACTCTTGCTCTGGCCTTTCCTCAAGCGGACCAAGGAGCCCGATGGGTCTTCCGCCTTGTAGGCTGCTCCCCGATTCCGGCTACGGCGGAAAGCTTCGTTTGAAACATCCACACAGGACTGAGTGTGTGGACTGGTTGTCAGGAAGCCCTCCTTGTTGAAGCTGGCTTCTGAAGACCAGGACGCTGAGGAAGTGGAGGCTGCAGTGGAAGAGGATGAGGAGAGGGTAGGGAAGCGATCACTCCGGCCGTCTGTCCACTGCTGGTGGCAGCTCCGCAGGGCCAAATCAGGAGCCACCTTCCCTTCTTTGCCCGATTGGACAGGCATGAAGAACTTCTCCATGACTTGTAGTTTGCCAGCCGGCACGTCCACACCTCCGCCATGATCCCCTTCCCACTGGATCGGAGTGAACGTCCCTGCTTCTTCTTGAGCTTTCTTGCAGGACTTTCGGCGGATGGCTGAGGCACTCATCCTGAAGCATTAGAAGCTTGGGCTAAATCCGTCTGTTGCTAAACATCGCTTACCTCCCACGCATATGTAACTATACTGACTGGTTCAGTGGAGCATAAACTGAGAATGCCGATATAATGGGCACTGGAGCATTTGACTGAACAAAGAGAAGTAGGCTGACTCATTAGTGTCATTTGTCCTGCCTCCCCTGCCCACCCCCACCCTCCGCGTTCACACTTTGAATGCCAAACGGAAGCATTGTTTGCTTTGTACATTGATGTCCTGCTCCATCTGTCCCCCCCGCCCCATCAGAATGGAAGGTGGCATACATAGCGAGTTCCCAAGAAGATTCCTCTTGAACAAACTCAGACCTGCTTGACTTCAGCATGGTTTCAGCATCAGGTGCCTGCAGACGACACCCTGAAATTTGGAGCAGGAACGCAAAACATATTTTGGGATACTACTTCAGTTGGCTTTCTTTTCACACCCCCATTGGACAGTGGTTAGGTAGCGCAGCCAAAGCAAGTAGTGGCAGAGCAAACATACAAAATCCATCTTATTGCAAGTCAGACCATTGGTTTATCTTGCTCACTATCACTTGCTGCAGCTGGCTGCTGATCTAAGGCTCCGAAAGGCCTTTCCCAGCATCTGCTGCATGAGACTGTAGTTGGCGACACCATGAACTGAACCTGGGACCTTCTAGATGTACACTATGCACTCTAAGCCAGAGCAATCTCTGGACTGGTATGATGTATTATTATTTGTGTTGCTATTGCAGATAATTGTCCTACTACAGGTTATCAACCATTCAAGAGATCTGTGAGCAGCATGTAAAATGGTCAGTTGTGCACGGTGCAGTTCCTTACTGTTCATGCACAGGCATGTGTGCCAGAGACAAGCTGCATCAACCTGCCTACTCAGAGATTTGATGTCTAAACTCAGAGGAGGAAACAGAACTCAGAAGGATAGCAGTGCTAGAACCTCACCCTAACTCACGTTGTTGCCTTCTACTGAGTCACACCAGTGATCTATCACGGTCAGCAGGCCGATCAGACTGGCAGTGGCTTTCTGGGCTCTCAGGCAGATGTCTCTCACGCCAGCTATCACCTGCTCCTTTTAACCTGGCATCTAATACGTGCCAAGGAGATGTTCTACCCCTGAGCCATGGGCCTGCCCCACTAACATTTCAATAAAGTGTCCCTGAAAAGCAAAAACACGTGTAGCTGCAAATCCACCATCTTTCTTTCTTCCTATGATTATTTCATTTTTATCCCACCCTTCTTCCCAGGAGCTCACAGCAACAATTTATCCCACAATCACCTTGTGAAGGTAGTTTAGGCAAAAAAGAGAAAGGCCCCAAATCTGATGGCAAGCAGAGATTTGAACCTGGATCTCGGCAGCCCTCGGCCAATACGCTAACTGCTATACCACACCTGTCAAACTGCCGTTAGCGTGAGGAGCTAACAAGCCACCCTTCCTTCTGATCTCCCTCTGAGCAAGGAATGGGTCCATCTTGTCCCTAGCACAACAGAAAACATCTATTCATCTTGTGGTACAATATGCATCTCTTATGTACACGTGTACGAGTATTTGATCCTATGAAGTGTGCAAATGCTTGAAGAGGGGGGGGGGCTGCAATAAGAGGAGGAGGACATAGCAACACAGTCCACTCCTGCTGCACCAAGGAAAAGCTTGTTCCTTCAGTGGTGGTGGAAAGTGCCGTCAAGTTACAGGTGACTTATGGCAACCCTGTAGAATTTTCAAGGCAAGAGATGATCAGATGTGGTGTGCCATTGCCTGCCTCTCTGTAGCAATTCGAGACTTCATTGGTGGTCTCCCATCCAAGTACTAACCAAGACTGACCCTGCTTAGCTTCTGAGAACAGGCCAGGCTAGCCTGGGCTATTGGAAGGGGAAATATAATCTTTATTCTCCCCCCCCCCCAGACCCATCTGCCTCATGGTGTTTTGCCCATGAGATTCTGCCTCCACCAACACCACCACTGCCTTTTTTGGGACATCTTAGGGGAAATGAAAAGATGTGCCCCCACAAGTTTTATGCACTCGATGGAATCAAATCCATATACAGAAACACGAAGGTGCCGTAAAGAGCGCAGTCTGCACTTCGTATCCTGAAGTGGCCAAGGTATATATTGAACAGCTGAGAATGTACTGTAAGGCAATCTACATTTATATTACATCTGGAAGAGAGTTTAGCAAAAATATAACACCCCCAGGGTCAGTGTGTGGCTGATAGCACTTTTCCTGGCCTCTGGTTACAACATACTATTTTTAAAAATTGAACCATCGTAGCATGTGGACAAATTACAGAGAGCTTGCAGAAGTATTATTTTTAGCCGGACTTTGTATACTGCTTGCAGGCAGACGTCTGTAAAGCAGAACTCCTATAACGCTAGCCTGTGTGTGGTTAAAACCACTTTTCATTCTTCTTTGAGGGCCCAGCCTGACCCAGCCAAACCACCACACTGACTGATACAAAAGGCTTTCGATCAAACGGCAACTCCTCCCACCTCCCTGGTTGATAGAGATCAAAGTGCCCAGCTCAGAGATCAATGGCTTGGCCCTTCTCACCACAAGCGAGGAGACCTCAAGGTCACGCCTGGCTTCTCCCCTGCAGCTGCTTCACTGTGACTGGCAGGAAATCAATTAGGGGTGAAGCATATTAAATCAGAGGATAAATTACTGTAATCAGCTGGTACTCGATAGGGGAGGCTGCACCTCTACCCCAGCCCATTCCTCAACCAAACTCTTTCATCCACAGATAACAGACCCCTGACTGGGGGACTTTCACCTCCAGGGGCCACCACACCTACAGACAAAACAGTAAGAGCAGCCCAGCTGTTCTAACATGGTTTGCCTGCTGTACGTTTGGCACCTTAAACCATTTTGTTTGTGTTCCAGATCTTTGGTTTGCCAGGATGCCTGAGCTAAGCCTTGCTCGCTACGCATTCCATCTCTCTTTGATGGGTGCGCTGCTTGCGCTGTTCTTCCGATCCTGCACAGAAGCACCAAACAGGATATACGCTCAGGAAGATATGGCGCAGCTTTCAGCATGCTGGACTCTAACCAGAGGGGAGGGCAGACAAGTATGTAACAAGATTTAAAAGCCTTTTATTACTGACACATTGTACCAACACGCAAGCTATTCAAACGCACACAAAATATGGCTTTGAATAAGCATGGTTTATGAACAAGGCCTGGACCAAGATCTACAGACCAGCACAAGTGGACCACACAAAGATCTAAAATGTACTATTTCTGTAACAAGGTTTTAAAGCCAAACCCACTTTCCCTCCTACTTGCCTTTATCACATCCCTTCCCTGAGTCTTCTGTTCCTTTTGCTAGCTTATGCAGCCCCCCCGCCCACCAAAGCTTCTTATAACAGAGAACAAGCTCTTCAAAACCTATGCATGAAAAAAGTGATCAAAAAGATTTAAAGCTAACTTGCATGATGGTGTTTGGCTGTGATGAAAGTTCCCTCTCCCCACTTAAAAAAGAAGGCAATGCCACTATGAGGTGAGGAGATATCCCTGTAATTCTTCCACATTATAAAACAAGAAAAAAGTGTTTCTTGAATGACAGGACCTCACGGGGCTGGACCTAGTGGATCCATCCTGCTAAACAGCAATGCTTTCTCAAAGCACAAGGAACATTCCCCTGACCCAAGAGGCTCTCAAGAACCACGGGAATGTATGGGATCTAACCAACATTCAACATAAAAACAAATTCATCTATAAACATCCAGATGCTGGCAAGTCAGAGGCCCTAGCTTCTTTCCCCTTTTGTGCTCTTAAGCGGGTAAAGCCAACACAGAAAAAGAAAAACTGCTGAAAAAATCATGCTGGAAAAAAACTGCTTTATACATTACCATACATTTTGAAAATGGAAAGCCAACATTCTATACCTGCCACCTACAGAAAGAGGCAAGAACCCAGCTATGAGTTCCACTGAGTAGACAAAGTTAAGAGCAGAATGAAACATTACACTGGGGATGTGTGATGTTAAAAAACAGCCATAGGGATCTCCGATTTTGACCTAGTGCTTGGCCAGTTCTATTAGTCCCAGGAGAGAGAGAGGAGAGGAACAATCCAAATGTTTGACTTTTTTCTCCTACCTGGACTAATAACAGTGAGGGAGGGATGAGAAGAGAACAGAGATTTCGGCTGGGGAAAGAGTTAACATAACTCTCCTACACAGTAGCCCTGTTCCAAATTGTGGCAGCTTTTATGGTTAAAATGCATGCTGGGAAAGGCATTCATAGATCCCCTGACATAAAGTGTCATTTGACTGTAATTCTGTGAAGAACTAGAGACCGGCTGTGCCATTGGTTGAAAATGCACACATTGTTTTAGGAAAAGTTACACTGGAATGTAGCCAGTAATTCATCCGCTCCTGCCCTGCCCACACACTATGGCTACTGCCTCCGTCACAACAAAATCCACAACTATGCAGCTGGACCTGTGTAATGCATTGATGTTGTTACCACCATCTACAAAGGGCAAATGCGTAACAACCACTAAGTCCTCCTGAAAGCAGACACATTTCATGCGTTTCAAGATCAGGCAAAGTCCAGTCTGTCCTGTCAGATCTGGATTTATGTACAAAGAGTGTTCAGGTGATCGATGCACCAAGGTCCAGTGGAAGAGATGTCTTTATTCCACAAGAAGGTCAAACCTCTCTGCTTCTTCAAACTCTGCATTCATCTGGGCAGCCCATTCATCCAGCTCCATCTTCTGAAAAGGCAAGAAAAGACACATTCGCTGAAAGGGTAGCCCTGACTGGGTGACCAAACAAGGACCAGTATAGTAGGAGTGCCAGGAAAGCCTGGCTGCTGGCAAGTTTTCAGGGTTCCCCAATCACAAACAGAAGGCAGAGGCCTGACTACTGGAAATTATGGCCAGTGTACATACACATACACACCAGTTTTTAAGATGTCAGCAGGAACTGCTTTCAAGCCATAATGGCTAGAAACTTGCTTTGAAAAAAGAAAACAAAAGCTGAGATTTGCAGGATGCCAATAACGCTGTCCATTTCTGCTTTACTGCAAAACTATGCTAGAATCCAGAAAGACCCTCATTAAAGAGTGTGAACCTTCCTCCAATCTCTCTTGCTTCTGGATCCCTTTTTACCTTCTCTCCCACAAGCACTCCATGCATATGACCAATGGCATCCTTTTCTGAATGGAGGACTTCTCAGCTCCCTCTTTAGCCACAACATCTCAGATATTCTCACAGGAATGATCTCTTGTGGCCCTCCCACTTCTGAAACCCTAGGCCACAGACGGGCGAGGCTACTGGCATGGTCACAAGGTAAGGAATTCTTACATTAAACTGCGGCGCCTTCTTCTTCTTCCGTTTCTCCTTCATAAACGAAATGCCCGGGATGTCTGTGTCAGGCTCCTTGAAGACCCTGGATCCTGTCAGTGTTGCTGCCAATGTAGGGCTTGTCCTTGTGTCTGCAGGGGGTGCATCATCCAGCCCTTCTGGCACCAGGAGCTTTTCGAAGCCAAAGAGCGTCTGTCGCTTGTCCAAGCCACAGTTAGGTGTGGAGGTGTCAGAGAAGCCAGAGCCAGGAGAATCCCGGCTCCCCAGGAAGCTGTGGCTGAAGGAGGCCTCCAGACGGCTGTATGACCGGCGTACCCTCTTGGCCATGGCCACATCCCGCTCGTCCTCAGGAGGGGACTCCTGGGCATTGGTGCTGATTGGAGACAGGACATCCGCTCCTCCTATCAGGTTCTCTGTTTCAGAGCTGGAAGGGCAGCTTGGTGGAGAGGGCTTCAGCTTGGCATTGGTGTCACATCCGCCTGGGCTTTTGGCCCTGTTCGTTCCTCCAGGGACATTCTCCTTGTCTTCTTTAAAGGAGACCTGTAACAGAGGAGAAACAAACCTTCAACAAGAATGTACAGTGAGCTTGGGGGGATTTCTCGCCTCAGAGACAGCATTTAATTAGGGGAAGGGTCATGGCCCAATGGGAGAAAACACACACTCTCTCTCTCTCTCTCTCTCCCCCTCTCCCTCCCTCCCTCTCTCTGCATCCAGAAGGTCCCAGCATCAATCCACGGCGTCACCATTTAGAGACTCAGAAAAGGAGGAAACTCTTTTCCCTGCCTGAGACTTTGGAGGACTGCTGCTGATCCCCTCGGCGAGTACAGTACTTCAGGGAGGGGAGAAGTGAGGAATCAGCAGCCGAGTTCCATCTGGGCTCAGTTTATCTTCCTCTCTCTGCAGATAACTATAAGGCTTGGCCATGACCAGAGGCAAGACTCCAACCACCCCCACCCCAACTTACTCCTCAAAGGAAAGGGCACCTCCAACTGGGAAATCTTCTGATACTTCCAAACCATGCTCAGGCCACAAAGAAATCAAATTTTGGCACAAACACCCAAAGCTGCCTTCGACCGCTGCCAAACCATTGGTTTCTTAAGATGAGTATTAGTTACTCTGTTAGCAGCTCTCCAGCAGGGTCTCAGGTAAAAGCCTTTCACATCACCCGCTACGTAATCTTTTTAACTGGAGATGCCAGGGGCTGAACCTGGGACCTTCTGCCTACAAAACAGATGAGCCAAGGCCCCTTCCCTGAAGCCACTGGCAATAATGAAGATAGTCAAAGGGCAGGTGCCACCACTCGTCTCAGGCCTAGGACAGGGCAAAGACTAGCAACCATGGTGTGAACACACAGCCAGGCCACTGAGTAGCCAAGTACCAGCAACTGAACGAAATGAGATGGGCTCAAGAGATAGGAATGACCATTGTGTCCTAATAAAGACTGGGGTTTGGATGGGATGCCACCTCAAAAGCATGGAAAGCACACATGCCACCTCAATGTAATAGTATTTTATTTTATGCAAGCTGTCTCAGGAAGCCTTCTGGGGCCAACCAGCAAGCTACAAATCAATAAATCTAGATAAATAATACTTTTGAGCTGCTCAGATGCATTGCAGTTTTGGTGTCAACAAATATATTTGATTGGGAACAGGCAAGTCCTATGCAAAGAGCTGTTGCTTGGCAACTGCCAATCACCAGGCAAGAGAAGCCTGGCTGCCATCAAGAGCAAATGCTCAGCCAGCCTCCCTTGCCAACCTGTCTCTCCTCCATGAGGCACAATATTGCTTTCAGTATCAGTTACTACCAGTACTGCTGCTTTGAGAAGGCCTTTAAACATGAGAAGTGGGATATAAATTATCTAAATGAAGACATGTCAAAGCTAAAACAGTGACACATGCACGGGCAGCCATTCATTCACAGCTAATTACAAGTTTGGAGCCCAGCATCAAAAGCTGTAACAAGGGAACTTTGGACTGAGATGATGGGTGGCTTACAATGGCAGGAGGGAGCAAACTGCCCAAAACCTCAACACTGCTATAAGATGCAGTACAGATAGAGTGACAAAAAGGCTGATTCACAGCAACCCTCTGCCACCATCACTGGTTCTGCTGGTGGCCCTTCTGGCCTTGTACTGCCAGTACCTGAAGGAGATCCAGCAAGAGGTGGTCCTGAAATCTCTGGGAAATTAAGACTTCTTTTCTTTAGCTACAAACATGTACGTTAGCCCAGAGGAGTTAGAGCCACCTGCAGAGAAACTAAATGGCGTGACTCTTTCCTCTACTGTTGAAGAAAATGTTGGATCCCAATAAGGTGTCTTCCCTTAGCACTGCAAGACTCCAGGCACCGTAATGGAAACAGTGACGAAGAGCAAGTGTGCTTTCCAAGGAATTTCCCATGTTGCCCTTTCTGGGCTTTGCAACTGAATGGCTCTAGCTTCCCCCTGTAAGTGTGACAGAACTTGATGGTGCTTGGTGGATAATGTCCAGTGAACCTCTTTACTAAACGCCTTCTAAATAACTGCGTTCAGTTTCCAGTTCCTTATTAGCAAGCTCTGTAACACATTCCATTCCTGCACATTTGTGAAAACTCATTCAGCCCCAAGGCCAGCAGAGGCTGAGACGGTTGCCTGGAAGCTAACAGGCACAGATTTTGCCCATGGCCACTGAATGCCCAGATAACCATGGACACACTGTGTGAGGCTCCTGAAGAGGCTCTTTGGACATATAATGCAGAAATCTAGAAACAGCACTTACCCGAGGACTGCGCCTGGGAGTTAATGTGGACTCCTTTATCTGATTTGGAAAAATGAATAGAAAAACAAGAACATTTCACATTTATGTAGTGTTTTTGGTATTCAGAGCTCCACACACATTATCTTCTAATCCTTACAACAGCCCTGTAATGTAGGCCAATATTATTTCAAGTTTGCAAATGATGGGCTGATTTGACGCAAATCTGGAAGGGACCTAATTTGAATCTTGTCTCTGCCACAAGATACCCTTAGGCAAGGCACTCCGTCTCAGCCCCCATCTGCCATAGGAAAATAATAATACTCCCCTACCTTACAGAGCAGCTTGCTTGAAACTACACAAAACTGAATTCTGAACCGGAGACCTCCAGATTCCCAGCTCATCTTCCTAGGCACTATGCTACACCAACAAATGATGTAGCACTGTGACAATGAATGATGTCATACAGCAAGTCCTACATAAGAACACGGAAACTACCTAGCTTTAGAAAGGATCAGTCAAACAGTAACACTTAGCCTCTGTAGAGAGCATTCAAGTCTTCAAAGCACTGTACATACATGATTTTGGTACAACGCTTAACCCTGTAAGGTAGGGTTCATATTGCAGATGAGGGCTGAGATGGAGTGCCTTGCTTCAGGCTACCTTGTGGCAGAGACTAGATCCAAATCAGGTCCCTTCCAGATTTGTGTCTCTTTCTCTTCACTGCTATGCTACACTAGCTCTTACAAAGTGCAACTCTTGAAGAAACGAGCAAGGTTAACAGTAACACCCGTCTTATAATATTGAGTATCAGTACCTGAGCTTGGCAACCTATAGTATAATTTATAATACAGGAGGATGAGCTCAAAGAAAATTCCACAATGGCCAAATTTGATATATGCATGTATGTCAAATGTATTATGTGTAAGTTGCATATCAGACTGTAGAAAGAAAAACCTGTACATGTCAAAATTCCTTTTTCAATACAAAATACAGAAACCATTCGTTCTGCTGCATCTAGTCACCCTAAAGAAAGGAGGAAGCTAAAACATAACAGTATTTTTTAAATGGATCTCATAGGACAGCTGGTGATTAAAGCTGTGTCCTGGATCTAAAATGATAAGACTGCATACATAGAATAAATTCATAGATGATTCTGCACCACAAGAACTGTAGCCAAATCCATAAAACTCTACATACCTGCCGAATACGCGGCACAATCTTTTTCAGGGTTATTGGCCTCATTGCAAACGGTACTGGAATCTGCAGAGATGACAGAAGACAACACAGGTGAGGTGAAGAAAGGAATACTACAAGCATGAATTCCTGGGGAGTGAGGACTTTTAAGTTTCGTAATGCATCATGTATTCTGAGGGTAGCAATTAACATATCACACATTGCATTGCGTCTGCTTACTGCTGGTTTAAGACGAGACTTGCTTTTCAGTTGCATACAGAAATACTACTAAGTGGAGCCAGCTGAACAAATTTCAGTGCTGGAGACAAAGAGCAGAAAATGGGTTTCACTGGCACAATCCAGCGGGATGATCTGCTGCACAGGTATTACTGAACACAAATGCACATGTGCCAGAGCACAGTTCCCATTCATTCTAATTGGTCTTGTGCAACTAAAATCATGTCCCATGGGTCAGATCTGTCCATTCAGACACCGTTAATAATATCCAAAATCAGCTGCTTGCAGTCAGCATTCTACTTGGCCTAACAGAGAATCTCGACCAGGCTACGGTGGTATTAGGGCTTGACAAATCAGCAGTCATAGAAACATAGAACGGGAATGGACACCAAGAGTCATTTAGTCCAACCCCCTGCATAATGCAGGAAATGCACCCACCTCCCAGCCTCAGTGACTCCTGCTCTATGCCTAGAGGAAGGCAAAACAACCTCCAGGATTCCTGGGGCAATCTGGCCTGGAGGAAAATTCTTTCCTGACCCCAAAGGGGGGATCAGCATTAACCTGGACGTGTAACTAAGGGCCACAAGAACCGAGCACTGGATCATCCCTTCCTGCCCTCCCTCTCACAAAACACTACATAGGAATTTCCCTGCTGGATCAGATTAATGTTCCAATAGTCTAGCATCACGCTTCACACAGTGGCCAACCAGATTCCCCTGGAAGGCCTTGAACATAACATGGAAGCCCAAACCTCTCCCTACTGTTGCTTCGCTGCACAGATATTCAGACTGCCTCTGAACACTTTGTCATTGGAGCTAATACCCAATGACAAGCCTGTGTTCTATGAAAATGTCTAAGTCCTCTTTTAAACTGGTCTGCAGTGTCTTTCATGTTCTTTTATTCTTTATATAAAAGAATTCTTTATATAAAAGAATAAAAGAACATGAAAGACACTGAAGACTTGACCATCCAGAAAAATAAGCAGTGGCTGAACGTAGCCTAACTCAAACAGGACACAGTATCCTATTCCAGGAAACTAAAATACTGGACAACACTTCCAACTACTTCGTCAGATTGCATAGGGAAGCCATTGAAATTCATAAGCATAAGCACAATTTCAACAGGAAAGAATAGACTTTAAGAATGAATAGAGTATGGTTTCCAGTCCTGAAAAACACCAGGCTAACAAAAGATTCTATACCCTACAATAGCCCTGCAGAGAAGATTAGCATATCAAGCACCAATCCCTATGCAAAAGAACCTCCCCAGGGTACAGTGAAGCCTCCTTCCATTAGCATTCCACACTCTGGGAAACTCTTACAGGATGACTCAGCCCAACCCCACCTTCCTGAGTAGATATAAATTACCTGCCAACATCTTTTCCACACTGTGACACTGAGAGATCTCTGTCTTTTGCTGCCACACCTCTGAAGATGCCAGTCACAGCTGCTGGCGAAACATCAGGAACTACAATGCCAAGACCACGGCTATACAGCCCGGAAAATCCACAACAACCAACGTTCTCCGGCCGTGAAAGCCTTCAACAATACAGCCTGAGAACCACTTACGAGGCATGAAACCCACCTCGGGTCTTGCCTCAGGCTAGAAATTGGCTATTTAAGACCACCCTTTCTGGTCACAGATCAGATGCTTCAATCCTTCGAGATCTCACTCCCACTCCATCCCACCTTGTGGAGTGCTGGTCACTTTACTAGGCATTCTGCTCCTCACTGCTGAATATCTGCTTCTCAACGGACAGGTAACGTATTGCCCACCAACCATCTTTCCTGCTAATGCAACCATCTCTATACCCTTTCCACCCTCTGATTTCCTAGTCCTGTATTGAATGTGTGATTCTTAGACCCTGTAAGCTTAAAGGTTCTTAAGTAAAAGCTGTGATTCATTTTAAAGTATTAGTTTCATCCGTTATTGTGCATGGTCCGGAAACTCTTAACAGGAGGATCCATTTGACCATCAAAAGCATCACTAACATCACAGTTGACAAGGAACACACATTGCTTCCTTTCACCATTGAACCAGCAACATCAAGAACAGCCCTATCAATTTTACTTTGCTTCTTTTGACAGCAAAAACAAAATTGGCATGAGTTCCTTTACAGTGAGAAGCAAAAGTGTGCGGTGCCCTCCGTCCCCATAACACAGATGTTATCTGGGAGCAAAGCTGCCTCCTCTACAGGAAGCCGTCCTCTTTTTTCCTGCATGGACTAGAATACAGTGAAACAAGGGATTTGCTGGGGAATCGCACAAAAGAAATAACAGATCAATAATTCCCAATTTCTGTATCTACATGAAAACACTGGATGAGGTCATCTAGAGATCTGGGCTGGGTTGTCATTGATAAGGCGATGATACTCAGTGCTATCTCACACTTCTCACTGATCCCAGAGAGGCCATAGAAACCCTGAACTTATGCCTGGAGGCCCCATATGGCTTGAGATCAGCATGCCTGAACGTCCACCTACACCCATGTCCCCCTAGGCCATCTTTTAAGGCCCTGTTTCGGATGACTCCTCCTTTTGAGATCAGGCAGGTGGTAACCCAAGAGAGGTCCTTCTTAACCATAGCAGTAAACCTATGGATTTTCTCTCCAGGGAGAGTCATCTACCCCTTCTATCACTGGCTTCTACCCATGGGTGAAGATCTTTTTGTTTAATCTGGTATTCATAGAATCATAGAATCATAAAGTTGGAAGGGGCCATACAGACCATCTAGTCCAACCCCCTGCCCAGTGCAGGATCATCCTAAAGCATCTCTGACAAGTATTCATCCAGCCTCTTCTTGAAAACTGCCAGTGAAGGGGAGCTCACCACCTCCCTAGGCAGCTGATTCCACTTTTGAACTACTCTGACCGTGAAAAAGTTTTTCCTAATATCCAGCCAGTACCTTTGTGCATGTATTCCCTCAATTATCCCTTTTTTATTGTATGTGCTTTTAATTTTATTTTAATTTTGGTTTTAATTGTTTTATTACATTTTTATAATGTTTTAACTGCTAGCTACTTTGGTGGCCCTCACTGGGGAGAAAGGAAGCATACAAATATTGTAAAAAACAAACAAACCCAGACAGGCAGATTGCAGACCTTAATGCCAGAAAACTGAAGCAAGCCCTAAGGTATTATCCCTGGATCACAGATGGCACTTAATCCCTCCCTCGCCAAGTGTTTATGGGACAAAAGCTAAAGAACACCTTTTTACTTACCGGACTACCCACCATCTTTTTTGCCACCAAACGAGGCTTCCCCTGAGACAGAGGCTGAACAGCGGAGGTCATGTTCCTCTCAGACCTGCGCCGTGGAGGAAAGGAAACAGCATCTAGGGAAAGAGGAAGAGAAAAGAATGGGACACATTTTGAACAACTTCAGATAACCATCTGTTGTAGCTCTTAAGTCTACTACTTCCAACACTCTCAAACGAGTCATTGCAAAATAATTACAGGTTTTATTTAAAACCTGTGTATTAAATTACACTACTGTGTATTAAATTACACTACAGAGAACACATAAAAACAAGATTCAGTCAAAAGAACAGACAATTCAATCAGAGTGGGTGTGGCTCATTTTCAAAAGATGATGAATTTTCAAAATAGGATGAGTATAAAATTATGAGCAGAAATAGTTTATTTTTGGAATGTCCCCAATGAGCCAAAGTCTGATCATCTAATCGCTGCATATGAATTTTAAGTGTCTCTGGAGTCCTTCTCTGAAACTTTCCTCCTTGAGTACTGTAATGTTCAGGTGCATTACTGCCTGTCCAGAGTAGCTGAAACATTCTCCTGCTGGTTGCTAAATATCTCTTTTTTTAAATGTCTGATTTGTGTCAATGTATTCTCTTGCAAAGAGATTGGCTTAGTTCAGGAAATCTAGCCCTGAAGAACAAATAAGATGCCAAAATCAAGACGGCACCATTAAGGCCAAACAGGAAACCAGGCTGCTGCCTCGCAAATAGAACCTGCTGGATGGAGCATATGCAAATCAATCTATCTAATATATCTGCATGCCTTAAGGAAATTGCTGTGATAGAATATACAAATTAGAGCTGTTCCATTGTACTGAACAGTGTTAGGGATCTGGTGATTTGAGGACTTGCTGAAATATCATACAACCTTAGTTGTCAAACAAGGCTGACACACAAGATGTTTTCGTTTCTCTTCATATTAAAGGTACTTTAAGCCATTCTGGAATTCGGAACCTTTGGAAATATTACAGAGGTCAGTGCAGAGTATGTGGCTCACTTATCCTCTCAACAATCCTGTGAGATGGGTGAGGATGAAAGAAGCGTGTCGCGCAAAGGCCCGCAGCAGTTTCACAGCTGAGCGGGAAGTTGAACGGGGTTTCCGCGACTATAACCATTGGAAAACCCTGCCAGAAATCTCTCCTCTTTTCCCGATCCTGCTCTCAGCGGAGCTCCCATGGTGTCACCCCTTTCATAACGCGCGCCTCATGACGACACCGTCCCAGGCCTCTCACCTGCCCCCGCCTCCCCAGCGGAGCGAGCCCGCCTCAGACGACAGCGGCCAGCGCCGCCGCCCCCTCCGCCCGCCATGGATCTCCTATGGCTTCCTTCCTCCCTTCAAGATCGCTTCGCCGTTTAGAATCGCCCGCCACTGCTTTGCCGGAAGTGACGTTTTGCATGGCGGGTGGTGTGAAACTATCGCGAGACTAAAAGCAGCCATTGGTCAAAATTTTCGGCTACTGGTGTCGCTCTAGGCATCAGCAACTCTATGGCGAAACCCTCTATTGAGGAAATAGAACACCTGGACAGGAAGTGTTCCATAGAACAGTCTATCCCTGTAGCTTCTATGATTAGCACATCCGGCCAACCAAGTTCCTACTCTATCTTCCAATGTACATCCCGGATGGAGTTCACCCCTGTGATGCCAAGTTGTAGAGCGGCACCACTCTGCCTCTATGGTGTGAGCCGAATCCATCTCCTCTATGGTAGAAGCCGTCGCCTTAACGTCATACGTTCTTTTTCTCCCGGCCGTTGGGATCATGTGTGACGCCATCACTGCGCGACTTTCCCGGAAGAGACGTGGCAGTGGAGCCAGGGGTCAAAAAAAGAGCCCCCCCGCCCCGAGATGTGATTCTCTCCGCCCTTTTTTCTTGTTTCCTGCGATGTGTGGCTGTCGAAGACTTCTTGGGCAGGAGCTTCTTTCAAGCAGGGGAAGAGCGAGGGCTAGGGCACCGCCTGGGTTCCTGTAGGAAGAAGGTAAAAAGGCTGAGCTGGAGATCGGGGAGCCTGGCTTTTCTTCTGGGATCGGGGTTAGAGAGAATGCAAAGGAAGGCATTGGGTAGCCTTTTGGGGGAAGGACTCGTTAAGAAAGGATAATAATGTGAGGGGAAGTTAATGGGTAGGCGAGTGGAAGTGGTACATAGATTTCCTAAATACGTCCTCTAAGTGTGATGTTTTAAACTGGGATAATCTTATGGAGAAGTAAACGCCATAGAATTAATTGGGATTTGCTTACATTCGGTGGGATTGGAAGGCATGGTGTGTAGGTGAGGATGCCGATCCTAAATTTTTTGGCAGAATGGGTGTCATTTTTTTGTTATACCCATTGATAGTGTTTATGACTTGCTCCTAATGTTAATTTAAATTAAATGTACTTGAATTCAATAAAGCTTACTTCTAAGTAAGTGAGCATGGGCTGTTTCTAGTGTTGCCATCCTCCAGGTAGCAGCAGGAGATCTCCTGGAATTGCAACTGATCTCTGGGCTGCAGAAGTCAGTTCCCCTGGAGAAAAGGGCTGTTTTGGAAGGTGGACTCTATGACATTATCCGCACTGAGCCTGCTGGTGTGGGGAGGGTGGAATATAAATCATAAATAAATAAATAAAAATTATACATCACTGAGGTTACTTCTGTCCCCAAACACTGCCCTCCCCAGACTCCACCCCCCAAATCTCCAGGAATTTCCCAACCTTGACCTGGCAACCCTAGCTGTTTCTGTCATGACTTCTTCCTGTACCTTTGACAGGTATACATGAAGTCTCCAGGTTTTGTTTTCCTTTTAAGTGAATCTACACATTTACACACCTGTTGCCTTAATAAAGGTACTGGAGCCCTGCAAGAGAAAGAAAGAAAGAAAAGGAGAACCATTGTAGGAGGTGGGGCTGTGAATGCACTGATTACACTGTCTGGGAGGGTATCAAGGTGTGTTTATTTTGGAAGAATGAAAGGGAAAGAGGTGACAGTAAGAAAGTGGCAGTGTGACTTCTAAACTTCTCTGGCAAAGAAGACATAGAAATTAATACTCAGAGGGTGTTTGAGAGTGAGTTTTGTAGCCTGGAGCACAACTAACTACACCCTCTTACTACAGGAAACGTGGGATCAGACACTTGGGTGAAAAGTCTCCGTCCCACTGTGCAACACTGTAAACTCCTTTTTTCCCCTCATCCTTTCCAGCTCACATTTTGGTCCTGAGTTGTCACTCTGCTGACCACCATGGGGCTCTGTAAATGCCCCAAAAGGAAGGTCACCAACTTGTTCTGCTTTGAGCACCGGGTGAACGTCTGTGAAAGCTGTATTGTTGCTAACCATGCCAAGGTAAATAGTACTCCTGGCTGGGTACACTGGAGTAAGATTTATTTATATTCTGATTTATAATGATCTTGATCTTTATAAAGCAAATGATCTCGAAAGTGGCTTACAACAGATTAAAATGATGTGAAAAACATGGCTTCAGATCATGGCTCCTGGTCCATCTCTTGGACTCCCAGAGATTATATGGGGACCAGATCCGGTGATACGGTGTTTTTTCTGCTATTCCCCTTGTCCTTGCAGATCTAGTAATGAGAAATGATTCCCTATTCCAGAAGCATGTTTGTAATGGCAACTCTGAGCTTCTCACCCATGAGGGCTCAGCAGTGCCTTTAAACAGGAGGGGATATTGAAAATCACCTTGGGAACGGGAAATGTGGATGGTGTGGAGGAAAATTTCAGGGGAATGTTGTTTAAATCAGTTGTTTAGAGCATGGGCTTTCCCCCAGCTACATACTTTAGGTCTGTTTTGCTGTTTCTGTTGACGTCTCTAACAGTGTACCGCATGAAAAACTCAAGTGCAAACAGAGACAGTCTTGCAGTTGCTTAATTTCTTGCCCACTTTTGAGAAAATGTCTTATTCTATCTGGTATTTTGTAGTAGGAGTTTGTAACATCTTTCTTTGTTATTTTTTGTTTGTTTGTTTGTAATCTTTGTTCCACTTAGCCCAGTCTTGTCTCTTCTGTCTGGCTATAGCTTTTGGGGGCCTTGGGCCTTTCTCAGCTCTGCTACCCAAGATGCAGTTTAACAGAAGATGATAAAGTTGAACTAGGGCCTTCTTTAAATAAAGTTGAACTAGGGCCTTCTTTGAGGCTGCCATACCTTACCACGGCATCTCTACCAAATATTTCTCTCTCTTTTAGTGCATTGTTCAGTCATATCTCCAGTGGCTTCAGGACAGCGATTACAATCCCAATTGCCGGCTGTGTAATACTCTCCTCTCCACCAAAGAGACAGTTCGGCTCATCTGTTATGGTCAGTAACACCTTGGTATCTTCTCAGGTGTCACATGTGTCCCAGGTGACTAGTTTGGAGTCAGCACAGTGTTGAGGCCAAAAGAAGGCAAGCAGGTGGACTCTCTAAGTCCAGTAATACCTCTAGTCTTGGATAGTTACAATACTGGCCTTTCATCAGGCTTCATGTCCTAATCATATAAGGGCGAAATAAGGAAGAATCACTCCGCTATGTAGCATCCTCTATTAGTTCTAGGTTGCTGAGGTGGGGAGGTTGAACATGGGCCTACTTTTTGATCCTTTACTGAAACTGAGAGTTAGAAACTTGATCTCATAGAGATCAAGCCACGTGTACTGCCCAGAGCTTTGTGGAGGAAGATGTGCTGGATAGATAGAATGATAAAAATGTTGTTATGCACATATTAAGTAAGGGAAGTTTGTGGTCACAGTAGAGATCTCCTGCTCCCCCGTCAACCTGTGCAGAAGCATACAGCTCTCGGAGGTAAGGTACAACCCTTTCGCTTTTTTGAGAGTTGTTTTAACAATCTGTCTCTCCTCTCTGTAGATCTTTTTCACTGGTCCTGCCTCAACGAGATGGCAAATCAGCTGCCCTCAAACACCGCCCCCGCAGGCTACCAGTGCCCCAGCTGCAAAGCCCCCATCTTCCCTTCTGCCAACCTAGTTAGTCCAGTGGCTTCAGTGCTGCGAGAGAAGCTGTCGACGGTTAACTGGGCTCGGGCTGGCCTCGGGCTCCCGCTGGTAAGAGACTGTCTTGCAGTATCATTCTGGGCAGAGGAGTGCTGTCTGCAAATGTGGCTTGCGTGGTTCTTGTATTTTGAAAGGGCTACTGTATGTATGCATTCATCAAATCTGAGTACAGTACAGAAAGTTGAACTGTCAGGTAGGAGCAAAAGAAGGCAAGGGATAAAGGGTAGCATGGTGTGAAATAGCTACCAAGTAGGAGTGTCCAAATATCCACGGGGCTCTGTAAATGCACATTCGCAAAGCAATGTACTGATTGTGTTGTAGTGGGGAGCATGGAAGAAGGGCTGCGCTGGGTCAGGCCAGAAAACACATCTTCTTGTTTTCTGCCAGATGCTTCCAGGAAGCCCACAAGTAGTGAACAATAGCATCTGTTTTCCCAGTTTGTCTGTTCCTTGGCCACTGGTATTCAGAGGTGCACTGCCTGTGAAGTAATGAGTTCTTTTTAGCTGTTATGGCTGATCGCTGAGGATAGATCATTCATGAATTTGGCTAATCTCGTACCGCAGTCTGACCAACATGCTTTTGTGATGGTGAAAGTTAATGATATGTTGTGTGAAGTCTCTTCTTTCGTCTTTCCAGGATCGATTGTCAATCAGTTTCACAGGACAAATCCTGATTCTGATACTGAGAGAAAAATCTCTTCCTGCTTTCTCCTTACCTTTATAAAATGTGTCTGTTGGACCCTCCTGCCCAATTTAAATGCCCCAAACATTTTAGCCTTTCTTCAGAGAGGAGGTTCTCCAGCACCCTGGTCATTTTGGTTCCATTTCTATTATTTAAGCTAAAAGTTGGTGACCAGAACTATGCACAGTATTCCAAATGTGGCTGTACCTTAAGAGTTACAATGTTCTTGTCCTTTTAATCTTACGGAATCATTTTGTTTGAAGCGGTGAAACTTTTGGGAAAAAAAGCCTTGCTTGGGAACAAAGAAGGAATATACGTCCTCTACTGAAGTTTGTGGAGAGAACAAGATCTGTGGTTTGGGGTAGATAAGCTTGGAAAAATTCCCATGCTTACTAAGAGGATGGCAGCCCGCTCCCTTTTTTGCTTCCCATTATAAAAGAATGCCCTTGTAGGGGAAACAAGGAATTGGATCCAGGTAGCAGTAAGAGATGTGAAATCCTGGGGAAAAATATGTCCCGTCTCTAATTACTATATGGATGATTTTGAAATACTTTGTAACGTTTTATTCACTCAAATGTACTCAAAATGTTATGTAAGACAACCTGTAGCGTTAAATCATGATTTCTGTCAAGACTGCAGATATATGTGACACATTTTTAAGGATACATTTTTAAGGAAACGTTTATTGTTTAGTGTGACTAATTGGCCACAATTATTGCTGATGATAATGTTTGATAATTATTGGATTTCTGTGTTATCAGTGTTCAGGTTTAGCTTGATAACCATGTGACTGCATGACTGCAGGAGGTGGTTTTAGTAGTGGGACACACTTTGTTTACTACAAAATGTATTTTTAACTTTAATATTATTCCCCCCACCCCTATTTCTTAGACAGAAAAAATTCAAATACATATGCATGGGATGCGTCAGTTTTCAGCTGTCTCCCAAGTATTGGATATATTTTCAGTTTTGTTTGTAGAAACCTAAAGAATGAATATTTGTACATTCCATAGATATGCCGAACAGTACATGCTAAATAAGTTATAGATGATTCATTTTATGATGTTTGTAGTAGCCAAAATAGGTTTAGGTTTGATAGGAAGTTGTATTGCATATTTTACAATTATTCCCCAAATGTCCATTTTTTCCTATGGCTTCAAAATTTTCTGGAAATCTTACATCTCTAGTGGTGATCGAACTGTTTCTCCTTGGGTGTCTACTCTTCTGTGGAGAGATGGAAATAGCCATGGAAATAAAGGTCCAGATTGACACATCCCTGCTGACAACGAGGCAAACCTTAGCCAGGCAGGCCTGGGCAAAGACTGACTTTTGAGCTGAGGGAAAAAGTTAGCTTCTCTCTGTCCCCTTGCTTTTGAAGCTTTTTTCAGGTCCCCGTTGAGTCCCCTTCCTTTCTCAGTCCACATCATGACCCCCTGCTTGGTTTCGCTTTCCATCAGATTGATGAAGCTGAAGTGGTCCAGGAGGTGGATTCACAGGACACCACTGACTACACTGACTGGTCCAGCTTCACGGGTGAGTGGTGCCACAGTGGGCAGGAGCTGTGCAGGTTCCAGAGGTTCCGCCTCCTGAGGGTAGCTCACCTGGCTCGCCGTGTGCAGGTGTTCTGTAAATGAATAAAAAGCATATGCTTCTTGTTTGTTCTTTACGGTTAGTTTGCCATGGTCATTCATTTTCTCAGTTGTCTGTTTCCATTGACTTTGATGCTTTGGATATTTGTGGGGTTTTAAAGTCATATCTACATTTTCTTATTGTGACGGTTGATGCTTGGAGTAAGTATACATGAAATGCATCACGACTTCCACGAGAGCTAGGAACTTGATTTCAGAGGGACCCAAGATCCTAGCATCCCAGACCCTGTGATGATCCTATGAAGGGGCAATCATGTTTTAGAAAATGAATCTGCAAACTAAGCCCTATCCAGGTTTTTACTCTCTCTCTTATCCTCTTCCACTCCAAATCCAGTCCTCAGCTCTGAAGAGGCCAGCCAGCAGAGCTCTCAGTCCGCCTTCGCTTACAGCCCGAGCGCCACCCTCCACTCCTCGCAGCAGCAGCAAGGCCTGAACAATGGGGGCCTGCAGGAGCAGCACACAGTGATCAGCATGGGCGCAGAACCAGTCACCATGAATGCAGGTACGCACCTAAGCAGGACCTCCTTTCTTGGTAGTCTGCCTTAACAGTGTGCGGTCCCCTTAAAGCCTGTGGTAGCAGAATTGCAAAGCATTCTGGGTTGCTTGCCGGGGAGTTAAAAGTTCTTTCTTACTGAGCCAAGGAGAGGCCTTTGTGCCTTCAAAAGTGGGGACAGGGCTAAAGTTTGCTAATGGACTGTGTTGAAAGGGGGCAAGTCTATCATGTCCTCTCGCCCCCATGTAATAACACAAGCTGGTGAGTCTGGGGACACCCCCAGGCCCGTGCCCTTTGGAAGCTGGAGGGGTCTCTTTCTTGAGGTAAAGGGTGACAGTTCTCTCCCCTGCCTGTCTTAGCAGTCCAGGTCAGCCGTCAGGCAGTGCAAATTTAGAGAAGCGCTCCAAAAACAGCCAGCCTGAAGAGGGGCAGGGAGAGGGAGGAGGACCCCTTTAGTTTTGTTGCTTGGGGTTGCTGAGTAAGCAAACCAAAGCTGGAAGGATCCGTTCCAGCCTGGAATCCACAATAAAAGGCAGTGTGGGATAATGGTAAGAGTGTTGGGTCTAGGTTTGGTCCCCACTCTGCCATGGAAGCTCACTGGGCCAGTCTCTCCGTCTAACCTACCTCATAGGGTTGTTGTATGAATAAAATTGAGGAAAGGCAAACTTTGTAAGCTACTCTGGGCCACCATTGGGGAGAAAAGCAGGGGATACATGAAGTAAATAAAATTTCTATACTGCTTTTCCACAGAGGATTTCACAAAGCAGTCTGCATGAAATAAAAGAGAGCCAGTTTGGTGTGAGAGCCAGTTTGGTGTTGTGGTTAAGAGCACGGGACTCTAATCTGGAGAGCTGGGTTTGATTCCCCACTCCTCCACTTGAAGCCAGCTGAGTGACTCTGGGCTCATCACAGCTCTCTGGAGCTCTCTCAGCCCCACCCACCTCACAGGGTGATTGTTGTGGGGTAATATAACACTTTGTAAACCACTCTGAGTGGGCATTAAGTTGTCCTGAAGGACGGTATATAAATCGAATGTTATTATTATTGTTAAAATACCAAACATATAAGAGCCAGCAACCTGCAAGAGGAGTGCCTGTCTCCTTCCTGTCCCCCTTCAGTTGCCCAGTCAACAGTGGCTGGAAGCTGAAAGTTATGGGGAGGGGCTCTTGGTGGGAGCTGGATCCGGGTCTTGTTGCCTGTGCCCCTCCCTCAGATGGCCATGGTTGTCTAGGGAGAGGGGAACGAGAAAAGATGGGTGCGTACACACGCAGTGAAGAAGAGGAGAGGGAGATTGTGGTCGGGAAGGAAGGGTGTTTTGCTGCTTGGCGCGTAGGGCAGGCCTTAATGGGATCCATTTGGCGACCAGCCTTGCATGTCTCAAAGTGGATGATGCTGGGAGGACAGCTCCTGCTCTCCTCTCCATAATCCATTCCCTTCCTTGCAGCTTCCTCACCACGGAAAGTTTATGACACCCGAGAAGGCGGGGGCGGGAGAGCCTCCGACGCTCGTATAGACTTTGACGAAGATAAGTACCGCCGGCGTCCAGCTCTTGGCTGGCTGGCCCAGCTGCTAAAGTAAGTGATAAGGAGCGAGGTCGACTGCAGGGTGGGAAGGTGATGAAGGCTCCCCTTTGCTAGGTCTTGGACTGGGAAACTGGTGATTCCCAGACTCCTCCATTCACAATCCTTTTCTCATATGTCCTGGTATGTCCGCTGTCGGAGTGAATGATGCAAAATGTTGCTCAGTGGTTAAGATGGGTTATGGAAAGGTTGTGGCAGACCCAGGAACTCATCAGCCCCAGGTGCTGTGAGAGGGGCTGAGAGAAGAGGCACAGGCAGTAGCTGGGATTGTATGGAAAGGAGGACAAGGGGCAGAAAGTGTGGAGGGGCACAAAGCTGAGCACAAACTGGAGCTAGGAGGCCTCACTGTAGCAATGGTGGCCTTTTTCATTTCTGTGTTAGTCTTGTTTACCTTGGATTGTCTGCCTGCAGACAGCCCTTATGTTAGCTGTTGTATAGGTGCTTAAGAGGAGAAGTTGGCACAGTAGCAGAGGGACTGCTTTGCATGCTGGTGGTCTCGGGTGCGGTTCCTGGCACCTCCAGTAACAGAATCTCATGTTGTAAGCGTACAGAAAGACTTTCCTGCCTGAAACCTTGGAAAGCCACTGTGGGTCTGAGCAGACGTATTGGGCTAGGCAAACTGCTGCTCCAATTCAGTATAAAACTGCTTTCTATGTTAAATAATTGGAATGTATATAAACGTGGGCTGTCTCGTTCCACATGTGACATTCAATTGCTGTGCTTCCTTTTGGCTTCAGTTCCTCTGCCTGTACTGTTTCTTAGTATTCTGTTGCTGTCATTCTTCTGAGAGCCAGTTTGGCGTAGTGGTTAAGAGTGCAGGACTCTAATCTGGAGAACCGGGTTTGATTCCCTACTTCTCCACTTGAAGCCAGCTGGGTGACCTTGGGTCAGTCACAGCTTCTAGGAGCTCTCTCAGCCCCACCCATCTCACGTTGTGGGGATAATAACGACATTGTAAACCGCTCTGAGTGGGCATTAAGTTGTTCTGAAGGGCGATATATACATTGAATGTTACTATTTTGTTATCATTCTTGTCTGAATAGTTGGCCATTCTGTGACCATACAGCAGCTCAGCCAACATCAAACAGGAGCTCACAAGCCAGCAGCCTGGCTTTAACTTCTTCCGTGCCAAAGAAGGTGTTCTTTCCATGTTGAGAGAAGGCATCAGTGCTTGTTTGTATTCATTCTTCCCGGCAGGAACCGTTTCAAGTCCAGGAAGCAACCGCGGTCCTTGATGCAGAGATTCGTCATCCTGCTCCTGATTGGAGGGATCGGCTTCCTCACTCTCATCATTGTCATGATGAAACTGGGCCGGGCCTCAGCTGACAACGACCCCAACCTGGACCCCATGTTCAACCCGCACATCCGGGTCGGGCAGCAGTGAGTCGGACAGCTTTCCCCACGCCTGCTGTGCACCCTTCCCTGCTCTGCAGCTCTACTCTGCTTGGGAAGACTGAACTGGGGCTGGCTCACTGGAAAACTGCAGCCACATGTCCCTCCCTGGAAGAGCACAGCAGGGCTCTGGTGCCTGTGAGTTCCACCCTGGGAGCTTAGAAGAAGATGCTCTGAGCAAAGGGCAAGTCCTCCTCCTCCTCTCCTGTTCTTCTAACTGTGGATCCAGAGCTTGGACCTTTACTTTTTTGGAGCCTGCAATAGTAGCCTTCAAGGATACTAGCCTAGAAAGTCAAATGGGCATCAGAAGAGGCCCACAAGATGAACTTCCAGCAGGGGGCAGCACCTGCTTCACAACTCACCGTGATGCTATAGAAGAAAAGGGGGGTTCCAGATCGGGTTTCTACAGCTGCCACCTGCTGGAACCTCTTCCTGCTGTATTCATCCATGGCTACATCTGTTGTGGGGAAGGTCATCCCAGGTTTATCCCTTGTCACTTGGCCATATTCTCTGCCCAGGTGTAGTGGGGGCTAGAAGGTTGGTTTGATTTCTCCTGGCATAGTGATTAAGACTTACAATGGAAGAATAGGGTTGAATCATTCTCCTCCCCTCCCCCGCCAAGCTCACTTGCTCCCTGGTGTTCTTCCTCTTCCTGCCCCTATATTGAGCAGGCCCAATGTTTGACAAGCCGCCTGTGTCCCAAGAATCCCAGGAGTGCCTCAGATGTCTGAGGCTCGGCGGGAGAGTCGACTGAGGGTGCTTACGACCAAGAGACGGGTGCTGTCCAAACTGGGACCTTGCTGGGCTTGCCTCACTCTGAGTGTCTCTAACGGAAGCAGGCTGATGACCTGTTAAGCAGACACCCCTGCCTCTTTCCGTTTGCCTGTCTGCAGGGCCTCTCCAGCTAAGAAGTGCACGAAGCAACAGGGCTTACACACACACACACACACACACACAAACACCATAACGTGGGTCAAAGAAGCAGGTCTACAATATTCTGCTGCATTAGGGGACCAGTGAAACATTTGTCCTGTTGAGGCTGAATTCTCATATCTGTCCCAGTAGGCCCTTTCATAGAATTCTGGGAGCTGCTTATTGGGATAGAGTTCAGAATTCACAGCTGAAATGGGCACGTCTCTTCAATCCTGATAAAGTACAGTTAGGGGTTGCATCTTTGCGGGGGGAGGGTCTAATTCCTAAGACAGGGTGGGAGGTGTTTGAAGGAGTTCCATGTTTTTAAGTTATATTAATGATCTGATATGTTCTGAAATCAGTAGATGGGCTGTCAGATCTTATGATTTCTGGCCAGTCAGCCTCTCTGTTCCTGGCCCTTCCACCCTTCTCTCTGCTCTGCCAGACTTACATGGTGGTTCGAGGGCAGCTTGTAACGGCGTTACTCATGAACCTTACTCTTAAAATGGAGGATGCTGCTAGGTGGACAACATCTGAGAGCTTACATGAGATGGGTGTCCCGTGAGCTTGTGCAGCAGGTGCTGGGTTATTCCTTTGTTCTAATCTAATGTTGGTGTCGCAAAACAGCACTCGGAAAGCTGTGTAGCTGTATTTACTGCCTCAATTCCTATGGGTTGTGGAGGGCCTGGTAGAAACGCAAGACTGTGTAAGACACTAAAGCAATAGACTTGTGTGTTGCAATTCTATTAAACGCTGTTGGCTAAGCCCTGAGCCCCTTTTGCTGCTGCTTTTCCTCAAAGGGTAAATTGGAACCGCAGTTCCCAAATCCAGGGGGGAATCGCTTACTCCTGTTTCTTGCAGTTCTCTATTCGTAGCGCTCTTCCCTGTAGGCAATGGTGAAAAACTCCATGACAAAACGGACAATGAAGACAGCGAAGTTCAGGGCTGGGAAGAAAAGAAAGGGGGTGGGATTTGATCACATTGGGTATGATGATGTGCATTCTTGGCAAGAGGAGAAAGCTCCTAAATCTTAGCTTTCTGCTGTACAGGCAGATTGGGGAGGGTCCCCACCTGCTTTGCATCCAGGACGTGCCTGGTGAGTCTTTGGAATCTCCTGCTGAAACATCTTGGTAGGGCTGCAAAAGACCTTGGAGAGCTGGTATCAGCCAGATGTTACTAAGCTAGACAACCCAGTGGTCTGGCTCATTTGCACTCTCCAATGTTGCTGTACATTGAACTAGTAATGGGAAAGGGTGATTGTGTTCAACTTCCGTGAACAATAAAAAATGGTTTTGGATTTCCTTCGCCCGATTCTGTTGGGTTTCATAGATGCCACTCCATGTTACTAAAAACTGCATTTAACTAAATGCAAATTTAAGGCAAGGGGGAGATGGGTCTGTCCGACATTTAGGAAACTGCTCTTTTCCTCACCCACCCCACTGGGGAGAAATGCATCATGGGGTTTTCATGACTATCTGGTAATCTTTGAGGTAGCTCAAGATGGGTAGCCATGTTGTCTCTAATATAAAAGAGCAAGAGTCCAGTAGTATCTATAAGACTAACAACATTTGTGGTAGGGTATGAGCTTTCGTGAGTCACAGCTCACTTCTTCAGATTCCAATCTTTGAAAATATCTTCCCTTAGGAGGAATCTGCCCTGACCAGGATAGCCCAGATAAGCCTGATCTCATCAGATGTCAGAAGCTAAGCAGGGTCAGCCTTGGTTAGTTATTGGATGGGAGACCACCAATGAAGACCAAGGTTGCAAAGGCAGGCAATAGCAAACCACCTCTATTAGTCTCTTGCCATGAAAACCCCACCAGGGGTTGCCATAAGTCAGCTGTGACTCGAGGGCACTCTCCTCCACCAGGAGGAATCCAGATTCTGGTCTCCCTACCCCCACGCCAGGCTGCTGAGTTACAGCACTGTTTGAACTTTTTAGCAACTTAGGCGGAGGCAGCCTTCTAGAGATCTGGATAACTGGTGAAGAAAGGGGGAAGTCCCTTTAGTGAGGGTAAGTGGTGGAATAAGGCAGAAAGAATTTTAGGATGCTCTCAGGACTATTGGAGCCGTAGACCTTGAGAGACTCAAGAAGGCTTTAAAAAAAAGATGACTGAAAATATCTTACAGCTCCAGGCAGTTCTTGGGCTTCTTCCTCAGAGTTTTTCTTTAGATGGAACTGGCCACTCCCGGCTAATAAGCCGTCGAGTCTGTCTGGTGAGAACAGTACTCCAATCTTAAATGTATGCCACATCCCTAGCTACATTAGGTTGATACCTCTCTCATAATCTAGAGGGAGAACGTAGGGTGTGACTCTACCCTCTTTCTGATTTTTGACTATCCTCCAACCTTCATCTTCCCCCCCTCCCCATACCTTAATTTGCAAATCCTCACCAAGAGATGTGAGAGCAAAACACATCAGCACACTGTCTTCTGCTTGCAAAGTGTAGATGGTTGCGAGCAAAGCCCAATAAAAACTGGCCACTTGTGAGAACTGCAGAACAACAAAAGCAGTGTAAAGATCTTCATCTCGAAGTGTTTTGTGGGTGCATATGCATATTCTCTGCCAGCATTGAACATTTTTTCTCTAGTGTGTGGGCTTTCCGTTGGCTCTCTTCCCAGTCTCACCTTGCCATAGTTCAGACGGGTTTCACCATACTGCTCTAACTGAAAATGAGCCTTCCTTAGAGTATACTAGGCTGTGTCATGGAAAGCCAAAACATTGTTTCTTCAGTCATAGGTGATTATATACCACAAACAACTAGGTAAGGGGCTTATTTAACAAGCTTAACAGAAATCCCATCCTTTTGCCCATGCAAGCTTGGCATATTCTGTGAGTGAGGTGGAACTTTTGGTTAATAAGCGTCACTAATAGCACCAGCTCCTCTGCATAAGAGACTCCATAATGTGGGTAGGGTAGATTTGATCTGAGGTGAAGAAGAGAGTGAAAAATTAGTCTCTTACGATGCTTATCAGAGTTTCTCTTGAGGAATAAAACTTAAAATGCTACAATTAAAAGCAATCAGGGAGGTGATTTTGGATGAGGCCTACGAAATATCCAGGATCATTCCTCACTAGAAATCACCCCAAGTCATTATTAGTGCCCCCCTACATAGTCCAAGAAGTATGTGTTCTTCTAACCACCCTCAAAGTGAGCTTAGGCGGCGGCTCTCTGTCTTGTGGATATGTGGGGAGGGGAGGGGAGGCTGTTCTCTTTGTGGATATGCGGGGGGGGCACTCTGACTTTTATCCAATTTCCCATTTCCTGGGACTGCTTTTAAGATATTGTACAATTAGCAACAAAGGCTGTTGTGGGGGAAAATACAGTGGGCTCTAGAAAACTGATTTATCTGTGCTCTGCAGCTGGCTGAATCAGGCTGCTGCAGAGCCCAAGAGTGCTGCTGAGGGCTGGGGCACAAGGGGCCCTGGAGCACTCTGCAGCTGCCCAATTCGGCCCCAAATTGGGTGGCTGCAGGGCCTGAGAGCTCTGCCGGGGGGGGGGGGGCAGAAAGAGCCTTGGAGTGCTCCTGTGGCTGTAGCCACCCAATTCACCCCCAATTAGGGTGGCTGCAGCTGGGGTGGTGATGGAAAGGGCCATGGAGTGGCCTACTGAGGCATACAGGAGCACACCATAGCTCCAGGGAACGCACTGGGAGGCACGGTCCCCCACCTTTCCCATAGCCAATTACATGGGAGCAGAGACTGGCAACCGTACTGGTGGCACGGAGGCCTGGCACAGCCCTCCCAAGGCCCTGCAGCGGCCGCTCCACTGTGCTGGGTCTTCCTGCCACTGGCAGTGGCCTGCTGGGGCCTCCTCGGGCAGTCATGTTGCCAAGGACTCACCTTTTATCCCTGTGGAGGAGTGTGATAGTGCGCCTGTGCAGGATAAAAAATGAGTTGTTGCCAATACGGCTCGCCTTTTATATAGTAAGAAGAAGAATACGGGAGGCCTGATTGTCACCCACTGTAGTTCAGCCCTTGTCTACCTTGCTAGGTTGTTTTCTAATTCTAATTATGTTTTCAGGATCTCTCCACCATCCTGAAATAATAGCCACCCTCCTGGTTTTTTTCTAACAATAACAAATGCCATTTAGAACCCTTGTTTTGTCTATGGGTAGAAGCCATCCCCTTTAATTGTTCTGCATACTTAGTTGGTGGGTATTTAAGAGCATTATAAATTATATCAAGCTGGTGTAGTACAGTGGTTAAAAGAGGGAGCTACAAGCCCAAACTTCCCTGGTTCAAATCCTGACTCTACCACAGGTTCACTAGGTAGATAGCCTTAGACAATACCCCACCTGAGTCTTCAATTTGTGCATAAAAACAAACCTA
Organism: Eublepharis macularius; assembly: GCF_028583425.1. Taxonomy (NCBI): domain Eukaryota; kingdom Metazoa; phylum Chordata; class Lepidosauria; order Squamata; family Eublepharidae; genus Eublepharis; species Eublepharis macularius. The sequence goes on along the minus strand of NC_072790.1, from coordinate 228,415,503 downwards.
CTTTACAGGGTCTTTGTAAGTATTACAGAATAATACATATTTAGTAACTGAAAGCGCAATATAATGTATACATATTAAGTTTTATGTAATTCTGAAGTCAACTATTTTCAATTGTTTAATTATAGATTGTTTAGGTAACTGGTGGCTTCCCCCATTTTGTTCCCCAGTTTGGCGTCTATCCCCAGAGAGGGCTTATCTATTTTCTGTAGCCAGAATTCAAAGAGAACATCCCACACCCAAGCCTCTCTAAGGCAACTATCTGTAACTTAGGCAAAGAGGCAGTAAGCATTTTACCAATAGTGTTATAGTAAAATGGAAACTCATGAGATCCACCCTTTGGGATCCAAGGAAGTGATATAGGTCTCCAATGATGACGCCTGTGTGGATGATCAGCAGGAGGATGGAGGCGATAGTGAGTACAACTTTGCTTGGAAAGGTGACAGTTACAAATGGATCCTTCCAACTCATCCTCTGTGCCCTCCTGTAGCTGGCGGTTACATGAACTTAGGAAAGCTAAGAGGCCTTGCGTGTTGGTGCTCTTGCCTGTTACAAAGGCTCAGAGAAGCTGGATTCTGGGCTCTTGAGGTCATAAGGATCCAAAGGTTCTAGAACGGTGGGGGTGGGTTTCCTTGTTTAAAGCAAATGAGAAATTGGAAGGCTATTTTATTTATTTAGTAGCCTGCCTTTCTCACCAAGACTCAAGTTGGATTGTATCTGGTCACTGCAGTTGCACTCTGCTTGGTGATTTCCAGGTTATTTCAGGAACGTCTAAAAGCAGTCTCTTCCACACAAGTTAAGCAAGAGAAGCTAATACTTTAATTTTCTTTTTTAAAAACTGACAAACCAGGTGTTTTTTCCCTCGCCTTTTGTTGTATTTGTGTACATATCTCAACCATATACTTTTCATGTAAAACTACTGAATTACAAATTTCAGAGGTATAGCTGTGTGAACCTGCAGTCAAAATAACAACTGGCCTTGTGACGACTTAAAAACTACCATTTATTGTGGCACAAGCTTGCATGACTCAGAGCTCATAAAAGCTTATGGTGCCATACATTGGTTAGTCTTCAAAACAACACATCACTCTTTCATAATTTTTAAAGACTGATTAAAAGGATTTCCTACCCTCCTCCAAGCTCTGAAAATTTAAGCAACGCTTTTGCATCTTAGAACGGGACGTATCGCGTGAAGACTTACATAGCTAAAAGCTTCTCTTTGTAAATACATTTGCTGCACATAAAGACAACTATGTAAGAAAAAAGGATGCTAGTCTTTTATTATTGTTGCTGAACTGAATTTATAGGACAAAGGAGCGAGCGGCTGCCCTAGAAACATTATTCACGAAAGTGAATCCCCCCAGTCCCCCCCCGCGCCTTTATCGCTTCCGGAAGTGTCAGTAAACAGGTTGGTTTCCATAGCAATGGAACAAAACTTTATTGTTCCTGGAAGATCTTTTTCAACAATACTTTATTACTCCGGGAAGTGCTGGCAGCAAGGGTTTTTTTTTTCAACAAAACTTTATGGTTCCCGGAAGTTCTGACGGCTCTTTTTCTACAAAACTTTATGGTTCCCGGAAGCGTTCCGTCACTGTGCCCCTCATATATTATTATTATTGTCGTCTCCCAAGCGGATCAGAGGAGGCTGAGGTGACAGCCAGTCTGATGGCGGCTCCTCCAGCCGAGCGTGGCCCTGAGCCGCTGGGCGGGAAGCGCAGGCCGCACGGGATGCTGAAGCTCTACTACGGGCTCCCGGACACAGCGGGAGAGGGCTTGGCGGGCCCGGCCAGGGGGGAGCTCGGGGGCCCCATAGACATCAACGGGCCCCACTTCGACCCGGAAGTCTTCCTCACTAAGGTGATGATTTCAGGACCACGCCCCTTAGCAATAATCCTCCCCCCATTAGTCTCCATGCCAGCCGCGCTTTAGTGAAGCCTCCCTTTTGTCTAGACTCCGTCTCTTTGCAAACCCCACGGGCAGCTCTTGCCATCGCTGGTCTGTCGGAATTCTTGCTTTTGAAGCTGAATGTCTCTGGGCATGTCCAGAGTGCTCAAGTTATCCCCCTTTCAAAATCGTCTCTGGCTAAAAGAAACTGAAAAAAGATGTATGGCTTTGAACATGAACGGGGTGCTTTTGTCAGTATGGTATAGCAATTGGGAACGGTAGAGCTGGTGATACCTGGGTTCTAGGTTGTCAGCTGTGGGTTGGGAAATGCCTGGAAATTTGGGGGATGATGCCTGGGGAGGGCAGTATTCGGTATAATGCCATAGAGTCCACCTTCCAAAGCAGCCATTTTCTCCAGAGGAACTGACCCCTGTTGTCTGCAGATCAGTTCAGTTTTAGGTGGGTAGCTGTATTGGTATGCAGTAGAACAGGTTTTGAGACCTTAGAGACAACAAGATTTTCAGGGTGTAAACTTTCAAGATTCAGAGCACCCTTTCTCAAGCACCACTGAAAATCAATTGTAATTGTGGGAGATCTCTAATCCCCACCTGGAAGATGGCAACCTTCCCTGGTTCAAATTTCTACTCTACCCTGAAGATCACTGGATGATATTGGGCCAATTACTCTCTGCCTCATAGGCTGCTGTGAGGATAAAATGGAGGATTGAAGCACGCTGCCCTTAGCTCCTTGGGATAAGGGTGTTATAAAAGCGTGACAGATAGAAATGCCAGAGCTGCAGCTCAGGAGGAAAGTAGTATGCCTACTCAGTTCCCATCACTTTGTTTATTTACTTTATGTATCACTGGCCTTTTCTCACAGAGACTCAACAATTAGCTTTTCTTTAGTGTCAAGAAGGTGCTGGGGCAGTGTGGAATGTAACAGTCATGCAGCTTCTACTCTGAAGGATTATAAACAGCGTTCTAGAGGAGGGGTCAGATCATCTTTGATTAGAGAAGGAATAGTAGGAAGAACAGCTGCTTGTCGAAGGCTTTCACGGCCGGAGAACGATGGTTGTCGGGGGTTTTCCGGGCTGTCTTGCCGTGGTCTTGGCATTGTAGTTCCTGACGGGTGGCCATGGGGAGCCCACTCAGCCCAGTTATAGCAAACTTCTACATGGAACATTTTGAAAAAACAGCTCTAGAATCAGCACCCCACAAACCCAGTGTATGGTTCCGGTTTGTGGATGATACATTCATCATTTGGAGCCATGGGGAGGAAGAATTGATGGAGTTTTTGAATCATCTCAACAACATCCACCTGAACATACAATTCACAATGGAGAAAGAAAGTGAGGGAAAACTCTCATTCCTGGATACCTTGGTCATCCGCAAAGCAAACTTTCAGTTAGGTCACAAGGTCTACAGGAAACCAACTCACACTGATCGGTACTTACACAAAAACTCCAATCACCACCCCCGACAGAAAAGAGGCATAATGAAAACATTAGTGGATCGTGCAAGACGGATATGTGAGCCGCGCTTTCTCAATGAGGAAATTAATCATCTAAACCACGCACTTCAGGCAAATGGCTACTCCAGAAATGAAATCCGAAGAGCAATCAAACCCAGGATGAATCAAACAACCAAAGAAAAACAGTCTCCCACAGGAAAAGTGTTTTTGCCATATATCAAAGGAATTACTGATCAGATGGGAAAGCTTATGAAAAAGCATAACCTTCAAGCAGTATTCAGACCCACCCGAAAAATACAACAGATGCTACGATCAGCAAAAGACAGCAGAGATCCCCTCACCTCTGCAGGAGTATACCGTATACCCTGCAGCTGTGGACAAGTTTACATCGGGACCACAAAGCGTAGCATCCAGACAAGAATAAAAGAACATGAAAGACACTGCAGACTTGGACAGCCTGAAAAATCAGCAGTGGCTGAACATAGCCTAACTCAAACAGGGCACAGTATCTTATTCCAGGACACCAAAATACTGGACAACACTTCCAACTACTTTGTCAGACTGCACAGGGAAGCCATTGAAATTCACAAGCATAAGCAAAACTTCAACAGGAAAGAAGAAACCTTAAGAATGAACAGAGCATGGGCTCCAGTTCTGAAAAACACCAGGCCAACAAAACACTCCACACCCGACAATAGCCCTGCAGAGAAGATTAGCACATCAAGCACCAATCCATATGCAAAAGAACCGCCTCAGGATACAGTGAAGCCTCCCGCCATTAGCATTCCACACCCTGGGAAACTCTTACAGAATGACTCAGCTCAACCCCACCCCTCCTGAGTAGATACAAATGACCTACATCTTTTCCACACTGTGACACTGAGAGATCTCTGTCTTTTGGTGCTACACCTCTGAAGATGCCAGCCACAGCTGCTGGCGAAACGTCAGGAACTACAATGCCAAGACCACGGCAAGACAGCCCGGAAAACCCCCAACAACCAACAGCTGCTTGTTAGAAAAGTACTGGGACCCCCCATGCATTTGCAAATAAACCAACCCCACTTTTAATATTTCAAGAAATTACCATGATATGTTTTTTAAAAAGCTTCCCCATAACCCTCCTTTATTCTTAATTGGTATTATTTTAATTGGTACGTTCAAATAATGTTACAACTGAGGAGAATAAAAACTGAAAAGAAGCCTATGTAAGGGCAGTTGGTGTTCTCTTGTAGGGGCCCAATTACATACGATGTTGCCTTGTATTGAGAATTCACTGGCTGTGTACCATCTATTTGGAGTGTCTGGGACTGTCCAGGAACTCAGAGAGAGATGTCTTTCCTAGCTTGCTGCTTGAGTTCCTTTTCTCCATTGAGCCTGGGGCCGAAGGGAGCAATGACTAAAGGGTCAAACATCTGCTTGGTACGCAGAAGATCCCAAGTTTAATCTCTAGTATCTCCAATTAAAAGAATTGGGTAGTAGGGGATGTGAAAGATCTCCTCCTGAGACCTGGAGAGCTGCTGCTAGTCTGAGTTGATAATACTGACCTTGATGGACCAAGGGTCTGATTCACTATAAGGCAGCTTCATATATATACATATATACGTGCACAAAGCATGTGCTTTGTTTATTGAGCTAAATAAATAAAATGACTCCCCATTATTCATGCTTTTGAAGTACTGAATATAATATAAGGTTATTACATCAGGAGTCAGACCAGTGATCCACTCAGGCTGCAATCCTAAGATCACTTTCCTAGGAGTAAACCCTAGTGAATAAAGGGGAACTTCTCAGTTGACCTGCTCAGGATTGCTCCTTTAGTCTTGCACTGTCTCTTGCAGCTAGCAAAGGCTCTCCAGGAATTTGGGCAAAGGTTTGACCCCTGCAGTCTGAGACACTTTCAAGTTATATAAACATTTGCTTGATCTCTGAAGGAAGGAGGCCTCAAAATTAAGAGCAAAGGAGATAGGGCCAAATGGGGTCAGCTACTTACTTCTCTGTTCTATGCACCAGCTGCGGAAGGAATGCCCCCTGGCTCAGCTGATGGACTGTGAGACTGATATGGTGAAGCAGATCCGAGCTCTGGACAGTGATATGCAGACACTGGTCTACGAGAATTACAACAAGTTCATTTCTGCCACAGGTACTGAAGGGACTCTGGCATCTTGCCATGGTATAACCTCAGTGGGATGGGGCTGCTGCTAGGGGTTGGCTTCTTTAAAAATGCTGAAAGAGATCTGTTTTTCTTCCCAGTTTATTATTTACATGACTCTTAAACTTGCATTAAAAAAAACAGGTTGAACCAGTCTCAAGGTCCCTCTAGTCCAGTGTCATGTTTCCACCAGTGACCAAGCTGGTTCTTCCACAAAGCCCACTAAGAGAGCCTGAATGCAACAGCTTTACCCTGCTGCTTGCCTCTTAGTGACTGCTATTCCATGGTACACTGCCTCTGAACTTGGAAGTTTAGTTTATCTGGTATGTCTGATGGTTATTGGTAGACTTTTCCTCTATTAATTTTTCTGATTGTTCTTTAGGTAGATTTAAAGGTAGTCCCCTGTGCAAGCACCAAGTCATTACTGACCCATGGGGGGATGTTGCATCACGACATTTTCTTGGCAGTCTTTTTAACGGGGTGGTTTGCCATTGCCTTCCCCAGTCATCTACACTTTACCCCCAGGAAACTGGGTACTCATTTTTACCGACCCCGGAAGGATGAAAGGCTGAGTCAACCTTGAGCCAGCTATGTGAACCCGGCTTCCGCCAGGATCAAACTCAGGTTGTGAGCAGAGCTCGGGCTTCAGTACTGCAGCTTACCACTCTGTGCCACAGGGCTCCTAATTGTTCTTTAAAGTCAAGTAAATCGATGGCCATTGCAGCATTTTATAACAGCATGTAACAAGGTTACGAAGGCCTTATATCTATCACTCAGCTTTCTACCAACTCTGAAAAAAATCATTTACATGCCAATCTCATTTTAAAGACAAGGACCAGATGCAAATAGAGGTTTGTCTCACCCATGGCCCACACACAGGGAGCCCATCAGCATGGGAATGCGAGCCTATTGGGAGACTGAGTCTTTCCCACTTTGAATTTCCCCGCTATTCAGACACAATCCGCAAGATGAAAAATGACTTCAAGAAGATGGAGGATGAGATGGACTGCTTGGCAGCCAACATGGCTGTGATCACTGAGTTCAGTGCCAGCATCAGCAGCACCTTACAGGATCAGCACGAGCAGATCACCAAGCTGTCAGGTAGGAATCGAATTCTTTGATGGGAAAGGAGAGCACCATGGGCCCTTGGATCTGCTACGAGGTCTTGGGTAATGCTGCCAGGTCCCCTTACTCTCCTGGCAGGAGGGGGGGACCTGGCACTCACCCCGGCTCAACCCATTACTTCCATGAAGTGGGTGCACTCCAGAGTACGTGGGAGCACGCTTCGCTCCCAGCACTGTGTTCCACACTATTATTCTCCCTGCCAGCCAGGTGAGAGGTGGCGGGGGACAGAGGCTGTGGGTGGGGTATTCCTTGCCCCCACCAGGGGAATGGCAATCCTACTCAGTAGTGGCAGCAAAACACTGGAACCTCTTCCCTAGAAGGATTCATCTTACTCCTATTGGTGTCTTCTGCTAGCGGGGTGAAGATCTTTTTGCTTTGTTTGGCATACCCCTCCCAGTAACTGTTATTGGCCTTTCTCTGGGGTTTTGATGTTGTGCATTTACGTGTTGATATGTTTTTATTGAATTTTTAGAGATTATTTTAAATGTGGTTTCAGTGCTCAGATGTTTCAATGTTCAAATGTTTGCCATCTTGGGGAGTCTATTTGGGTGGAAAGGCAGCATAAAACTGTTTTAAATAAACACCCTCCTCTCTCCTACCACCAGGTGTGCATGCACTCCTGCGCAAGTTGCAGTTCCTTTTCGAGCTGCCTGCCCGCCTGACTAAATGTGTGGAGCTCGAAGCCTACGCCCAGGCAGTTCGCTACTACAGCAAAGCTCGTTCCATCCTCCACCAGTACCAACACATGCCCTCCTTCCGAGGTATCCAGGATGACTGCCAGAAGATCATGGCTGACCTAGCTCAGAAGCTGCGTGAGAAATTCAGGTAGGCAATGGCAGTGGGCATTTGGCATCAGGGTCCTGTTAGCAGGGAGGCCATGTGCTCAACAGCCATAGATGGGCCTGTGTTTGGGGGCTATCATGGTTGGAAGCTCTGAGAAGAGTTAGCAAATCAGTATGGAATCTCTGCAAATATACCTCCTGAAACTCAAGAGGCGGTACCAAACGACCTCCATGCTCTGAAGTTGCTATGCCACTAAATGGGACAGCAACCGGGACGGGTCCTTGCTGCCATGACCTAGTTGAGAAGTCATCTGCCAGAACCTGGTTGCAACCAGGAAGCTGGACTCCTCCTCCAAAAGAATCTTGAGAATTGTAGTTTGGTGAGACTCTCCTTACAGAACTACTGTTCCAAGGGTTCCATGTGGGGGAGAGGGTGCAACGACTAAATGTGTTATAACAGAGACAAGCCCTAAGAGTTCCTCCTTTCTCCTCAGAGATGGGGGCTCTGGTGCCAAGGACTTAGCAGAATGTGTGGAGCTGCTGCTTCAGTTGGGAGAGCCAGCTGAGGAACTGTGCGACGAATTCCTCTCTCACGCCCGCTCTCGTCTGGAGGCCGAACTTCAAAGCCTGGAGGCCGAGCTGGGGGAAGGGCAACCGTCATGTATCTCTGGCCCAGCCACGGACATCCTCGAATTTACTGATCGTGGCTGCAACAGCTTTGTCAGCAACATGTCCCTGGTCATTGCCTCGTACCAGGAGCTGTTTGTCAACCGGGAGAGTGCAGAAGGGATTGCTCACATGGCCCACGACAAGCTGGTAGCATTCGTGGATGGCTTGATGGGCCGCTACTTTGCCCTGGTGGAGCGGCGCATCCAGCTGGAGAGAGGGGTGGGGGACAACTCGCTGCTGGTGCGAGCCCTGGACCGCTTCCACCGGCGCCTGCAGGCCTTGGCCAAGCTCTTGCCAGCCTCCCGAGCAGCTGCCGAGGGCACGGAGATTGTGGTGCGCGCCGCCAAAGAGCGCATTCGCCAGTACCTCCAGGCTCTCCAGAACTTCTACGTGGACTGCTTGACAGATGTACGCCAGTCGCTGGCAGCCCCACGGCTCATGGGCAAGGACAGCCCCAACCTGGCGGAACTCCTGGGCACCATCTCTGCTTCTATCCTCAACCAGATCAAGTCAGTGCTCACCTATGTTCACCTGTTCACTGCCAAGGACATCACTTTCTCCAACAAGCCTTATTTCAAGGTAAAAAAAAGTAAAGGGTTTTTTCTTGAATGTATTTAGTTTTGCAGAGGCTCAGAAACTGAAGGCAAGTAATATTAAATTAAAATAGTCATAGATAACCTTTTGCAAATAAGTACTCTGCTGGTTTCATTTTGACCCTCCCAAATAGAAAAACGAGGCCTCTGATCATTGCTGCCTCTTTTAGGGGAGGGGCCCTGGCTCAGTGGGAAACCTCCTCTGGGACAGTATTTGGTGATTTGGTGGCAACCGCTTCAGGAACCACCTGTGCCCCCTTGCCTAGGCAGAGCTATCTGTGTCAAATGTCTGCTCATTCAGCTTCCAGTAGGGACAGCCACCTGGAGGATCAAGGGCTCAGCCTATAGGTAGAAGCTTCCAATCTGGACTCCCCTTCTTGTGATTCACCTGATCTGGTCTGTGACACAACTTCAAGGGGTATTTAAACCCTTCCTCAAAATGAATAGCAACCACAACTAAAGACGTTGCTGGGACGCTCCCATTAAGCTTCTTGGCTGCTGGCTCCTTTGCATAGTACATAGTACAATGAGATACTTAGGTATCTCATTGTACTATGAGAAGGTATCTTTCTGTCACTCTGGAGCAGAGGGAGTTAGAGCTTTTTGGTAGAGCTTTTGTTCTTGACCTCCATTAGCCCTTGCCCTGTTAACAAAGAATTGCCCACCTGTAGCTTTCAGACTTTCTCTGAACTTGCCTTTGCGTCTTCATGCTCCTAGGGCGAATTCTGCAGCCAGGGGGTCCGTGAAGGCCTCATTGTCAGTTTCATTAAGTCAATCTGCCAGACAGCTCGGCAGTTCTGTGAAAGCACGGGAGACAAGGGTGGGTCTACGCCCCCCGCACTGCTGCTGCTCCTCTCCCGCCTCTGCCTGGACTATGAGACTTCCACCATCAGCTACATCCTCACCTTGACTGATGAGCAGTTTCTCGTGCAGGTATTTCCCCCTCCTCCTTTTTATTCACTAAATTTGTGAGCCGTTTTTCAGAATTTCAGGTGTCTTCTATGGGAAGAGGTTGTGGGACAACTGGTCCCAGAGTAGGATGGGTGTCAACTTGTAAATCATCACATGCTATTCCCTGCAGCTCAAAACTGAGTTCTTCAAGACTTGGGTAATCTATGCCACAATTCCACAGATGTGTGGGCTGAGAACATCACTTAAAAGTGTTCCTAGCCATCCTGGTTAAGTTATGCCTGAAAAGAGTTTAAATAATGCATGCTCTAGCATAGTGGTTAAGTGGTTAGGTTGTGAATCAGCACTCTGCTGGTTTGATTCCCACTAATGCCATGAGCTCAGCAGCTGGCCTTGGATAAACCACTCCTCTCAGCCCCAGCTGTCATAACACTGACTTTGTTCACTGCTCTGAGAGAGGCACTAATCTTATAGAAAAGTGGTATATAAATGCACTGTTGTTGTTGTAAAGTCTCAGAGGCACTGTTAAGATTTTCTGCGCTTGTTACTGAGATTACAGGGCCACGTTTTAGATCCTTGCAACCTCCCATTAGTAGAAGGATGATTAATTGTGCAAAACTGTTTAGATTCGCAGACTGCAGAACTAGGCAAATTTGCTTTTTTGAGCAGAATTTTTAAGAGTTGCATACTGTGACTGTGTTAGTGGCTTGTTCATTATCCGGCTTAGACTCCCCCTTTGTGAGGTCAGAGTCGGCGGTTGAAGCATGCTCCATCACTTTTCCTTGCTCCATCTTTGGATGAGCCTCCACTTATAGAGAGGAGGGGGGTTTGGCTCATCCTGTTACCTCTCAAATCCTTCTCTCTTCTACAGCATCTTGGGAGTGGTTGGGACCTACCTGCTTTGCCCTCCCTGGACTGGCCTAGTAAAGGATTGCTTGGGGGTGGGCTGAACCCAGACTCCTCCAGTGCCCTCTCTGCAGGGATGGGCCCCTGGTGAGTGAAGGGAATCTGGGCCAATGGCCTCTCTGGCTGAGACCTTCTTTCTTCTGCTCCACCTGCCTTTGAGGTTATAAGAAGTTGCTCTTCCTGCCTATACAGGCCCTAGGAGGTTCTAGCTGCTGCTGGCCTCCTCTTCTGGCCTGTTCCCAAGTACAGTCTGCTGCTGGAGCCCAGCCTCCTTTCTGGGGCATGTGCCATGCCTGCAAGGCTCTGAGGCTGCTGCTGGTGCACCTGGTGCTGGTGTGGCTTTGTTCTTGTTCCTTCCCCCACAGCCCCTGCTTGGGCTGCCTGTGTCAGTGATGCCTGGATGAGTTTGTCCCCTGCTGGAAGCTCCTCTGGAACAGCTGAGTGCAGGGAGGGGTGGCCACCCCCAGACATTCATTCTGCAATTCCAAAAATATTTCTGGATTCAAGCTGCAAAAAAAAAATGTTTTGATTGTCTTTTACTGGCAGCACCAAATTGTGGGATGTCCTTCTAGAGATGCTAACCTGGCTTCTTATATGAGGGTGCCATTTAGGAGGCAAAAGAGGGCGGTTCTGTTCCAGTGGGGTTATGGCATTGGTTAACGTTTTATCGGCTAGGGATAGAGTATTGATAGTCTGTTGGTTTGCCACATTAATATTTTACATTCTGATTTGTGAGGCTTTACAATTGTCTGATTTCAGAGAGTTCACAAAGCAACCTTACAAACTATTTGCCGGGTCAAAAAAGCAGGGTTTCCATATTTTAAACCAATAAAATCAAGCCAACAAGTTGCTAGCTTATGTAACCCTTCCTTAACCATCAAGCCTTTCCAGCTGGTATGAATGGTGAGAGGGATCCCTTTTATTCTTCATGTTTGGGATTTTTGATCCTGCCTATTCTGATGCAGAGAGCCCTCCATCTTGGGAGTGGCGCATGGCTGGAAGAGGGGGGCATGGCCCACCACATGCTCATGGCGAACTTGGCACAAAATCATGGCTGGGTGACCGTATTCTGGTTCAAAATTTAGATGACCTTATTCTGGGTCAAGATTTGATATGCAGCAGAGCAAATCCCTCGCTGTCACCTGTTGAAAGTCAGCCTTTAATGCGCTTAGGACTGGTCACAATCAGAAACACATGTTAGAAACCCAGCCCTGAGCACTCTGGAACCCCTGTGTGCGGGTTATTTCCTTCTTTCAGAAAATAGTAAAAGCGTCACAAGACTGCGAAGTGGCAGAACAAAGAACTGTACATATTGTACACGGTTTGCATAACCTGGGTGCTGGGCATCACTTCCTTATTGCAGACATTTGGAAGTTGCAGTGTCTTTCACAGAGGTTTTGAGTGATACCCAGGGATGTACACTTCTTCTTCCTCGGTCAGGGGAACTTCTTGGAAAGCTTGTTCCAATCTTCTAGAGAGATGCTTCTCGGTCAAGCATGTTGCCCACTGAGCTGGCCTAAGGGATGGAGGTTCTCTTCACCCCATCCACATCCAATACTGCTTGTGTAGGATAAAAGCTGTATACTGGAAACAGGTTAGATGTTTGTGTATTTAAAGCATTTATATCCCACCCTTCTTCCCGCCAGAACAGAGGCCCAGGGCTGCCTACAGTAAGTCTAAAAAAAATCTAAAATGAACACGGGACCAGCCAGAAGTTTAAAAAGAAAAATAAAGTAAGTCTAGATAGCTGAATGCCTTGTCAGCAATATTTCAAATACCAGAAGTTCTCTGATGCACAGCAGGTGTAAACTTGCAGTAGAAAACTGCAAGAGTCCAGTAGCACCTATAAGGCTAACAAAATTTGTGGTAGGGTATGAGCTTTTGTGAGTCACAACTCATTTTTTCAGATACAGCTAGAATGTGTGTCCATCTGTCCTTATATCTTGGAGAGTGGAGTGATTTCCGATGCCGAATAACAATAGCAGGTGAATGACAATAGCAAGCATGATTGGTTGGGGTGGGGTATGCAGAGGGGTGGAGAAATGGGCATTGATAATACAGGAAGCCTAGGTCTGGATTCAGTCCAGGTGGATGCATTGTCTTGAGCTCCATTATCAGTTGCAATTCAACAGTCTCAATTCAGCAGCAGAAAACTAACACACAAGATTGTAAGCAGAGCCCTGATGGATAAGAGCAGCGGTCTATGTAGTCTAATGTTCTGTTTCACACAGTGGCCAACCAGTTGCCCTAGAGGGCCAATGAACGGGGCACAGAGGCCAAGGTCTTCCCCTGATGCTGCCTCTTAGCTCTGGTATTCAGAGGTTTACTGCCCCTCAGCATGGAAGCTCAAGTTCCCTTTAGTCACCATGGCTAGCAGCCGTTGATGGACCCCCTCCATGAATCTGTTGAAACCCTTCTTCTTACAACCAGTAAAAGTGAATCGCACAGTTTAATTACTCATTAAATAAACCTTCTTTTGCCAGTCCTTGAATCTATTGCCCATCAGCTTTGTTGGGTCCCTCTGAGTTCTCGAATGATGGGGGAGCGAGCAAGAAAACATTCTATCCACTTTTCCACCCTGTGCACTCTATCCACTCTCCTCCCCCCCCCCCCCCGGGCAAGGTCAGGTTTCCTAAGCAGGAGTTCAACAGTCTTATGGCTATGAAGACAGCTTTATTGTGAACCCCTGCCTGCTATAATTCAGGTGATTGGTGTATGATCCGAGATTTATTACAAGTTATTAATGGCTCTGTTCTAACATGACAAAAAGGGAATCTGGCCCAAACCAGTTGCCCTTTGTCAAAAAAAAGGATTAAGTTGGCCAGGTAGCCCCAATGTGGAATGGAGCATGTCTTATTCTCAAGAACGCTCTAGGTGTCACTCTTGAGCCATATTGAATCTTACAGTTGTGTTGCAATAGGGAAATGTGGAGAAGACCCTCAAACTGAGGTTTCATGTCACAGTCCACATGTAAGAGTGACAGTTAATGGGCTAATATCAGATTCCTTTAACTTGACTGCCCATTGTCACTATGCCTAGTGGCTCCTGGGAATGAAGAGGGGCCACATAGCTCAATGGTAAAGCTTACCCTTTGCATGCCAGAGGTCCCAGGTTCGATCCCTAACATCTTCTCAAGACTCTATAGAACCTGCTGCCAGTCAGAGCACACAGTGTTGAGCTAGATGGATCTGTGGTCTGGCTCAGCAGACGGCAGCTTCCTCTGTTCACCTGCAATAGCATTCGGTCCTTTGGCAATAATCGCAAGGAAAAACAAAAAGATAAAGAGCATCTATTAGAAGTTGTGTGGCCAAAATTAATCTAGATGAGGATGCTATTGTTTTAACACAACAGAAATCCTCTAAAAGAAATTAACAAGTTCATGCTGGTGTAAGGAGAATGAACCAGCTATAAAATAACTGGACCCCCCTCTAGTTTCCGTGGAGACCAGGGGTAAAAGTGAGCAGGCCTAGGTTAGTACAGAAAATCTGAAAGTGGTTGAAATAGGACCCCCCCACACACACACAACTTCTGCTCAGAGTCCTCTAAGAGAAAACTCAAAGCTTTGTCTCTTGGAACTCTGCAAACGCTTGTGTAAATCAGCTTTGGGCTCAGAAAAAGACCATCGTATCTGTAACTCCCTTCTCTGCACTGAAAGGCACGTATCTAAAAGGAGGAGCAATTCGGCTTTTGCCGGACCTGTGGCACCAAGACAGGAATCAAGGAAGCAGGTCTTGCATACTGTTACTGCGCTTTCATGCACAAGATGTCTTTTGGTGTCCAGTTCTTGACTATCTGAAGATCTTTGGCACTGTTGATTCCTGGCTCGAAACTGGTGGCAGCACCCAAAAGCCTGACCTCTTAGCAATCATGATAATGCGCCTCACCTGCCCAAGCCCATTTTGTAACATGGCACAGTAGAACTGACTTACTTTAGAGAGTGGGTGGAAGGGTTGCTAATGTAAATGACACTTTTTTGTACATTTGGAAAATTTTTATTTACTTTGTTTATCATCTACCTTTGTCACTGAGGCTCAAGGCAGAATACAGGATATAAGCCAGTGCAGACAGGCAGTAGAAGGCAACCAACGAACAATGCAATAGGATTAGGATTACAGTATTAGAGAACAATGCAAAGAACCACCTACTTAAGGGAAGAAATGCTGTAAGCAATACAGAAGGTGGATTCGAGACATTATAGTAAAAGCAAGTACCATACGCTTAAGATTGGCTTCCTTGCCCTTCTCCCTTTCCAGGACCACTCCCCTGTGACCCCAGTGACTGGGCTGTGTGCTGAAGCCCGAGAAGCCGCCCAAAAGCTGCTGAACCATTACGTCAAGGTGCAAGGCCTGATCATCTCGCAGATGCTGCGCAAAAGTGTGGAAACCCGCGACTGGATAACAACCATTGAGCCGCGCAACGTCCGTGCCGTCATGAAGCGTGTGGTGGAAGATGCCACCTCCATTGATGTGCAGGTGAAAGAAGGGGTGGGCATCCTTCCCTGTGAGCCCAGCAACATGCATTTTTCCTCATTTTTCCTCTCCGAAAGCAAGTGAGAGAGAATTTGAGAAGCAGCCCAAAAGGATTCAATGCTATTCACAGTGAAGCAAAGATAGGTGTATGGTCTGTGTGTATTGCAGGTTAGGAGACAAAAGCCACCTATAGTCTCCCCTGGAAGTAAGCTTACCTCACCAGGAGACCCTGCAACAGTTGACAGCCTCCCTCATCCCATCCTGAGCACTGAGGAGGGACTTTGTTTCTTGGAGAGCAGGATTTGAGTCCAGTGGCACTGTCCGGGGTGGGCCCTCCCCCCCCCCGGACTGGACCCGACCCCCCACCCCCTCGGGAGCCCACCACCAGCCACCCGAGCCCCGCCCAGCCCCCCAACCTACCTGGGAGCCCACGGCACAGGGTTCGGAGGGGACGTCGACCCTCGGCTTCCCGGCCGCGCTCCTGCTTGCGCCCCCGCCGCCGCGGGAGCCGCGAGACCTGCCGCCACCGACGCGGCCTTCACAGGGGCAGCGGGGCCCGCCACCGCCGCCGCGAGAACCGCCGGGTCTGCCACCGCCGCCGCCGCCGGGAGAGTTGAGCCCGGCGCCGCCGTTGCCGCGGCGGGGCCGGCTGCGGCCACGGCCGCCTCTCGCGACCGCGGAGCGGCCGGAGCCGGGCTGGCTGCCCGGCGGGGCGACGGCCGCGCGGCAGAGAAGCGGGAGCGGCGGACGGAGGAGGGTAGCTCCGACGCCGCCGCAGCCGCCCGGGGAGGTGGCTCCGGGGCGAGCGCGGCCCAGCGCGGGGAGGGGGAAAGCCCGGATGGGGCGGGCGGAAGGAGGGACGCCCAGCGAGACATCCCTGCTCTGGGTTGGCTGGATGGCTCCTGGGAGGGCTCCCCGGTCTGAAGCGGCACCGGGGATTGGTGAAGGGTGGTGGAGGGAAGAAACAGGCACTAGAGAGAGGGCAGGGGGAGGAAGGGTGACGGAAGGGCAGGGGAGCCAACCAGGCGGGAGTAGCCAGGTGTTAGCGACTAGGGCAGATGAGCCAGGGGAGAGGGTTGGTGGAAAGCCAGGGGGCAGAGCCAGGAGGGACTATAAGAAGGGAGCTCCCAGTGACGCCGAGGAGGAGACGGCTAGTTGGAAGGTTGGACACAGAGAGAGAGCGAGTATATTCCAGAACGCCAGATAGGAGGCAGAGCTTGGTGCTTGAACCACTGCCCCTATCCAGTCTGAGGCCGAGGGAGCACCTTCAACCTCCCCCTGGTGGTCACCCCCGGGACGGCAGGACGCGGGGAAGGCGCGGCCGGCGGGGCGGGGCCTCACAAACTGGTGGAGAATGCAGGCACTGGCAGCCCCGTGAGGCACCCGCGCCCGCACCTGCCCACTCCAGCCGGCTGGAGCAGCCCCCGACCCCTCCTGCGCCCGGCGGTGTTGAAAGCGGCGAGTGTGGAGACCCCTGCCGAGACTGCAGGCTCCACGATGGATCTCACGCAGTTTGGCCAGTGGCTGGCCGAGCACCAGGGGCAACTATTGAAGGAGGTGGCCCAACAGCAACTGGATGCGCAAGCCGCTCTCGCGCGTCAGCAGCAGGACGCCCAGGCGAACCTCATCCAGAACCTTCAACAGGCGTTGGCCGGCGCTGGGGCCGGGGCCGCCGGAGGCGCCGGGCCCAACCCCAGGCCGCCGTTCCACCTCGCTAAGCTAGGCCCGGAGGATGACGTGGATGCGTTCTTGGAGGCCTTCGAGCGTACCGCCGAGGCGGCAGGGTGGGCACCGGCCCAGTGGGCCTTCATCATCGGGCCTTACCTTACGGGGGAGGCGCAGGCCGCCCTGAAGGCCCTTCCCAGGGCCGAAAGCGCGGACTAGGCGAGGCTTAAGGAGGCGATATTGGATCGCTACGAAATCACCCCGGAGACTTACCGGCAGAAGTTCCGGTCCATCGCCTTCCAGAAGACTGACCGGCCTCGCACCCTGGTGGCCAATCTCCAGGATGCCGCCTACCGCTGGCTGAAGCCCACCTCGGATGACGGCTGGAGGATTGCTGACCAAGTGGTCCTCGAGCAGCTGCTCCAGGTGATTCCGACGTGGGTTCGAAACTGGGTGGCCTATAATAAGCCCGCCACCCTGAAAGAAGCCACCACGCTGTGGGAAAACGTGATGGCCGTGGAGCCCCGGGAGCCTGGGAAGCCGGAGCCCCGCCCCGGCAGCGACGGGAGCCGCAGCACAGGCGAAAAGGGGGGACAGGCGCGGGCGGGACCCCGGCACCCCGCCCCTGCCCCGCTGAATCGAGCAACCGGAGGACCCTCGGCCGGGCCCCGACTAGCTCTCCCGCCGCCCGTAACCCCCGCTACGCCTAAGCCCGGCAGCTCAGCTAGGGAGCCGGGAGACAAAGGGCCGTGCTTCACCTGCGGGCAACGGGGGCACTGGAAAAGAGAATGCCCCCTCATGGAGTGCGACCTGGGCTGGGACACGGCCCTGCCCGCAACGAGCCGGGCCCCCCGGCCTCCCCCTATGCTTGTCTTGGTCTCGGTGATGGGTAGGAAGTTGACGGCACTCCTCGACAGCGGGAGCTCCGTGTCAATGATCCGCTCCCACCTCCTGCCCGCAGACCTCCCGGTGGTCCGTCAGGCCGTCATCGCCTGTGTCCACAACCATGTGGAGGAATGCCCCGTCGTCTTGGCCCCAGTGACGTATCGGGGCCAGACCTGCGAGACGCCCTTGGCCCGGGTGCAGGCTCTCCCCTACCCAGTCTTGCTGGGGAGGGATTCCCCCCACTTCCGCCCCGCCATGAAGATGGCCCTTCCCCCGGATCGGGAGGAAGTTGGGGAGGTCATGGTCGGGGACGACGAAGGAGACGCCGAGGGACACCCGGAGGAGAATGGAATCGGGGATGTCCCAGCCCAACTCCGCCGGGGATGGGGAACCGAGCCCCGATTCGCCGCCGCCCAGGCCGAGGATCCCTCGCTGGAAAGCCTACGCCAGATGACCGCGGTAAGTGAGGGCCGGGTCCTTGATCCCCGCCGAGCAGGACGGCTACCGCGGGTCATCCAAGTAGGAGGGCGCTGGTACCACTTAGTGAAAGGAGGACCAGGGGAAGTGGCCCAGCTGTTGGTCCCAGCTGCCTACCGCCCAGAGGTCCTCAAGGCCGCCCACGACCACCCCTGGGGCGGCCATCAGGGTGCGTGAAGCACTGCGGCCCGGATTGAAGCCCACTTCTTCTGGCCGGGGCTAGCCAAGGAGGTCAAACGCTACTGTCAGGCTTGCCCGCTGTGCCAGCGGCAAGCCAGCCGCCATCCAGCCCGGGCCCCGTTGGCCCCGCTACCCATCATCGAGGAGCCCTTCTCCAGAGTGGCCATGGACTTCGTCGGCCCGTTGCCACGGACGCCACGGGGAGCCCGTTACATCCTGGTCCTGATGGACTATGCTACCCGGTACCCTGAAGCCATTCCCCTGCGCGACATGAAGGCCCCGGGGGTCGCCCGGGTGCTGCTGCGATTCTTCGCTCAGGTAGGATTGCCCCGGGAGCTGCTGTCGGACTGCGGGAAGCCTTTCACGGCCCAGCTCACCAGACATCTGTGCCGTACGCTGCAAGTACGACAAATCTTCACCAGTGTCTACCACCCCCAAACCAACGGGCTGGTGGAGAGGTTCAACCAGACCCTGAAGGCGATGATCCGCAAGTTAGCCCATGACCGCCCCCGCCAGTGGGATTTGTACATAGACCCCTTGCTCTTCGCGGTCCGCGAGACACCCCAGGCCTCTACGGGATATGCCCCCTTCGAGCTCCTGTATGGGCGGCGACCCCGGGGGATACTGGGACTGGTGGGGGAGCAGTGGGCCCCGAGGGCCGACCCCGAGGGACGACCCGCCCCCGAGTATGTTCAGGACCTCCAAGACCGGCTGGAGACCTGTCGGGCCGCCGCCCGGGAACATCTACGGGAAGCCCAGCAGGCCCAGAAGGCCTACTACGACCGGGGAGCCAAAGCTCGGACATTCCAGGTGGGGGCGAAGGTCCTTGTCCACAATCGGGTCATGGGGCCGGGCCCAGGGGCCCCGTGGCGGGGACCCTACCCCGTCACCAAAGTGCGGGGGCCCCTGTCGTATGAAGTCCAGTGCGGGCCGAGCCCCCGACACCGGAAGAGACTGCACATTAATGACCTGAAAGCCTGGCACGAGGCGGAGGTGCACCAGTGCAACCTGTCGCCCGACCCCCTAGAACTCCCCGCTGGCGAGTTGCCGTGGACCCCGAGCGGACTCGCCGAAGAGGAGCCCGTCCTGGACACGGACCTCCAGGACGATCAACGGGCGCAGGCAAGGGCAGTGATCCGACAGAACCCAGGTCTTTTCTCCTGCCGACCGGGCCGGACCACTATGCTGTCTCACCACATACCTACACCCCCGGGGCAAGTGGCAAGGACCCCCTGGAGGCCACTCCCTCTAAAACGGTGGGAAGTCGTGGCCAAGGAAGTGGAGGACATGCTCCGCCTCGACGTCATCGAGCCCTCTCGTAGTGCGTGGCGGAGCCCCATCGTGCTAGTGGGGAAACCGGACGGCTCCGTACGCTTCTGTGTGGACTACCGGCAGGTCAATGCCATCGCCACCTTCGATGCCTATCCCATGCCCCAGGCTGACGTACTGATTGACCAACTCGGAACGGCGCGCTACCTGTCAGCCCTGGACCTCACGAAGGGGTATTGGCAAATACCCATGGCACCCGAAGACCGGGAGAAAACGGCCTTCGCGACCCCCCAAGGCCTGTTCCAATTCAAAGTCATGCCCTTCGGGCTGCATGGGGCCGCCGCCACCTTTCAACGCCTCGTGGACCAGGTGCTGGCCCACTGCCAGGGGTTCGCCCGAGCCTATATAGATGACATCATCATCTTTAGCCCGGACTGGACGTCACATCTACAGCACCTGAGTGCGGTCCTGGCAGCCCTAGCCGGGGCCGGCTTGCGAGTCAACCCGCGCAAGAGCCGGATCGGGTTCCAGGAACTCACGTACTTGGGATTCCAGGTGGGTCGCGGGGTCTTACGCCCCGTACCCGACAAAGTCACGACGTTGGAGCAGAGCCCCCGTCCTCGAACCAAGCGGCAGATGCGGCGCTTCTTGGGGCTGGTGGGCTACTACAGTAAATTCATACCCCACGTCGCCAGCCAGGCCAGCCCACTCTCCAACTGCCTGCGCAAGGACCAACCGGCTACCATACACTGGGACCCCGACCGGCTCCGTGCCTTTGAAGCCCTACGCCGGGCCCTGTCAGGGGCCCCCGTGTTGCGGAACCCCGACTTTGAGCAACCGTTCCTCGTACACACGGACGCCTCCGACGTGGGGCTGGGGGCGGTCCTCTCCCAGGAAGTCGACGGTCAAGAGCACCCCGTGTTGTTTATCAGCCGGAAGCTGCAACCGGCAGAAGTCAGATACGCTACCGTAGAGAAAGAGGCCCTGGCGGTGAAGTGGGCAGTGGGGGCACTTCAGTTTTACCTGGCCAACAACCCCTTCACCCTGGTCACGGACCACGCCCCCCTGCTATGGATGGCCCGCATGAAGGACCACAACCCACGGGTTCTCAGGTGGTACCTCTCTCTGCTCCCTTTCAGCTTCCAGCTCCGACACCGTCCGGGACGGCTCCATGCGAATGCGGACTACATGTCGCGAATCCCGGAACATTCCACGGACCAGGAGGCTCCCGACCCCCAGGGGGGTGTGTGTCCGGGGTGGGCCCTCCCCCCCCCGGACTGGACCCGACCCCCCACCCCCTCGGGAGCCCACCACCAGCCACCCGAGCCCCGCCCAGCCCCCCAACCTACCTGGGAGCCCACGGCACAGGGTTCGGAGGGGACGTCGACCCTCGGCTTCCCGGCCGCGCTCCCGCTTGCGCCCCCGCCACCGCGGGAGCCGCGAGACCTGCCGCCACCGACGCGGCCTTCACAGGGGCAGCGGGGCCTGCCGCCGCCGCCGCGAGAACCGCCGGGTCTGCCGTCGCCGCTGCCGCCGCCTCCGGGAGAGTTGAGCCCGGCGCCGCCGTTGCCGCGGCGGGGCCGGCTGCGGCCGCGGCCGCCTCTTGCGACCGCGGAGCGGCCGGAGCCGGGCTGGCTGCCCGGCGGGGCGACGGCCGCGCGGCAGAGAAGCGGGAGCGGCGGACGGAGGAGGGTAGCTCCGACGCCGCCGCAGCCGCCCGGGGAGGTGGCTCCGGGGCGAGCGCGGCCCAGCGCGGGGAGGGGGAAAGCCCGGATGGGGCGGGCGGAAGGAGGGACGCCCAGCGAGACATCCCTGCTCTGGGTTGGCTGGATGGCTCCTGGGAGGGCTCCCCGGTCTGAAGCGGCACCGGGGATTGGTGAAGGGTGGTGGAGGGAAGAAACAGGCACTAGAGAGAGGGCAGGGGGAGGAAGGGTGACGGAAGGGCAGGGGAGCCAACCAGGCGGGAGTAGCCAGGTGTTAGCGACTAGGGCAGATGAGCCAGGGGAGAGGGTTGGTGGAAAGCCAGGGGGCAGAGCCAGGAGGGACTATAAGAAGGGAGCTCCCAGTGACGCCGAGGAGGAGACGGCTAGTTGGAAGGTTGGACACAGAGAGAGAGCGAGTATATTCCAGAACGCCAGATAGGAGGCAGAGCTTGGTGCTTGAACCACTGCCCCTATCCAGTCTGAGGCCGAGGGAGCACCTTCAACCTCCCCCTGGTGGTCACCCCCGGGACGGCAGGACGCGGGGAAGGCGCGGCCGGCGGGGCGGGGCCTCACAGGCACCTTAGAGACCAACAAGATTTTCAGGGTATAAGCTTTTGAGAGACAAAGTATCTGATGAAGAGAGCTTTGATTCTCAAAAGCCGGACTCAAATCTTTCTCTTTTCCAATGCTGCAGACAGACTAACGTGGCTACCCATCTTGATCAAATCCTATTGTTCTACTGTAGACCGACACAGCTACCTGGAACTATCTTAATTCTTAGGCACACAACCACCAGAGAAAAGGGTTCCCAAGATTTTCCCAATAACAGCAGCAGGAACCACCAGAAATAAAAACAGTGCTAAGCAGCATACAGCAGTCGATAAAAACAAATGTAAACTTTGATTTAAAAAGGAGGGGAAAAACCCCAAAGCGCACATAGCTCAATTACTAAAGCCTCAGAGAATAAAAGAAGTCTGAGCCTGTCACAGACATGAACAGTGTTGACATCTCAACCATTTGTATGGAGAAGGTATTTCACAAACGGGGAGCCACAACTGAAAAGACCCAACAGCCTCTGAAGAAGACCTTAAATAGTGGGCAAGTTCCTGTGAGAGAAGGTAGTCCATTTATCATCCCTGTAGTGGTGGAAGTGAAAAGAGGTGGGCTTTGGGGGAGAAAATACTATACTATACCAGGGAGGGAGTGGCCTGCTGGGCAAACTCCTCCAATGGGTGCAGGGATAGATGGAAGGGGGTGGAGTTTCTCCAGTTCGTAAGATTCCTAAAAATGAAAAGCAACTTGCCCACGTCATAGAAGCTTGGAAGCAGGCCGCTTGACCCACCCTTAGATCCCAGGCACCCAGAGGCAAGCTGGGATCTCTGAGTGGTCAGGGCAAGATGCATTGCTTTTTTTCTTACTGCAAGTTCCCTTTGGAAAGGGAAATCATCATGTCAGCACATAAGGTCAATAACTTCTTTACTTAAATCACATTGCATATGATATACAAAGAGAGAGAGAGTGGGATAAAGATACCTTTTGGCATTCCCTTCCTCTTTTACGTATCTTCATTGCCTGAGAACCTGGTTGCATCTGCTGGGCTGAATGTAACCATGTGCTTCTGAGGCTGTGTAAAGTTTGTGCCCTTGCCACTGAATAGTCACAGCCGGTCTCTAGGATCACAGAGCTATGCTTGTTTCAGAGATATGTTGCTACAAGATGCTGGTCCATCTCCAGTCTATTGAGTCCCATCTCCCAAACATTGCCTCTCACCGCAGGTTGGGCTTCTGTATGAGGAAGGTGTGCGTAAAGCACAGAGCAGCGACTCCAGCAAAAGGACCTTTTCAGTGTACAGCAGTTCCCGGCAGCAGAGCCGCTACGCACCCAGCTACACTCCCAGGTGAGCAGGGCAAACGGGACTTCTCTAACCTTTGTTGGGCGTACCGGATGCCGAGAGGGACTTCCTCCATCGGCTCAAATTGGGCCTGTTGCTATTTGGCTCTTCCTTCCTAGATCTGCCTCTATCCCTGGCCATTCTACGTGAACTAAATTCATTCTGGAGCATTGTGCAACAGCATACGCCTGAGTTTGCTTTTTCCGTTGTCCCTCATTCAATTGTAAGAATCTGTTTTAAATGATAAATTGCCCAGCATTGGCAAAAAGGAGGAATTTAAGTATAGAGATTGTTTGCATGCCTTGCTATGCTGAAGCTGATATTTATGGGACTGGCTTGGAATGGTAGTCCACAACTGGCAGGAAACCCGCTGCCTGGAGCCCTGCCGTACAGACGCTCTCAAAGATGGCCTCCATAAGTGGGCTGCAATCCTTAAATCATCTATACGTTAAAAAATAAATAGGAGTCCGGAGAATATCTAATACAACTTTACAAATAAGTCCACAAGTTACTAGTCCCCAAACATTTCTTACAGGCCCAAACCCATTTGCCTGTGTTATTTTGTGGCGTGTTGCTAGCCTGAAAGAAAATAAACATTTACAAGAGCTTCTCCGCTTGGTCGCCTGGGGACGATCCTTCATTCTCCCCCAGCGACCATGTGAATGGCTATTAGATTAATTAATTCCTTCTCTTCCCCCAAGTGCCCCTATGGATACCAACCTGCTGAGTAATATCCAAAAGCTGTTCTCCGAGCGCATCGATATCTTCAGCCCCGTGGAGTTCAACAAGGTGAGGATGCTGCCAAGGCACATGTGCCTCAAGCTCATCTTATTTTTAGTCTGTACAAGTAGGGAACTGAAACACTCATGGATGGGGCTTCTTCACAAGGGTGGCATGAGGAGCTATCAGCTAGGAGAGAAGGGCCAGCACTGCATGAGCCAAGGGTGGCAAGAGATGTTGGGCTGTCTTTAAAGGATGGCAAATTTATTTATTTACTTCATTTATATCCCATCTTTCTCCCAGTGGGGCCCCAAAGTGGCTTACATTGTCATTTTCTCCTCCATTTTTATCCACAAAACAACCACCCTGTGAGGTAGGCTCAGCTGAGCTTGTGTGACTGGTCCAAGGTCACCCAGCAAGTTTCCTGCTGGTTGCCAGCCTTTTGCTGGCAACCCTGATCCCCTCACCCTAGGCTGCAGCATGAGACCCAGTGAGCAGCGAGGATGTGGCAGGAAGTCACAAGCATCAGTCATGTGACAGGAAGAGGCAGGACCAAAGGCTGAACCTGCCAGTGGTACAAAGGAACCCTCTCCAATGCCTTGCCTTCCTGCTGTTCTTCTCTGCAGGCATGCAAAGAGGGGCAAGGCGCCCCGGAGCCTTTGCTGTCTGTGTATGTGCCGATCCTTCCACAAAAGGGTTGCCAACCTCAAGGTGGGGGCTGGAGTTCCAGAATCACAAGTGATCTCCAGTCTACAGAGATCAGTTCCCCTGGAGAAAATGGCAGCTTTGGAGAGTGGACTGTATGGCATCACAGCCCTGCTGAGCTCCCTCCATTCCTCAAGCTCTGCCCTCCCCAGGCTCTTCTCAAAAATCTCTAGAAATTCCCCAACCCAGAATTGGCAGCCCTGTTTCAAAAAGTGACCAAAGACGCAGCTCAGTATGAGTTTGCAGTCCAACAGGTGGTAATCTGTAACTCCCCTCTGAATGCGGACTTGTGTTGGAGACCACCAACTAACCCGTGATCACTGTTTTGAATAGTCACCTTGCTTGTCTTAAATAGATTTGAGTCACGGTTCAGACATCTTGAATCTTACGACTTTTTGAATCCAGCATTCACAGTTATTCCTCTGTATTTATGTGTCTATTATCTGTTGGCTAAGGAGACCATTCATGTGTTTGATGAAGCAGCTTTAGTCTGTAAAAGTCTCCACCACAATATCACTTCAAGTCTTTAAAGTGCCACAGGACTTTTGTTTGAAAAGGTCCAGAGTTTCAGAGATGAGCTCGTACATTTCCCCTCTGCTGTCTGCCCTCCACTCAGGTGTCTGTGCTGACTGGCATCATCAAGATCAGCCTGAAGACATTCTTAGAGTGTGTCCGCTTGCGTACTTTCGGGCGCTTCGGTCTGCAGCAGATTCAGGTGGACTGTTACTACCTGCAGCTTTACCTTTGGCGCTTTGTCTCCGACGAGAACCTGGTGCATTTCTTGCTGGATGAGATTGTAGGCAGCACGGCCCACCGGTGTCTCGACCCTGTGCCTATGGAACAGAGTGTGATCGAAGTCATCTGTGAGCGTGGATAGCGTGGGTGCGCATGTGCGTATACTCTTGGGCATGTAAAGGAAAAGGGCCAAAAAAACATTGAACGTCTGCCACACTTGTGAATCTCGCTTCCAGACCTCAAAACCCAGCAACTCGAGTGTGGTATAAGAAATAACTTAATCCCATTGTGTCCTCAATATTCCGCACACACACACATATTTATTTCCACTACAACCAGTCATTTGGTACACTGGATAAAATAAAACCATGTCATTTAAAAACACTGGCTTTTTTGCTTTCTGTTGTGATTAAACTCTTCAGATGGTTTTAAAATGGTGATGATATTTTGTGAGAGGGAAGGAAATTGCTGAACTGAAAACCAGGCTCGCATCTGCCCAAAAGGCGCAGCTAATCCCGCTCTCTTATACGTGCATCTGTATGATACATTTTTGTCTTACATTACATTTTTAGAATTTCGATTCAAATAATACAAAAAAATGTTGTGAACCCTTCAAAAATGTACTTTGTGAATCATACTTTCCCAACACCTAAATAGAAAATTAAATAAACTGCTAAGCAATTAAGATCTTCTGCAGAGGAATTGCTTTGTGTGTTCCCTCTTTAGAAATGAGGCCTTTCTGGTGGTAGCACCTTAGCTTTGGAATTCTCTCCCTGCAGTTGTTTATTTATTTTTAAGCTTGTTAAGCTTTCAACAGTGTCTGGGTTTTTTTACAACTAGTTGGATCGTTCGGCCATGTGATTATACTTTTATTGTTTGCACCGTTTAAAACTGTTTTGCTTTTTTTTATCATGGATTGTTTTTCTATTGTATATATTTTGATAATTCGCTATGAGCTGCAGACGGATTTTAATAGAAAGAGAAAATTATTAAATAAGAAGGAACAAGAACGTGGTTGTAATGTTGCCACGTGTGGTCTAAAGATGAATGTCCCTGAGACGTGTCAGTGTGAATGTGGCCCACTTTCCTGTCTGAAGCTAAAGAAAGAAAACTCTCATTTCCCCATCTCTCACTCAAATGCTAAAAGAGGTGCTGGTTTAGCTTCTCCACCCCCTGCCCCCAAAGGAATGTTCCTGAATCCCAGCAGTAAGGGATCTTTTTACAAAGTGGATAGATGGCTCTCCAGCCTTGGAAGGAACACCAGGAGCTTGGAGAGAGAGAAATCAGAAATAACATTTGAGGAGAATAATACAAATATCTGGATGAGGAGATCAGTAATTTCAAGTAGTCAAAATGATATCAAGTATTCAGTGGTAATACTAAAGGCGACAGTCACTCCAAGCATCCAAATGCTTGCAAAGATATTCCACTCTCAGAGAGGTTTTGATATTAACCTATAAAGCCCTAAACGGACTGGGCTCAGCATACCTGAGGGACCATCTCTTCCCATATACTCCCCGGATGGTGCTGAGATCAGCTGGTAAGCACCTACTGGTGGTCCCTGGCCCCAGGGAGGCTCGATTGGCCTCAACCAGGGCCAAGGCCTTTTCGGTCCTGGCCCCATCCTGGTGGAATTCTCTGTCTGTGGACACCCAGGCCTGCCAAGATCTTGTCACCTTCAGGTGGGCCTGTAAGATGGAGATGTTCCGCCAGGCGTATGGTTGAGGCCATCAGGGTTTCGACCAAATGAGCCTCTCTCTCGGTCTCTGTGTCTGTATGGGGTATTGACCATCTACCCCCCCATATATGAGCAACCACGCATGGTTAAGCCGCACCTCCACCTCCGTCAGATGCTATATGGTTTTTATACGGTGAGTAGGTGTTTTATTAGAAAGCTGTGTTAATTGATTGTGATTTTATCTTGTATATTTTATCTTCTGTTGTGACCCGCCCTGAGCCCGCTTGTGGGGAGGGCAGGATATAAATATAATAAATAATAATAAAATAATAATAATAATAAAGTGGCAAGGGAGGGGGAGAGTGAGTGTGCCTATCGGTATGAGGGAAGGGAACATGGTCAAAGGGAAGAGTATTTCTGAAGAAAGAGTAAAATGTTCAAGCAGTGAGAAGGCAGGAGAGAGATGTTTTGGTGAGGAAATTCCAGTGTTCTAAATTGGACTCAAGAAAACCTTTCAGTAGAAAATGCTGTCAGAGGAACAATTGTTTCTTTGGCGCACACTGAGAGATTCTCTGTCTGGCTAAAGGCATGCCGGTTAAGCACCAAGAGTCTTTGCTTAATGCTAGTGGCCAGATAACTGGGTACAAGCAACTAACTGGATGGATTCTAATTCGATGTGGTTCAACTCCTCCACTGTCTCTCGGCCCTTTGTTAAGCAAGCCAGAAACTCTGTTTCTGACACACAAAGAGGAGCTGGGCCTGGCATCAAAATGGGTGCGTGCATGAAGAAAGAGCAAAATGGAGGCTTGTTGGCAACAGGCATGATGATATCCCCAACTTTGGTAAGTTAATTGTGTTTTAAAGCTTGTTTTTACAGCGATGACGTCTAGACTCTTTACAATCGAAACAAAAGAATGTTCATTTCCACAGATTTCAGCCCATCAGTGGCCTCGCCAGCCTGCAGCAAACACCAAATACTCTGAAACCTCATCTTTTAGCCACTTCAGCCACAATTCACAGTGCTGATCTTTACTTCCATGTTGGGAGGCTATATACAGCAGGCTGTGTTCCCTGCCAGAACGCCAAATTGAACAACCTAGCCATGGTGGGAAGGGGAAAGCTTCTGACCGCTCAGGAATTCTTCTCCACATCCTGCTGGGTTCTGAGATTTTTCCGTAAGTGTTGCCTGCACATTTCTAGCCATAAGAACTAGAAACATTTAAAGTGAAGGCTGAGATCCTGCAACAGATAACTCCACAGTCATAGGATATAACAGCAGACAGGCATAGAAGCAGACCTGTTTATAAGTAACAAAAAAAAATCAGGTCTGAACTAGCTGGAATATTTCTGTCCTTACCACTTGAATACATGACGTAGCTTTATACTGAATTAGATCTTTGTTCCATCAAAGTCAGTATTGTCTACTCAGACTGGCAGCGGCTCTACAGGGTCTTATGCAGAGGTCTTTCACGTCACCTAATACCTGATCCTTTTACCTGGAGAGCCAGAAATTGAATCTGGGCCTTTCTGCATCCCAAATATATGCTCCACCACTGAGCCACAGCTCCTTCCACTGAATGCTCTTGCTTTGGGCTGTGGACCATGTTAAACAATGTTTATTTTGGGATCGAGCCTTCAGATAAGAACAGAAGGTATAAAGTATCTTTGGAGCCAGGCTACACTAGTAGAAACTTTGGGTCTAGCGTATCAGGAAACGTCCTTGAACAAGCCCTGTGAAATGAAATAGGAGGCTCACAAGGACCAATGACCTTGCAGTAGAGAATGCTGCCTGTGGAGACCTCTTCTGGTTGCTTTCCCCCCGCACCAAGACAAATGTAAAAGTTTGACAGGCTATCAGCGTAGCCTGCTTCCTTTTATTTTTCTTCTCTCTAAACTGACTGCCCTGCCAGTGTGGTTTGTGTTCTCCTCCCCCCTGCCCCGCCTGCACATGATGTTGTAATTTGACGTACACCTTGCACCACTGCCAAGGCTGATGAGAGATCAGTGATTGTGTAACACAATGAGGCGAGCACCTGCTGTGCCTTTTGTGGTGGGGACAGGCTGTCCTTTCTGGAGCTAGTGCCTTCCGTGCTTGACAACCACCACACAACCCATGGGGCAAGGGAAGATGGTCTGGGATTCCTGTGTTACGCAAGCTAGCTAGCTAGCCTGCTTGACCAATGGGGGGAAGTCCCAGAAAACAACGAGGAAACCACCAAGCTACTAGGCTGGTCCCTTGTGGCACTTGAGCAATGGAACTATCTACTGGGTCACCTATCCAGATCCTCTATTCCCGCTCCAGGCTTTACACAGGGCCTCCTATATGCTCATGTTTCCTGCTGCAAACTTGTAAAAATACAGACAGCATACACATATCCTTAAATATCATGTACCCAATTGATCAGAATTAGATCAGAGTGGTTAATAAAGGGTAATGAAGATAGCAATGGTGCAGTCATCTTATTCATGGGTCCTTGTCAATGCTTGTCAACGTTTGCCCTTCCACATGGCTTTTATACATGCAGGTCTCATGATCTCCAGCGTAGCCTTTTGGGTGGACAAAAAGAATCTCTCCTCCTTTTCTCGCTGGCAGAGAAGCTGGATTTTCTGTTCCCACCTTTTGCTTTAAAATTATGCAAGGTGGGCTACTGCAGGGTCAATGAAATGGCAAAGAAGGGACACAGTAGAGCGTTCAGCATTCGGTAACAAGAAAGGATTTGGACAAGAATCATTAGAATGTGACGAGGATGTTGCAAATAGGTGCCCGTTTTCTCCTATGGCATAGTGGTTAGAGTACTGAACTAGTAACTGGAAGATAAGAGTTCAAATCTTTACATAGCTAGGAAGCTCACTGAGTGACCTTGTAGCAGTCATTTTCTGTCATCTAACATCTCTCAGGAGCAAAATGGAGGAGGGGAGAATCATGAATGCCACCTTGAACTCCTTGGAGGCAGTGGTGTAGCGTGGGGGGGTCAGAGGGGCGGCCGCCCCAGGCACATAATTTTTAGGGGGCATCGTGCTGAGGAGAGTCTGCATTGCATCCTCAGGGGGCCGCCCGCAGCGCCCTGGCCACCTGCTGCACCAACAGGGCAGCCAGCTTGCTGGGCGCTGAGCTGGCCTGACCTGCAGCCAAGGAGCGTGCCGAGCTGGCGCCAGCAGACGCAGCGGAGGGCTGCCTGGTAAAAAGTGGGGAGGCAAGTGGCCCAAATTGCGGGAGCGCTCCTGGGGGGGGCGCTGCACCCTGTGCAATTAAGTGATGTCATTGCACAGTCCTGGGAGCATGCGCGTGCTTTGCACACGTGGTGCCAGGGGCACCACCTCCTGCCAGGAGTTGCCCCGGGTGCTACCAACCCACGCTACGCTGCTGCTTGGAGGAAAGGCAGGCTAATAATGCAATAGACAAAAAAGTTGGATTGGCAGGCTTCCAGAGAGAATGTCGTTAGATAAAGTTATCTTTTTTTCTAAAGGAGGAAGTCTAACAGATTAATAGGGCAAGGGGAAACCTTGCTTTTCTTGAGCCAGTGACACACACAAACACATATCTATCACTTGATGACTAGCAGGTATGAATAAACAAAAAAAAACTGCTCTGAACTTCCACATCCTTGGAAGGATGTGTGTTTGAGCGGCAGCTGTCCTCATACTGAGCTGTGAGTCATTCAGATTGAGTAATGATATACATTATGCAGAAACAGGCTTAGATCAATGGAGGGGGTGATCTATAGCCACTGAGTAGACTCTATTGGGAGTCAGTACAAAGAAGCTTTGCGTGTTATTGGGGTGAGTTCCTAGCAGTAGAGCACATGCTTGGCCTGGGTGCACCGCGATCTAAGAAAGAATTCCAGTAAGCAGGTCTGGGTAAGGTCCCCCCTGCCCCATCATGTGAACTGCTCTAAATTATACATAGCAATTAGGGTTGCCAGGCTCCAGGTGGTGGCTGGGGGTCTCCTGGAATTACAACAGATCTCCAGGTGACAGCGATCAGTTCCCCTTGAGAAAATGCAGCTTTGGAGGGTGGACTCTATGACATTATACCCCACCGAGGCCCCTCCCCTCCCCAAACCCCACCCTCTCCAGGCTCCACCTCCAAAATCTCCAGGAATTTCCCAACCTAGACCTGGCAACCCTAGTAGCAATGGCCTGACTTAACATAAGGCAGCTTCTTACACTCTGATAGGGGTCATGGGATGTGTTCTTACCAGTCATGCCTTAGGTTAGGAATGGCTTGTATTCTCAGGAGGTGCTATGTTTCCCAAACAGAAAATCCAGAGCCTGAACTGTGTGTGTTTGTGTGTGTGTTAGCCAATTCATACATTACAAAGTCCTTGCTGACATGCTGCCCCCAGTGTTTGCCTGGGCGCTGATGTGCCCTGGGAGTTTTCTCCCATGTTATTTTCCTGACCTGAAAAGGTCCTGTGGAGCTGCTGTTTGCCCCATTGGCAAAACTTGCACAGCCATCAGTAATTTAGCCCCCAACAGTACAGACAGTGGCTCTCTGGGACTGTTTTTGGATAGAAAAATGGCATTAGAGGGAGGCTTAAATCCCCTCCTTCTACTGCTGCTGCTCTGAATTGGAAACATGCACACCCAGGAGTTAAGTTATGAGCACAAGAACTCTTGGAGAACATCTGATCAACAGGACCTAGAGTAGACACGGGGATTTTGTAATGTGTGAATTGGCCTCATTATATTGTGCAACATGAAGTTGGTTGTCAGTTCTTTAAAACAATAGATTTCAGGGGTTACATTAAGAACTGATATATACTATGGTTTCCCACAAATTCCATGCAAAATCCAAAACATATTTTTAAAGAAAAACATCTTTACTTCTTTCCACTTAAGAACTTTTTTTGTTTTCCTTGCAAGTGAAACTGGAGCCAGGTAGAATCAGTCTGAGGCCCGCATCTGGCCCATGAAACAACAGCCACCATAGAAACAAAAACGTGAAAGAGAATAGGAACAGACGAATGCATTGAACAGCTAGGCAAGAGACCATTCTATGAGGCATAACCCTGTGCATCGTGCTGTCGGAAAGTATGTGTTCTGAAATTTCTTCAACACAATTATTAAAATCACAGGTGAAGTAGCCTTAAGTTGAAACAGGCCATTTAGCTCCTCATTGACTTCTCTTAACTGGTAGGGCGTCTCAAAGATCCTAGGAAAGAAAGATTTTTCACAAGAAAGTGACGCCTTACACAGGTTTGACACTTGTCAGCTTCCCTCAAGTTTTGATGGGAAATGTAGGCGTCCTGGTTTTACAGCTTGGCTCTCCATTACAGCTGCAAGACCAGGATGCCTACATTTCCCATCAAAACTTGAGGGAAGCTGACAAGTGTCCAACCTGTGTCAGGCGTCACTTGTAGCTTGGCTCTGAACATGTGCTCTGCCATTGAGAACAATATTTCACATTTATATGGTCAATGTTCAAACCACTTCCCATATATAACGATATGGTAATCCATACAACAATCTGGTAAGTAGGTCAATATCCACATATTGCAGATGGGGCAAAAGGTAGTTCAAAGCTAGTGGGTTCACAGAGCAGAAGATTCAGACTGGGAAAATATTGATTCATAGCTGTCTCTCGCAACCTCTGCACTCTGCACTTACAGAAGCTCTGTCTGCAACTGAATCTGGTTATATATCTAATCCTGAGTATAGCAGAGGGTCTGTTGGCCCCCAGAATCTTATTCATGAGTTGGCACTAGGAGGGGAAAAAAATACCAACGGTAATGCGCTAGAAGGGCCCCCGAGGGGAATTTCCCTAGCATTTCCCCATTACACAAGTTGCCAAATAACTTTTTGAGTCAATGCTGGGCTATTGACGTGGGGCCTGAGGAAAGTGGAACGCCTTGCTCAGGGGGGTTTATATGGGGTAATGCCAGTTGCAGCCTGAAAAGGGGAGTGAGAGACGGCTGCTTTGCATGGGTTCCACAATGCTGAGGTTTCATCAAAGAAGCCCACTTTGGGGGGCTCAGAGAGGTGAGTAATAAAAGATCACTGGAGTTGGGGCTACTAGCAAGGAGTCAGGGAATTACTTCTAAAGTGAGGATGGCTCATCATTTGGCTGAAGGCAGGAGTGCCAATTTATTTCCATCTCCTGCTCCTATGCTTTTGGCAGAAGCATGAGCAGCAGGCTGTAGGTAGGTGCTTGTACTTATTTCCACGGCTGCACCCTGGAAGTTTCACTTACTGATTTCTGAAGATCAAATTGCCGTTCAATGCAGAGGTGCAGGCCATGCTGTTTTTCTTGGTTGGTTGGCAACCACTGTGGTATCGTCCACGCTTTGCCTGCAGAAGATTTCAGATTTGTATTCCAGCATCTGTGCTTACAATTAACCCTGACATCAGGGCTGGGAAACCTCTCTCTGTGCAAGTCTCACCTGTTGAATAGCTGACTGTCATACAGCTGCTAAAAGCACAGGAGTCCTAATAGACAAAAAAAACTGGCAACCCTTTGAGGTCGGTGGAATGGGGGAGAGAGTTCAAGGTCAATTTTAACAAAGACATCTGTTTCTACTGGTGGGGGTGGCTTGTATAGATCTCAAGAGTTCAGAACATGAGCCTTATCCCAGATTTGAACCCAAATTCTGAGGCTACTGGAACTGTACTTTTCTGCAGATCATGGCAGGAAGGAGATTTGAAGCCAAGCCCTTCTTGTTTCTCTTTGCCATTATGGTATGTTGGTGTCTGCGGGGGTTATAAGAACAGGCTCACAAAGCAACAATAATGCCGACATTCTATGTCCAGTCTGAGGCAAGGGGCTAACTTTTATCCACAGAGTGATGGTGGAAGGGTTTCGGATCTGGCAACTGTATAATATTGGCCTACCAATTCCAGCAAGATATTTTCTGGTTGGAGCTGTGTTGGTCTGCAGGAGAAGAGCAAGGTTTAAGTCCAGAGTAATATTTCCAATAATATTTACAGGATAGAAGCTTTCTGACAAACGGAGCTTGACCCTCAAAAGCTTGTGTCTTGGAAATCTTGTTGGTCTTTAAGATGCTACTGGACTCGAATTTTGCCATTCAGCCAAGTGCTGCTATTTAGCAGCGTTATTTATTTTATTTCTTATTTATGTCAAAAATGTATATGCCACCTCTCTCAAGATTTGCTGGAGTTCCAGTTCCCTTCAGCTCTCACTAGTTAACAGTTGAGTTCCAGGTTTCCTACACACACACACAAATTAGCAGTGGGCAATGACCCTTCAGTGGTGCTCCTCTTCTGGATGCTTCACATCAACAAAAAAACAACAGGACAGATCAGAGACAGGCAAATGATTAGGCCATGGTTGGCAGGAGCCATAGCAACCAAGTTGGTCACAGGCCATCTGCCTGGAGCTACGTGTAAGGGAGCTTCATGTCCGCCAGCATTTCACAAATAGATCTTGGGGACCGGTTTAATACACCTCTGTTTTCCTAATAAGGTTCCCTGCTTGAGTCCCCTCCCTTTTTTACCTGCAAATGTTGAAGGCTCTTTTCTGCTATATCTTGTAGTACTCTGCAAGTATTTATTTAGCTATTTATATTTGTCTCCCCATGAGAACAGAAAAGGTTTATTGTTCCACCCTCCTCCATTTTATCCTCACAACAGCTCTGTGAGGTAAGTCAGGCTCAGAGAGTGAGAGAATGACAGGCCAAAGGTCACCTCCACTGAGCTTCCATGGCAGAGTAAGAAGTCAAACTTAGTCCAGCACTAACCACTACACTATAGCGGACAAGGCCCATTTCAGCAGCTGCAGGGCACAAACAGGCAGGTTGTACTCTGAATATTTGTGTTCAGAATTCCAGAGGTGTAGATATTTTGGTCCATCGCAGCAAAAACAAAACAGGAATTCAGCGTCACCTTAAAAGGCTAACAAAACTTACTCCAACATCAACTTTTATAAGTCACTTCATGAAATGCTTGAAGCGTACCTCTATAAGACTTGATGCTTTTGATGAGGTGAGCTATGACACATGGAAGTTTATGCTGGAATAAATGTGAATATTGAAAAGGGCCACTGGATTCTTGTCTTATTAATGTTGTATGCCCTGATATTGGAGACATAGGGTTGGATCTATGCATTGCTGGTGGATGGTACTGTTGAATCTTTCCCGTCTTCCTAGACTCCTAGCAGCCTCGCAGTACCACCGAAAAAGGAGCCGGGGAATGTGGACAGCTAAAACAGGCACGCAACACAGGCAGGTGCATTAAGGAGGGGGAAGTGAACAAAATCATAGCTCCCACTGTTTCTACTGAAGAAAGGCTCTTTAGCCTGGTAGAACGTATTCATAGACTCCATCCAAGTATGTCCAACTGCTCCTTTCCAGCTGAACATCTAGAGCTCTTGGGGCAGGTGTGGTCATACCAGCTACTCACACTAATTCCATTTCAGCAGGCATCACCAAAAGGTCAAAATAAGGGTCTTCTATGAGATAACATGGAGGTTGAGAGGGAAGAGCTTGCATGAGGCAATCTACAGTGCAATGCTAAACAGTCACACCATCCCAGGGCCACTGAGAGAAGGGGGCTGGAGAGTATGAAATTCCCAGGCTTCCCAGGTCAGTTTGAGGGCCTGCAAACTTGGAATTATGCTCCATTTAGCAAATGCATTTCAGTTTTACTTTTCATGTAGTTCTGCATTGCAGCCGCTAGGGAGCATAGGTAAGGCAAAGCTGAGTTTTATTTTTATTATTTTATTCTGCTTGCTCCTGCTTTCTTGGTGTATTTGTTTTGCACCTATTGCAGTTATTATTCTGTTCACAGTTAACAGAAAGCCAAGTGATTTGCTTAGTTATAACATTTGTTTTAAAAGTATAGATGACGGGAAGGCAATGGTAAAAAGTCTGCCAAGAAGTCGTCTTGATGTGACATCCCCCATGGGTCAGTAATGACTCGGTGTTTGCACAGGGGACTACCTTTACCTAATATTTGTTTTACATGAGGGTTATATGGAGGGTGACATTTTTGCCCAGAGGCCCTAGGTGATTCTTGGCAGCCCCACCTACACCCAAAAAGTAAATGGAATACTAGGATGTAACTACTTAAGATGGCCCTATTAGCGAGTCTTCTCAGACTCCTACTCAAGTCTATTCAATAGGGTTTATTCCTAGGAAAAATTCTTAAAATGACATTGTTAGTGACTTAATGGTAAAGGTAAAATTCGTATCAAGGGCTTCCAGCATCACAATATCAGATGCTAAACAATGCCAGCAATCAAAGGACCTCTCCATGGAACTCTGGGAATGGTGGCTAATAGAATTTGTGGGCCTTAATAATTATTGGTGAATAATTGAATGAATAACTTTCTCTTTCATTTACAGTTCCCTTTTGTATGGCCATCCTTTGGCTGACTGTCTTGGGTTACGCCATTGATGTCCCACTCCGTTGCCATCATACGGTGATGAATTTTCGTCTGGTGGCCAATTGCCAAGGTCAAAGCCACAAGACAGTGCCTGAAGTTGACCCATCTATCCAGGTCCTCCTCCTGAATTTTAACCTTTTGTCTACAATCTTGAATTCTACCTTGCCCCAAATGGATTCCCTGAAGATGTTGTCCCTTGGGAAGCAGTTGGGAGGATCTCTTTATGTTGGAGAGAGGGCCTTTCAGAATGTGGCTAGTCTCACATTCCTGGACCTTGGAGGTAACATGAATGTAACACTACACCCCACTGCTTTTGCAGGCCTGACCAAACTTGAGGTGTTACTCTTGGATGTTAATGGCTTTGATGAAAAGGTATTGGAAAGAAGATACTTCCAGGATTTGCTGTCCCTGAAGAGACTGGATCTTTCTGGAAATCACATTCAGAGACTAAGGCCTGATCCAACCTTTCAGCAGCTTGGAAGGCTAAGCTTCCTTCAGCTGAAGCTCAACAGAATTGAGAAGATCTGTGGGGATGACCTACAAAACCTCAGAGGGCGCCACCTTAGCTTGCTTGACCTGTCTTCTAACCGTTTGCTCTACCGTGACACCTGCACCAACCCTTTCCAGAATATCACGCTGGGAACCCTGGACATCTCTTCCAATCCATGGAATGTGATGCAAGTTGAGCAATTTTTCACAAGCTTAAGTGGCACACAGATCAAGAACCTTAAGATGCAACACTCAGGGGGCATTGGGAGCTCATTTGGTTTCCGTAACCTGAAGGACATTTTGGCCAGCACCTTTTCTGGGCTACATGATAGTAGCACCTTCTCCCTTGACATGTCCCATGGCTTCCTGAATGAATTAGTCCCCTCTGTTTTCTCAGGGTTCCCAGATCTCCAGGTCCTGCTTTTGAGGTCCAATCAGATTACTGAAATCCATGATGGAGCCTTTATCAGCCTGAATCAACTCCGTGTTCTTGACCTATCCAACAACCTTCTTGGGGAGCTGTACACAAAGGCCTTGCAAAGTCTGAGGTCATCACCCCTCCAGTCTCTCATCCTGAAGTCCAACCACATTGGAACTGTTCAACAGGATGCCCTCATAGGGCTAGATTTTTTGCAGTTCCTTGACTTGCAGGACAATGCTCTCTCACAGGTACCAAAGGGGAAACTCTCATCTCTACGGCACCTGATGCTTGGGCAGAACAGGATCAGAGATGCCTGGGGCATTGAGCATCTTAGCCAGAATCTGACACACCTTGACTTCTCCTCCAACCGCCTGAGTGACCTGGGACAGCTTTGGGTGCAGCTAGGGAAGATTCCCTCTTTGGTTTTTTTGAATCTCTCAAGCAACCACTTATCAAGATGCTTCAGGGTTCATGAGGGCCCCAGATACCTTAGAGAACTGGATCTTTCCCATAACAGCCTGGCAGATGTCTGGAAAGGAGGAAAATGTGTGGGCATCTTCCATCATTTAGAGAGACTGACAGTCCTGAATCTCAGCGCCGGTAGCCTCAGAGCCTTGCCTGAGGGTCTTTTCCAGGGGCTGGTGTCTCTGCAAACTCTGGATCTCTCTGAGAACCTTCTGCCCTTACTTCCAGAGGATGTATTTCTTGGTCTGCAATCTTTGCACACTCTCAGCCTCCGGGGGAACCCTATGATGACCCTCTCACCATCCATATTCCAGCCACTTGTACTGTTGTGGACCTTGGACCTGCAAGAATTGGCCTTGCTTTGTCACTGTGAGCTTGCAGGATTGCAGACCTGGTTGCAGAGCAATAGCGTGGCACTGAAAAGATCTGTGGCAGGCATTCCTTGCTTTCTTACCACTCCACCTTTCACCCAAGTCTCCCTGTCCTGGTTCCTCCACAGCAACTGTAATGAGTGGTGAAATGACCCCCACCATACTACCAACTGTAGTAACTGGGGAAAACAAGTGTTTTAATTTGCATGCTGCTAATGCTTGGAGGCTAGATTAAACCACCTTCTCAGGTGGGGACAAGTTACAGGACAGGTTTCAGAGCTAGCTTACAGTCTGCCTGCCTATGAGAATGGCAGTTGAGAGCCAAGCTACAAGAAATGAACTTCAGGAGGAGGAGCACTTGAAGGGAGTCGCAATGTTAGCCGGGAAGCTGAGTTTTAAAAGAGATTGGAAGGCTTAGTCAATTTCCCCCCTCTCTACAGAGCCAGGGAGATCCCTGCTCAGAGGGTTTGTTTATTTCCTCTTTGCCTTTTAGAACAGGAGGTGAAACTGACAGAGACTTCTAGAGGCAAAGAGGAAATTAACAAACCCTCTGAGCTAGGTATCCCTGGCTCTGTAGAGAGGGGAAATTGACAAAGCCTTCCAATCTCTTTTAAAACTCAGCTTCCCGGCTAACATTGTGACTCTCTTCAGGTGCTCCTACTCAGGTAATTTATCTCCTGTAGCTTGGCTCTGAGTCTACCATGGACATTGACTTTGGGTCCCATGGTAAACCTCCTCTGACAGAAGGCATTTCCATCAGCAGAACAGAACTTTCTCCACCCTCCCCCAAACGCTGCAGCCTGAAATTCTCCCCAGAATGCTAAATCTAGCGGCAGGAGATTCTAAGGAATAGCAAGATGGTAAATTGGGGTTCTGCAGGGGAGAAGGTGGAACCAATGAAAATTAGGATTGCCAGCCTCCAAATGGGGCCTGGAGATCTCCTGGAATTACAACTGATCTCCAGGCTACAGAGATCTGTTCACCTGGAGAAATAGCTGCATTGGAGGGTGGATGCCCCAACATTGTACTCTGCAGAGGTCCCTCCCCAGGCTCCATCCCCAAATCGCCAAAAATCTCCAAAAATGAGGGGCTAACTAAGGTCAAATCCCCCCCACAGCCTTGAAACTCATTGTGACCTTGAGCCAGTCCTTATCTCTCACTCTAACCTACCTCACAGGGTTGTTGTGATGGGCAGGAGAGAATCATGGATGCTTCCCTGAATTCCCTGGAGGAAAGGTGGGATAAAAATGTAATGAGTTAAGGACCATAGACTTCACCACTGTGTTGCCTTACGTACTACCTGTTGTCTTAAATACGTGCGCCTATGAGCTACTTATGCTTCATGGGGTCTAATGTCAGCCCTAGAATTGCTTGTGTTCAGTTTCAGCATTTCTTTACCTCTATATTGGATTCTTACTAATGCTGTCTTTGTAAAAATTGGGTTAATTTGCCCTATGGCATTGTTTATGGAAATGTCCTTGATACTGCTTGTATTAATTTCACACTGTGTAATCCGCCTTGAGTCTCAGTGAGAAAGACAGACTATAAATGACATAAATAAATAAATAAATAAATAAATAAAATGTTTGCAGCATTCTTCTCAATGCTGCTATTCTCAAGTACTGATCTGAACAAAGGCTTCTGAAGATTTCACCCGGCAAATGGGTAAAGATCAATAGCTGCCCATATCTCAACATCATCTCGGTTGGTTCTCAACTGATGAGGTCAGGAAGGGTTCCACATTCTCATCAATCCATGGAATGAGTAAACCAAATGATTCAAAAGGGCATTTTTATAAAGGTTGTAGTTAATGTGGTTAATGTTTAAGGCAGTCTTCGTTGTATATATTATGCTGTATTTATTGTCTTTTCCCCTAATTTTTGCAATCTGGTGTTGTTTACATCACTACATATATTTATACACATCACTGTATATAATGTTTCACTGCATGGATTGCCAGTTCGCTAACTCTGGGCTTATTGTATTATAACGTGTTGGTAGTGCAGTTTTTCTCCAACTTTGTGTTGGTTGAGTGTCAGTAAGGAAGGCAGGCTAAAAATGAAGTAAGTAAATAAATAAACAAATGTTATATATATATTTACATATTGCAAAACTGTTATTTTACTTTGCTCTTTTTTGCTGGTGAAGAGATTGTGATTGGGGAGTTATATAATTTTCTGTTGCAGTTTATAATGATTCCTTTCCACAAGTCTTTCGAAAACTGTAAAAGATGCCATGAGCCCTTCTTGGAAAGACAGGATATTAAATGTATTGATAAATCAATTAAGCTTTTTGACCAAAGACATCCTCTACAGTTGTATTTCTTCATAATAACAAGAACAACAACAACAATAAATGATATTTTCGTGGTTCTACAATATTATAATAAAATATATTCCTTTGATAGTGTTTCTTTTAAAAAATCTAAAAGTTAAAAGGAAATGAAATTGACCACAGGGTCACAATCAAATACCGACAGACAATAAGGAAGCAAGAAAAAAATGTGGCGGGGGGGGAACTATGTTATGAGGGGCCATGTTTCAGTAGTCAAGGATCTGCAGTGTTCAGTAGCACAAGGGCTTTTTTTCTGGGAAAAGAGGTGGAGGAACTCAGTGGGTTGCCCTCAGAGAAAATGGTCACATGGCTGGTGGCCCCACCCTCAGATCTCCAGACAGAGGGGAGTTTAGATTGCCCTCGGCGCTGCTCAGCGGCACGGAGGGCAATCTAAACTCCCTTCTGCCTGGAGATCAGGGGGCGGGGCCACCAGCCATGTGACCAGCGGTTCCGGAACTCTGTTCCCCCGCGTTCCCCCTGAAAAAAAGCCCTGAGTAGCACACCTGTCTCCCTCACCTCCAAGAAATCAGCATTCGTGGCGTCCAGCTGAGCATAGAGCCCACTGCATATGTATGGTGGTATCCTAACTGTGTGTGTGTAAAGAGAGAGAGAGAGACTGTTATGTGCGCGAGCACTGCATAGCCAGGACAAAGACATTTTGAAGGACTATCTCCTTCAATATATCCTATATATCAGACAGCCATTTGTTGGGGATCCCTCCTCTTAGGGTGGCCCTTCTGGCACTGACCAGTACTCAGGCCTTTTCTATTGTGGCCCCTGCTCTGTGGAAAGGACTTCCTGAAGAGGTAAGGGACGTTCCCACGCTGGAGATCTTCAGGAGGCCCTACAATGCCTGCTTGCCAGGATTTTTGAGGGAGTTTGAATGACAGACATCTTTTTAGAATAATGACTACACGTATATACCGCTCTTCTAAAGAGAATAGTCCCCCACTCAGAGCAGTGAACAAAGTCAGTGTTATTATTAGACCCACAATATAGCTGGTGAGTTGGGGCTGAGAGGAGTGGCTGACCCAAGGCCAATTGCTGAAGCCCAAGGCAATAAGGGGATTCAGACTGGCTGTTTTGTAGCCCAGCCATGTTTTTAGTCTACACAAGGAAATGTAGGATAAAAAAAGGTTACAACATCCATTTACAAAACTCCAGTGTGTGCCAACAGAAGGACACTGATCTCTATCTCATTGCATCCTAGAGTTCTTTTGTTCTTTGTGGCTGTTATGAGTGTCTCACACCCACTCCGTATGAATGGATTAGTCCTTCAACTGGATCTCATTTTGTATCATTCCCACCCAACATACACACACACACACACACCCTACTGTATATCAAACCTGTTTCAATAGTGGTACATTTCATGCAACTGAAGAAGTCAGCTCTGACTCTCAGAAGAATATTCTAAAATAAATTTTGCTAGTCTTTAAGGTGCCCACTGGACTTCTGCATATTCTGCATGGGCTCTGAAGTGCTCTTTTTCTATCAATACCCCCACAGGCTCCCTCTGCAACTCTCTCATCTATTTTTCCTTCGGGAATCTCGTCGCTCATCATGAATGCAATTGCAGCTGCATTGAACAGTGTCCGTTGGCAAGCCAGACACACCCCCTGGTTCCTGATAGGTTCTCCAGCCTGTGATGTCATTCCTCTCCTGGGTTGCGATTGGCTGCTCCTGGATAGGCACAGGATGAGCAGAGTGGGGTGTGCTGCAACCTGGTTTGATGTGGATAACAGGAGGCAGGTTGACGAGCAGGTGAGCAAGATCCGTGGTCCACAGCCAGGAATATACCCGAGTCCTTTGCAGACCAGACAGGTAAGACTGAGACTGCCTGAGCAGGTGGACTGCAGCACTTTAGGGGCAGGGTACCCCATCCCCCATCAAGATCAGACAACAAGAAAGGATATATGGCCATCTCTATTTTTCCCTGCTGGGGCACACCTACCCAGGTGTAGCTGGGGCACACTGGGGCACACCTACCCAGCAGGGTAGGTGTTAAACTGAAAGAAAGCATACTTGGCATTTACTGATACTTCTTTTTAAAAACTACACTGGGATAATTACCAAGAGCAAATGAGTTTGGAGCCTGTAAAGTTTATTAGGAAGGAAAGTGGGACACCAGCAATTAATTTATAAAAAGAAAGAGGTGCTGATCTAAAAAAAAAGTTTGCAAGTAAAGTCCTCTCTGTTCCAGAATGCCTTCTCCCAGATCCTAGATTAGGACAGAAACTGAGTGGGATGCTTAACTCAGTAGGAACACTCTGTCTTTTAAAAAAATTTATTAGGTGAGTACAAATACAAATTAAATTTTTAATCAAAAACCTAAGTATCAATTTCCCCCCACCCTTTCCCTCCCCCCTTTTTCTCAGACTTCCAACAGCTTTCCAACCCATATCTTATTCTATAACTTACTTATCTATTCTCTCTATATATTATTATCTCCTATTTCCTTAATAGGCTAATTGATATCCATTAAAATCAAATCTATTCAAAACTTAAACTTAACAATAATTAAAACTTCACTTTAAATGATAAAGATCCCTATCTCTAATAATTCCCCCAATTAGTAACTTTCAAATTGCCATAGTTTCCCCTTCACGTCCCACTTTTTCTCCAAATACTCCTTCAATCGCCCCCAGTCATTAAAAAATTCTTCAGAATTCTGGTCTCTCAGCCTTTTTGTCATTTTGTCCATTTCTGCCATGTACAGCAACTTTTGTATCCACTCTCCAATAGATGGTATTTCTTGCACTTTCCATTTCTGCGCATACATTATTCTTGCCGCTGTTGTCATGTAAAATAACAGCGTTCTATATTGCATGGGAACATCTTCCATATTTAAATTCAGTAGTAGGAGTTCTGTGTTCTTTGTTATTGAAATCTGCAAAATCTCATTTATCACTTCTAGAATATCTCCCTCAGTAGGAACACTCTGCACGTGCTCAGGGACACATGCTTATCATTATTTGTTTCAAACAAAAGACATTGGCCAGATCCCAACAACAGTTGGAAGGCTGTACGCTCCACTCCTGAATTCCAGCTACAAGCCAATAAACTTGAACGTGTAGGAAGGCTGG
This sequence comes from Eublepharis macularius, assembly GCF_028583425.1. NCBI lineage: Eukaryota > Metazoa > Chordata > Lepidosauria > Squamata > Eublepharidae > Eublepharis > Eublepharis macularius. The sequence continues at coordinate 228,372,133 of NC_072790.1, read as the reverse complement.
CTGGCTTGACTCAGTAGAAAGAGAGAGAGGCTCCATGCATATTCTTCTGGTGATTCATTTCTAAAAGAAGAAAAGCTCCTGAGCAAAATTACCCCCTGCCCACATTTGATGCACTGTCAGAAGGCAGAATTAAATTAAGGGAGGGGGTTCTAATCCTCTTGACAATCATAAGCACGAGAAGATATAGTTGAGTCTTAACCAGGAAGTCACTTATTCATATTAAAAGAACTTAATTTGGGTATCCAAGAAGAAGAAGAAATAAAACTTGGTCAATATGGATTCTTTCCTCAGGTCCAAGCACATGGCTTGTGAGTAAGCCCTGCCCTTTGATTATACGCCAGTCAAGCCTTAAAAAGAACACAGGAGTTCTGTTGCTCTCTGGCAACGCTGCCTGCTCTCAACAGCTGATTTGGCACCTGTTCAAGAGATCAATGGATCGACACAAGATTCCCCGCACCAAAGAACTGGAATTTGGGGGCGTTCTAGGTAAGGAGGAAAACTCAGGGTGGGTGGAGGACGGCGGGGAGGGGGACAAAATAGACAGGAGCCCAGATGTCCTCTGGGTGTTTATGACCCCTCCAAACACTGCTGCCTGAGAGAACAAAAATACCTTTTTATTTTTTATCTGGAATAGCTATCCTATTACCTCCCCGTTCACAAATCTGGTTTCTGTTTTGCTCTTAGTTTTCCTTCCCAAGGCACTACATCTTCCCCCTTTCTAACCCCTTTTCTAACATACTTTTCTGTTGCAGGTGCTGCCTTCCTCCTCATCCTATTGCCGGCCACCGTCTTCTGCCTGTTACTGACTTGCAAGTCAGAACAGGCCAGCCTGTTAGATTTCCCCCTGCCTTTGCCCACGCTCCGCTCCCTGTGGAATCCCCAAGACTTTGCACTGGTCTTAGCCTGGGTAGGGCTGCAGGCTTTTCTGTATATGCTACCTACAGGGAAGGTAAGAAGACCTAGACCTTTTTTTTTTTTTGGCTTGCTGTGATGTGTAGACTTTATTGCCTGGTTTTGGGCAAATTGCCGTATTGTGGTCTCAGTTTCCTCTAAAGAGCTTAGAGAAACAACCTTGTGAGATGGGTTAGGGTAATGGAGACCTACCCAAGAATCCTAACATGCTTAAGGGAACATCCCTGATTTTCTTTAGTAATCTCTATAAACGTAATTATCTATCTAATTCTGAACCAGATCATAAAGTGAGAATTAATAGACCTGCAAAATGGAGCTAGGGACACATTTCTTTACAAATCTGAAGTTCTAAATTGACAGTAAAAATTGTAATCTAAAAAATAAATAAATGGGAGGATTGAAACTCTTCCAAATAATAGAAACAATGCCTATAGCTTTAGGAAAAGAATGTCCACTGAGCAATTAGTGGTCATTTGGAGATTGCTGGACAACCACAACAATATTGCTGAGCCTTCCAAGTCTTGATTTCTATAAGGCAAAGCCATTGGTTGGGATGGGGGAAGCAGGGTTGGACTTGGAGGCAAAAACAACCCTAGAAGGGATCCCATCCTCCATCCCCTGATGGAGGATGACTCACCAGGGATAGGCACAATGGCCCCTACGCAACTGGGCTTGGCCTAACAGCCACCATGCAACTATGTTCAGCTTGTACTAGGGGCCACTGCATAGCTCAGCCAGGCTGTTCCCAGGGAGAGGTTGCCAGAGTAAGGGAAGGAGGAAAAGCTGAAGTCGGGGGAGCAGATAAAGGTAGGTTGGCTGGTGGATGGGAAGACGAGAAGGAAGCAAGAAAAGAGAAGAAGCTATGGGGGCTATGAAGGAAGAGAAAGAGACAATCGCAGGAGAGGGGATACAGGGGAAAATGAGATCCCTCCCCCCCGTAAGTCCTTGAGGGTTCCTTGCTTATAAAAATAATAATTGTTGATGTTATTAGTGATTGCCACAAGCCCATAGTCCCCATCCCCTACTGAAACTGAGGCTAAGTGTGTAAATGTGTCTTTACTTGGACTTGGATCCAGAGGAGTTAGACGTGTTAGTCTGTAGTAGCAAAATCGAAGAGTCCAGTAGCACCTTTAAGACTAACCAACTTTATTGTAGCATAAGCTTTCGAGAATCACAGTTCTCTTCGTCAGATGCATGGAGGGCAAGAAGAAACTGGTCAGATATAGAGGAGGGGAGGGAGGAGTAGATGCAAACAGCTCTCAAACAGCTCTCAAACTTGGACTGAATGCAGATTCCTCCCCTATTTACCTGCACTTCCATTTTCTCCCATTCCTTTATGTTTTAAATTTTTGATTGTAGGGTCCATGGGCCAAGGACATGAATTCTAGTGTTTTACCCCATAAAGCACCATTTATGTTGATTGATTAATTAATTATAGCACTAACAATCGATTAATCATGTTTTGAATCTATGTCAACAGCATCAACAACTGTACACAATCATTTTTTTAAAAAGTTCACCCAATAAATCCAAAGGAAAGAGGCCTAGCTGATGCCCGAAGCATAACAGGGTGTTTCAGACAAGTCACCCCAAACTGAACCTACTTCACAGCTCATACTGTGAGTTCCATGGAGAAAAGTTTAGTTCCTAATATAACAATAAATATTTTTCTATGATGCCAGTCACTTTTCTTCCCATTTTACAGCCATGGGGAACTGAGACTAACTCACAGTGACTTCTCCGAGGATATGAAATGGGGGTCATGGCAGAAGTGAGATCTGAACCCAGCACTTTTGGGAGTTCTAAGATCAGCCCTCTAGCAAGTGGATCATATTGTTACAAACTATCTTTTTTTGTAATATTTTTGTTCCACAAAATAGGTTTCTCTAATGTCGTACTTCTGGGACAACCCTACTAATAAAACTCTCCTTCCTGCTTCTTGTATACTTTTTTAACAGGTCACAGAAGGGATTGTTCTTCGAGACAAGAGCCGGCTCCAGTACCGTATTAATGGTAGGTACCCCTGGAAAATGGAGATCGTGCTAGAGCCTGAGATACAGGTTGTACGATGCAGGAGGGGAAGTCAGTTCTGAAGGGAAGCAATACTTTATGGACAGAGCAATGTTTTAATATTTCATTGCATTGTGTTTGTCTATGAACAAAATTCGAGTCCAGTAGCACCTTAAAGAGTCAAAGCTCCCTTCATCAGTTGCAAATACCACTTTTACGCCCCAAAAGAAACATTTAATATTTTCTCCATACAAGCAGAGGATAATCTGATTAATCTTGCTTTCCTGTACCCCTATGATCGTGGAAAATTGCTAAATCAAACCAAGTTCCCTTATGCTCCAGCGCTCTGTTCCTAACTGTGGCCCACCTAAGGTATTTCCTTCAGCATTTCATACTTGTAACACCCTTATTAGCATAACAAGGACCACTATCTAGCTGTCCCCTCCCCCTATTATTATACCTTGCTACAGGTATAAATTCCATTTACCATCTTGAAGAAGCTGCCTGATTGGTCAGACCATTAGTCTATCAAAGGTCACTCTTGTCTACTTGGAAAGGCAGCAGATGGCAGCAGAAGGCAACTTCAAGTGCTCACGTCTGTGCCTAAAGCAGCCTCAGGACAGCCAGTCCTCCTTCTGTCTAAACTGTTTTTTTTTTCCTTTGGCAGGGATCCATGCCATGTGGATCACAGCCTTGGTGGTGGGGGTTGGCATGGCTGCAGGTTTGCGCCTTAGCTACATCTATGACCATTTACTGCAACTTGCCTTCTCCGCATCTGTCCTTGCATTTGGGCTCAGCATCCTTCTCTATCTCAAAGCCCTCCTAGCCCCAGGGACAGCACTGGCTCCAGGTGGGAATTCAGGTGAGCTCTACGTTCCGTGGAATCTCATGTGCCGCTTCAAAGGGACAGAAGTGTCCACATGAACGTCCCTAATGAAGCCCATATTTTCAGGGATCTGTGCATAAGGACATGCCTGAACACATGCACTAACATGTGAATACTACAGCTGTGGAGGGTTTGGGAGAGGGAGGGAAGAATAATGTAAGAAGATAGCAGTCAAATGCCCAGAATCTCCCCCTGCTGTGTTGACTCCCTCTAGCAACTGTTATTCCAGCCACACTGCCATCCTGGCTAATAGCTGTCAATGGACATGAATTTGTTGAATCCCGCTGTAAAGCCATCTCAGTGTCCATTTCTAGTGCATTCCCTAAGCTGATTTTCAAAACCAATATTACTAGGAATTGGCTTTCAAAGATCTTCAAACATAAATATTTTTCAGTGTTGATTTTTAGAACTTGTGTGTTACAAAGGATTCTGGGAAGTCATCTCTGGTGCGCAATCAGTTTCTTCAGGGTACAGGCCAGGCTTATAGGACCTCATAGAAGTACCTCAAGATTTATGCCTTAGAATCAGCCCTGAATTCCCCTCCATCTCCCAGGGAAGATTGGTAGTGGCTGGCCAACTCTTTCAGAGCAGCTTGTGTGCTGTTATGTCTCTTTGGGTCTAGAGGGGAAAATATAAATACAGAAACTCAAGGTCCATGGAATGCAAAGCACGCAGCAGAACTTTGCCATTTCTGTGTGAATTAAAACACAATGAGAATTACCCTGGTTAGTACTTGAACAGGAGACCACCAAGAAAGCTCAGGATTGATACACAGAGGCAGGCAATGGCAAACCACCTCTAAAAGTCTCTTGCCTCGAAAATCCCATGGGATCATCATAAACTCACTGTAAAAAAAGGTTTCACTCTTGAGAAGAGTTTTGGTTGCTGCTGATGACGCACGGAGACTTCCAGGGCAACAGCAATGTCTTGTGGGAGACTGAAACATTTTCCACCTTGTTTTTGAGTGTATATGTTGAAAAACAAGAACCATCACCTTCTGATAACATTTTCTCATTCAATGGGGGCAAATAACAGAGACAGCCCAAAGGGTTGTATCAGAAAACATTGAAGTATTTTGGATCCTCAGTTTTCCCATCTCTCCCTCCCTAGGAAACCCCATTTATGACTTTTTCATAGGCCATGAGCTGAACCCGCGCATTGGTGCCTTTGACCTGAAGTTTTTCTGTGAGCTGCGCCCAGGGCTCCTCGGATGGGTAGGCATCACTGTGCTGGAGGTGGTGGGGAAAGAAAGCGGGAGGCTTGCGGTAGGGGGCCCCAGCCTTTTTGGAGCTGCGGGCACATTTGGAATTTTGACACAGTGTGGTGGACGCAGCAACAAAATGGCTGGCGCAAAATGGCTGCTGCTGCAGGAGGCACAGCCAGCCACAAAATGGCTGCTACAGTTTACCTCCAGTCACATAGTGAAGATCTTTGTCTGTGAAAGCAGCTTCTGCCAAATTAATATTTTTAAAAATCTGCACAACCAATCAATAATCCAATGGTCATGCTTTGCAAAAGTCCCACCTGGCCCCACCCATTTTCTAAAAATACTTGGGGAGGCATCACAAAAGGTGTCTGCAGGTACAATTGTGCCCACGGGCACCATGTTGGGGACCCCCCTGAACTAAAGCCTGATTCACACATTGCAAAGGCAGTGGCCGTTTCCACACTACTCACCTTCATGCGGAATGTTGTGAAAAACACGGAAGATAGCGTTTTCTTGCGTGAGTTTTGTGCGACATCACACAGAACTCATGCAAGAAGACGCTATCTTCCGTGGGTTTTTTTGCGACGTTCCATGGCATTCCACATGAAGGTGGGTAGTGTGGAAACAGCCCTTGAGATCCCCATGTGGCTGCCCTGAGAACTTTCAGCCAGGCATGCTCTGGGAGTTCCGTGCTGGGAATTTAATTCCAAAATGTACATGGATTGGGACCCTGGAGTGTAGGCAGATGGGGACTTAAGCCTCTCCTGCCAGGCAATCTTCCTGACCAGAAGCCATCCTGGGTTGCTGCTATATTGGGGAAGCTTGCTTGTAGTCTGAAACTCACAAAGGAAATGCAGTGCAGATTAGTGGGACAGCCACGTTGATATCGGGGCAAAGAAGGAGAGTAAGGAAAGGGTGCTTTGAGCCTATCAGGAGGTTTGGAACTACATAAGCAAGATTTCACGTTCAGATCCCAATAGGTGCCTGCTTTGAAATGGCTTTTAAGTCCCAATGGGCAATTTGTCGAGAATGAAAGCATTTGTTGATCATTTGTATGCATCATTAAGTTGTGACTGTGCACAATTAAAAGTTGTGTAGCTTTGGGTTTTTAAAAATAACCCATTGCTTTGAAGCTATTAAAAACACCACCTCTTCATTAAAACCTGTGGGCATTAATTGAACAACACTATAGTGCGCTGAACTGCATTCTTCTGAATCTGCCATCAGGGGGAACAGTTGCTTTACTTAAATGTGCTATGTTGGGTTAAAGGAATAGCTATCTGGTGATGGTGGGAGGGATATAACGAAAGAGAAATGGATGGGGAGAGAGCAGGGCAGTGACTCACAAACATCCTGTGGTTGATGCGTTCCTCTGTTCTGCTGTCTCTTAGGCCCTGATCAACATGGCTATGTTAGTGAAGGAGACAGAGCTGAGGGGTAATCCTTCCTTGGCCATGATTCTCGTTAACGGTTTCCAACTTCTCTATGTAGTGGACTCCTTTTGGAACGAGGTAGGTTCAACACAGTGAAAGATCCATGCTAGCCTGGAAGCTTGGGTGAGGGTTCATTTTTGGTGATTTCTGGTGTGGTTTCCCCCCTATCTTTGAGTTTAAAGAATCTGAAGTCCTAGGTTCTAATCCCATTGGTTTCAGAACAGCCAGTAACTGAAGACAGGGCTGATTTTTTTACTATACATTTTACCAGGGCTTTTTTTCTGAGAAAAGAGAAGAGGTAGTGGAACTCAGTGGGTTGCCCTTGGAGAAAATAGTCACATGGCTGGTGGCCCCGCCCCTGATCTCCAGACAGAGGGAAGTTTAGATTGCCCTCCGCCCATGGCGCGGAGGGCAAGCTAAACTCCCCTCTGTCTGGAGATCAGGGGGCGGGGCCACCAGCCATGTGACCATTTTCAAGAGGTTCTGGAACTCCGTTCCACAGAGTTCCAGCTGAAAAAAAGCCCTGGATTTTACTATAGATTTTTAAAAAGCTAGAAACCTGTTTTACAACAAACAGAATCCAAAAGCTGAGATCTGCAGGATGCTGAATATCTGATACCAACATTTCATGCTTGCACAACATTGATGGCAAGTGGACAAAATATGCACCACTTTGCTAGGCTCCGTTACCTGTGATAGGACTTTGCAGGTCCTGCTCACTATCAAGTGAATATACTGTGCCACTTGCCATGTAGTGTGGCCACCAGGAAGAAATTTCCTGTGTTTGCTGCCTGCCCAGAACTCCAAAATGGCAGGGAAGGGGTGGTCAGGGACCTGGCAGGCTTCCGTACATGGCTGATGCTCAGGGCCGGATCTAGGGTTGCCGGTGCCCAAGGCAACCCTAGTCTGACCTTGCGCGTGCACACAGCGCGCACATGCTCCCAGTGCGACACAGGGCGGCGGAGGCAGCGTGCGGGACTGGGAAGCCGCCCACGCCATGTGCCTGCCCCACAGGACAGGGGGCGGCCGGCTGCTCCCTCTCCTGCAGGGCAGGTGAATGGTGTGGGCGGCCGCGCTGCCCTTTGCCTGCCCTGCAGGACAGGGGGTGCGCGGCAAGCTGGCCGCCCCCTGTCCCGCAGAGCAGGCGAAAGGCAGCACGGGGGACTGCAAGGCTGCTCATGCTGCCGCCTGCGTGCTCCGGCAGCTGGCAGCTGCTCCTGGCACCCCCTCCCTGACAGCGTCGGAGGCAGACTACCCCCCCTGCCCCCCTCGATCCAGCCCTGCTGATGCTCTGTAATGGACTTAGTAAGTTGCGCAGGCCTAGATGTTGCCTTTTATACTGTGGCAAGGAACAGGGTTTCAGGTCCAGTTTGGGAAATTCCTGGAGACTTTGGGGGTGGAGCCTGAAGAGGATGGGGTTTAGGGAGGGGAGGGGCCTCAGTGGGGTATAATTCTATAGCATTCACCCTTCAAAGCAGCCATTTTCTCCAGGGGAACTGATCTCTGTTGTCTGGAGATCTCCAGCTATCACCTCGAGGCTGGCAAGCCTAGCAAGGAATGGTCCTGGGGAAAGAAATTTGCCACTGCCCTGCCGTATGCAACCTGGCATACTTCCTCAAGTAATCCAAAGTGATTTCTCTGGATGTACCATTCTAACTTGTTGTGACAGCCTGTCGTTCCATGGATCACTTTTGTCAGCCCACCCTACACATATAAAGGCACAAGTACACCTGCTGTATTCCTTCATCTCATAACAGTTTCTCCAGCTCTGTTTTCAAAGCCAAGAGGATGATTTTGGTAAAGACATGCTAGGAAAACATCATTATCCTACCCTACCAGCAGTTCAAAATATCTCTGCTATTGCAATATGTGGAACAGAAGGCTGTTCACGGCACGGTGCCTCTGGGCCAAGCTACAAGTGGCGAATTACACTTGAATGGCAAGTGAACAGACTCACGTGTATTCCTCCCTGTTCACTTGCGCTCCACTTGTAGCTTGGCCCTTAGTGTTTATAGGCTTGCATCTGTGCAGATGTGCACAAGAAAGAAGTGGCACTCACACACCCACTGAGAGATTTAACTTCCTGAGAGCCAGAGGACAAGAGCTGAACCTTCCACTGATACATGCATAGAAAACTGTAGCAAGGCAGGTGAAAAAGACTAAAGACAGTGGTTCATGAAGTCCTGAGACCAGAAAATAGGGCTACTTGGAGTGTGTGAAAATAAAGGTGGGGTGGGAGAACACTAATGATTTCTCAGAACGGGGGGTTTGCCTGCATAAAGCTAGCTTATATCAAGTCAGGCCATTCGTCTATCAAGGTCATTCAGTCTACTCAGATTGGCAGCAGGTCTTGGGCAGAGGTCTTTCACAGCACCCGTCTAATCCTTTTATTAACTGGAGGTGCTGGGCATTGAACATGAGACCCTCTGTGTGCAAAGCAAGTGATTTTACTACCGAGCCACAGCCACAGCCTAGTTGACCAGACTCGATATGCCTTGTTTCTTTCTCAAGGAGGCCATCCTTACCACCATGGACATAGTTCACGAAGGGTTTGGCTTCATGCTGGCTTTTGGGGACCTGGCTTGGGTGCCTTTTCTGTACAGTCTCCAGTCCTACTTCCTAGTCAGTCATCCGCAGAAGCTGAGCCTGCCTGTGGCTGGAGGCATCGTCCTGCTAAACGGTAAGTACTTGACACTTTTAATCGAAAGTGCTGAGTTCATGATCCTTTCTTAGTGGTTGATAATACTGGAATACATCAGTACTGAACGCTCCAGGATCTTTTCTGAATGTGGCCCCTGAACATACGAAGTAATAATACCCAAGCATGCTGCCAAGCACTTACAGAATAAATTCCCTCCTTCTCAGGTCTCTTTTTTTGTAAGGATCTTTGCCATTAACAAGGGTCTGACCAATGGACTTGCTCTGCATACTCCATGACTTTGCTTACAATTAAATTAAAGCCTGCTTCATCTTCTTAATCATATTTGTTTTCATCAGTAAATCAATTGGAAGATAGTTTGATCAATTTCTATGAGGCCAGATGGCTTGATGGCATCTTTACGTTCAGAGGCATTGTATTGGTTACAGACTGAGCTGGGTACTAAAATGAAATTCAAATTATGCACCATGAAATGCAACATTTTGTGGTCTGACCAAAATACGCAGGTTTGGATATATTTAAATACTTTGCATACAACCATATTTATCCAAAAAGAAGATTACCCTGGATGTAAGGCAACTCCCCCCCTCCAAAAATTTTACACAAAACGATTTTGTATTACTGTACATACTTGTAACTTATATGCAAATATGAGATGACCCCCCCCCCTTTTTTTGGATGGCCCATATGGGGGAAAAGTCCCTAGTCTTCCTTTCTAGTAAATATGGTATTTATTTCTTCTCCTGGTAACTGTTTCTTGGGGCTCCCTTAGTTTCTCCTTCCGTGTTCACATTTCTTCTGGTCATTCATCGGTCTCTGTTCGCACTTTACCCTACAGGCCTTGGCTATTCTATCTTCCGCAGCGCTAACTCCCAGAAGAACACTTTCCGCCGGAATCCTGCTGACCCCAAAGTAGCTGGTTTGTAATCCTGACCGCTAATTTGTTCATTTTGTACTGCCAGGTGTTATACAGAACACAGCATGCTTTCACATCAGTTGACTTGTCTGTCTCTTGTGCACTTTTATAAAAAGCGAATATAACATTTTATAGAGGAAAAAGTGCACCTGATTTATATCCAGGAACTTGTTTTTAGATTGGTAGTTATTCAGCTTAGAGGGTGGCCATTTGCCCGTGCCTTTGAATGAAATGTGCATTCATTTAGTTTAATGAGAAATACACGCTTTCAAGCAGAGGTCTTTCCAGTCCCTGGTATTCACAATACTTTACCCACAATACTTTTAAGTGGAGGTGCCAGGTTTGAAGATGGGGACTTCTGCATTCAAAGCATGGGGTTAGAGATTTGAACTAGCATCTAAGGTGGTTGTGAGAATAAAGGGGAAGGGGGTAGAGAGAATGATGCTGTAAGCTGGTCCGGATTCCCATGAAGGAGAAAAGTGGGATGCAAATAAAAAATAAAGAATATAATCAACACCTGAGCGATGGTCCCTTTCCCAAAAGAGAATCCATGCTATTTGTTTTCTTAAGAGGTGTGAAAATGACCTAAAGTGCTAGCATTTATAAACGTGCCTAACGCCGAGTTGGAACAATCCCATTGCAGACATGTAGGATTTTTAAAAAATGTCTCCTTGTAGTGCAAGAACTCTGACGATTTCATGCTTTTGTGTCTAGGGAGATCTGCTGTCATGCAGAATTTGCAGTGAAACTCCCCCCTCCCCATTGTGGAAAAGTATTAACCATCAATCCTTTTCTTTGTTCCAGGACTCAGAACCATCCCCACAGCCACTGGGCGGCGCCTGCTGGTGTCAGGGTGGTGGGGGTTTGTGCGGCATCCCAACTATTTGGGGGACCTCATCATGGCTCTTGCTTGGTCCCTGCCTTGTGGTAAGTGTTAAGTTGGAAGCCTCGAGAAAGCTGCTAAATACAAAGTCAGCCAAGTGGTGAAATGATAAGAACATAAGAACATAAGCAAAGCCATGTTGGATCAGGCCAGTGGCCCATCCAGTCCAACATTCTGTCACACACAGTGGCTAGAAATCCAGTGCCATCTAAAGGACTGTCAGTGAGGCCAGGACACCAGAAGCCCTCCCACTGCCTTCCTTCCAGCACCAAGACAACAGAGCACCCCTCCCCACAAAGAGAATACCATCTATCTCCTGTGGCTAATAGCCACTGATGGACCTCTGCTCCATATATTTGTCCAGTCCCCTCTTGAAGCTGGCAATGCTTGTAGCTGCCACCACCTCCTGTGGCAACAAATTCCATGTGTTTATCACCCTTTGTGTAAAGTAGTATTTTCTTCTATCTGTTCTAACCCGACTGCTCAATAATTTCATAGAGTGCCCACGAGTTCTTGTATTGTGAGAAAGGGAGAAAAACGCATCTTTCTCTACCTTCTCTAACCCGTGCATTATCTTGTAAACCTCTATCATGTCTCCCCTCAGTCGTCTTTTCTCCAGGCTAAAGAGCCCCAAGCGCCTCAATCTTTCCTCATAGGGAAAGTGTTCCAACCCTTTAATCATTTTAGTTGCCCTTCTCTGTACTTTTTCCAGTGCTATGATATCTTTTTTAAGGTGTGGCGACCAGAACTGTACACAGTACTCCAAATGAGGCCTCACCATCGATTTATACAGAGGCATTATGATACCGGCTGATTTGTTTTCAATCCCTTTCCTAATAACCCCTAGCATAGCATTAGCTTTTTTTATGGCAGTCGCACACTGTGCTGACGTTTTTAGTGAGTTATCTATCATGACTCCAAGATCTCTCTCTTGGTCAGTCTCCGCCAGTTCAGACCCCATCAACTTGTATTTATATTTTGGATTTTTGGTTCCAATGTGCATTACTTTGCACTTGGCTACATTGAACCTCATTTGCCACATGGATGCCCACTCTTCTAGCCTCGACAGATCCCTTTGGAGTGCCTCACAATCCTCTCTGGCTTTCACCACCCTGAACAATTTCGTGTCATCTGCAAATTTAGCCACTTCACTGCTTAATCCCAATTCCAAATCATTAATAAACAAGTTAAAAAGCATTGGACCCAATACCGACCCCTGTGGCACCCCACTGCTCACCACCCTTCACTGTGAGAAGTGCCCGTTTATACTCACTCTCTGTTTCCTATTAATTAGCCAGTTTTCGATCCACAAGAGGACTTGGCCCTTTATCCCATAGCTACTGAGCTTACTTAGGAGCCTTTGATGAGGAACTTTGTCAAAAGCTTTCTGGAAGTCAAGATAAACAATATCTATCGGGTCTCCCTTGTCCACTTGTTTGTTCACTCCCTCAAAGAACTCTAACAGATTGGTGAGACAAGATCTTCCCTTACAGAACCCATGCTGAGTTTTCCTCATCATGATCAGAGCACAAGACTAGGATCTCGGAGACTCCGGTTCTAATCCCCTCCCTGTCATAGAAGCTTGGGAGAGTCACCCACTGTCGGTCTGAATTACCTCACAGTCAGGATAAAACTGAGGAGGGGAGAACAGTGGTATAAGCTGCTTTAGGTCTCCTTTTGGTAAAGGTAAAGGTAGTCCCCTGTGCAAGCACCGAGTCATTACTGACCCATGGGGGGATGTCGCATCACGACGTTTTCTTAGCAGACGTTTTACGGGGTGGTTTGCCATTGCCTTCCCCAGTCATCTACACTTTACCCCCAGGAAACTGGGTACTCATTTTACCGACCTCGGAAGGATGGAAGGCTGAGTCAACCTTGAGCCGGCTATCTGAACCCGGCTTCCACCGGGATCGAACTCAGGTCGTGAGCAGAGCTTGGGCTGCAGTACTGCCGCTTACCACTCATATCTAAATTAAACAGGTTGCGTTGTTGCATCTTCCCTTCTCTCTATCACCCATGTTTCAGACCATACATGCTTATTCCCCAGAGAACCACTCTATCTGTAGCCAAATATTTTGGCTCTCTTTTCTATCGTTCTGAAAATTAAATGGGCTTTTGAACTATAATTGCATGCCAAAAACACAAAACCCTTTGCTTTAAAAACAAAAAGGGGCTATTTTATCCCTTGGTTTGATGACCTTGGGTTGGACCCAGATTAAATCTTCCAATGGCAGAATTAAACTGTCCTGCCTCCCCTCTCCCATTGCAGCCTCCTGATCTACACAAAATGCTGCTCCTGGGGCATGGGGGTGTTGGCACAGCGTGGTTTGAACTGTAGCTGAGCTATAAATAAGGCTTCCACACACTTGTAGTAGTAAAAGTGTATGTACAGTTTATTTTATAGTGACTTATTTACAAGACTTTGTTCTCAGTGTCAAAGTGCTTCGCTAACACTTACTGGAACAAGCTCCACACTTACACCAGACACAGCTGGCTTATATAGCACCCCCCAGTGTCCAATCCCAGCACATCAGGTGAGGTGACTAAGCTGTTTCTTCGCTCTTGCATCATCCAAGGACCTGTCAAATAGATCTATTACATCAGTTATGACAGACAGACCTAAACAGCAAGATGCACACATGCTTCTTGGCTCATTATGTCAACAGGGGGACCCTTTGGAATGACAGGGAGGGGGTCTGAAGTAGCAATGGGGATTTGGCAGAAATTGCCAGTTTAGTCTGGATCCAACCTGTTGTTCTATTTCCTATGTGTAATTTTAAAAAAATCACTATAAATGCTTGTGCCCTGACCTGGATAGCCCAGGTGAGCCTGATCTCATCAGATCTCAGAAGCTAAGCAGGGTCAGCTTTGGTTAGTAAGTGGATGGGAGACCTCCAACGAAGACCAGGGTTGCAGAGGCAGGCAATGGCAAATCACCTCTATTAGTCTCTTGCCATGAAAACACCACCAGGAGTCGCCTTAAGTCACTTATGACTTGAGGGTACTCTCCACCACGTAAACGCTATAAAATATACTGTCACAATTTAATCTTCCATATTCCCTGGAATTTCATCCATAGAACCTTATTTCCTTATTAAATTTTGCCCCCTACCCTGTCTACTGAAATGATATACTTCTTGTATTAGAGGTAGGGAGAATTACCATTGCCCCATTGTCTCATGGGTCACCTTTTTCTCTCAGGTATTAGCCACATCCTGCCTTATTTCTACATCTTCTACTTTACCGTGCTTCTGATCCACCGGGAAGCCAGGGACGAACACCAGTGCTTGAGGAAGTATGGCTTAGCCTGGCAGGAATACTGCCGCCGTGTCCCTTACCGGATCTTCCCATATCTCTACTGAGTAGCTGCTTGGCTGGCAATCAATCTAATCACAATGACACATATTCTGCATGGCTGTGGGAAAGCTCATGCCAAAAGGACCCAGGTAGGTAAGACAAAGAGGTGCCACTGTCTTTCCAGGGTCCTGCAGCAGCCACGTAAGAATGCTGGCAGTTCTGTTTCCAGATATCTAAGTGTTTTACCATTTACTGGGACTGCAAGATGATTGCCTTCGCAACCAACATGGTTTACTTCTCCCACTAACAGAAATCCATTCTGGTTTCCCAGTCTGCCCCTATCAGGTTACTTTCATCTCGCAATTACCATTTTTTAAAACTAATCCTGAATATGGACAGATCTTACCCATGGATGCTTATGGACAGGGCTGGGCAGACCCTATGCTCATAACAAAATATTCTAACTGTGTAAAGAAAAACAGATCCTGCAACTGGAATTAATGATGCAAATTTGAGCATCTGCTTCTGGAACCCCAGGACTGGGCAACAACTCTACTAAAGGCCCCTTGGACACTGCAAGTCCTTTTCCAGCCTCTCTGTCTAGTAAGACTTCACAAGGCATCTACAAGCTCTGAAGCCAGAAGGATTTTTTAAATTAAAAGTAAAGCTTCCTAAGATGCACAATTTTTGCAGTGGATGGGATACCAATCAAGCGGTGCAGAAGACAGAGCACTATTTACAGCGAACCGAGTTATACTCACTAGGAGACATGAATCATTGTTAAGCTAATTTAGGAAAATAAAATCATCTAACAGCTAAAATTATTGAAAAGAAAATGCTCACAAATCTGGATCTTGAATGCTTGATATTTGGGGACTGGATTTTAGCTTCTAACAAGCATCACTTTTGATAATGCAACTAGAGTTTCTGCTATAATAAATGAGCTTTTGAAACTCAAAAAGTGCATTTCTTAGCTATTCTCAGAAGGCAAATAGGACGTTAGTGCAACTTCCTGAATCCTTCCTGATGGGGTCAAAGAGAAGACATTTTAACATATCACTTTCAGATTGACTGTGCAGTGTTATAACCAAAAAAAATATTTGCAGAAATCTATGCCATTTTATTAGAGGCCACTTGTGTAGACTCACCCACCCCTGTAAGAACTCAAGGAGACATAAAGGATATATTGAAGGGCCAGGGAAAGTGCAAAGACCTGTGGAGGAGAATCTCAACATAATATTTGGATTCGTGGCAGAACAATCTTTTGGCAGGGCTGAAAGTAAACTCAGATATGAAATCGGGTTTTGCTTACTGAAAAGGGCCTGGCTGGGTTAGGAATAATGGGGTTATTACCTTGGGATTTTTGAGGTGGAAGGAGGGAAAGTAACTTATTTGAATAAAGACTTTATTAAACATCTTTTGGATGTTGGAGTCTTATTTTTATAAACCTTCCAGCGACATTGGGGGTGGGTGGGTAGGGTGGAGACAGTGGAGATGTGTGCCCTTCAGGCACAGGCTTAGAACATATCTCTTCACACAACCAGAATCACTGTTCAGGCCCTCAAGCCCAGTATTATCCCTTGCTAAAGGATTTACTCTGGTTGCTGTATCTATCTGCTCTGCAAAAGAAAGCCCTGTGTTGATTTAAAAGCCAAGAAGTTCACCCTGATCTTTTAGTTAAAAGCAAACTACAAAAATCTAATTGTCCTAGACAATCATTTACTAACAAGATATACCTAACAACGTAAGAGTAGACCAAAGGTCCATCTAGTACAATATCTTGTTTCCAACAGGGGCCAGTCAGGTGCCACAGAGAAGCCCAAAGGTGGACGTAGTGACAGTCACAAGCATAGATGGCTTTTAAAAGTTAGACAGATTCATGGAGGATCACCATGGCAACTACCCATGGTGAATGAAGGGAACCTCCACCTACAAAGGCTGCAAACCAGGCAACGTTGGGGGAAGCCTTGGCCTCTATGCCTCGTTTGTTGGCTCTCTAGGGTAACTGGTAGGCTGCTATATAAAACAGGATGTTGAACTAGGACACAGGACATGTCTTATGTGTAGTTTGGGCCTGCAAACCTCACCTGCCTACTCCCCAGCACCTGATAATCTTAAACCAGATCAGCTCTCGTTAACAGCCATCAGAGTTGAGTTTATTATCATTTATTTACTTTAAAAAATTATTTTCTGTTTTTCTATCAAAGAAGCTCAAGGTGGCTCACAATGTAATTTATGTGAAGACTATGCCAGTAGGCATCACCACATGTTGTGGCAGTGAGTTCCACCAGCCCACACAATAGGTGGTTAAAGTAGTACTAACTTTTATCCCAAATCCGCTGCCAGTCACTTTCAAAGGGTAATTTTCCCATTCACTTTTTCTACACCATGCGTAGGTTTGTAGGCCTCTATTGCATCCCCCCTTGCCTTTTCTAGGAGGGGAAGATGCTTTGCCCTTGTTTCATAGGACAGGCACTTGAAACCCACAATCATTTGGGTTATGCTTTTCTGCACCTTCCCTAGCTTTTTGAGATGCAGCAAGCCGAACTAACAATGGTTACACTAGCAACTTGTATAATGGTACTACCATTCTGGGAATTTTATTCTCAGTCCCTTTCCTGATTATCCCTACTTCAGCATGTGAAAATATTTATTTATTTATAGTCTGCCTTTCTCACTGGGATCCAAGGCGGATTACACAGTGCAATTGAAAATACCATGTAATTGA
Organism: Eublepharis macularius; assembly: GCF_028583425.1. Classification (NCBI taxonomy): domain Eukaryota; kingdom Metazoa; phylum Chordata; class Lepidosauria; order Squamata; family Eublepharidae; genus Eublepharis; species Eublepharis macularius. The sequence continues at coordinate 228,355,202 of NC_072790.1, read as the reverse complement.
TGGCATTTACTGGGCAAAGTACAATAACGAACACCAGTTAGGACATTCAGGGAAACAGAAACAATAAGGAACGGCAGCAGAAAAAAGAATCTGGGTAGTGCTTGCACGTCTTCCATAGATGTGCACTACGGATCAAGGACATTTATCTTCTGCATACTGTGGGGATGGGAGCACAAACATGACAAGTTGAGCAGCTAACGAAGATTTAACAAAAGGCAAAAAAAATGGGACAGTGGTTTATCAGGGGCAGGGCCTGAAAACAGGGTCCTGCCATGGATAACAGGGACAGCTGAGGCGTTATAGATATGGTACAATATTGGGGGCCCTCTAGCCCAGCACCCCATTTCACACAGTGGCCAATCAGATACCCCCGCAAAAGCCTACAAGCACAGCATGGAAGTAAAAGCCTGCTCCTATTGCTGCCCCGCAGCCCCAGTGCCAATATTCAGGTTATCATCTCTGAACATGGAGGAACCTTTTAGTGATCATGGCTAACAGCCATGGATGGACCCTGCCCTCTGTGAACATGTGTAATCCCCTTTTAAAGCCAACTAAACTACTAGTCCTCACCACATCTTGTGTCAGTGAATCCCTCAAGTTAATTACTCTTTGAGTGGAAAAAAGTCCTGAATCTTTATCTGTCCTGAATCAATTGCCCACAAATTAAACACATTTTACAGTGGACAAAAGTGATAAAATGTGAGAGCTAAGAACCCCCATGTTCAGAAGTGGCCTTCCAACAAATCCTAGGTGCTGGGAACCAACAACAGGATTTGGCTGCTACTTTCATACCGAACTTGTGAGGTTTCAGGAGTATTTGTCTGGTTACTTTCGGAAACAGGCAGACGTAAGGTTCTTTCCCCACTGGCAGCTCCTCAATGCCGAGCCTTTTAAAAATAATTAGGAAAAAATGCCATTTTGCTCATTTTAAGTTCAAGTTCATCATCTGAACACTGCTTGGTCTACTCTTGTTACATTTGTTATTCTCTCACAATCAAGAATGGCTTAATTGGGTTAAAAGGAATCTAGAAAGGAAACAGATGGCACAGCAAGAAGCTTACATTTTATTACAAGCCTGATTCCCCACATCTCTCAAAACTCCAGCTATGCTCCGTTTCAAGGTGTTCTCTTCCCTGAAAAAGAAAAGGTGCTAATCAATTCCACTTGGACATCTGTGCTTGTGACTAATCTGAGATCAACTTCCTATTCACAAGGCATTTATTCCTGCTCAAACCCTAATCCAATCTTCAGTAGGGAGAATCCGTTCTCCCCCCTAGGCCAGCAGGTGTGCCAGTTTCCAAGCCTCCAGTCTAGCCCTTCAATCCAATTCTTCTATCAAGGGCTTTTTGGGGGGAGGCACTTTGGCCCCCCCACATCTTCTCCAGTTCCTGGGTGACAGCTCCCACCTCCTTGACTGCGTCCAAATGGGCCTTGTATTCCCTCTGCACTTCCATGGCCAGGAGGGTTAACTCCCCTTCATTATCATTCACCCAGGACAAAAGAAATGCACACTTTTTCTTGGCAGCATACAGCCTAGGTTGATCCCCAACGGGCATCCGCCTCTTGCCCTTGCTCAGCAACCTGGAAAGGTGGGCAAGGGCAGCCAAGCTGTACCCCTTTTGCTTGGCTTGGCATTCCCCCATTAAGATCTGGGCCACAGCTGCCATCACTCCAGCATTGCCCAGCAGGCATTCAGGGTATCGCCCTGTGGTTATGGCCTGCAGGGCGGCCTGCAGAGCCTCTGCGGTGGAGCTGAAACCTTGCTTGGCCCCCAGGGCACCCGAGACATTCAGAACTGTCTCACAAAACTCAGGGAGCAGCTGATCTTCCTCCACATCCCCGTTATAAAGCGCCAGGGAATAGGCATAGGCGTATAGCACGTTGGGCAGCTGGAAGCAAACCAGGGGGGAGACAGGCGAACGGGTCAGGCTGAGCAAAGGTGGGATGACCCCGGGCACCACTGGCACTGGGTTCGATGCATCCGCTGGCTGTGGAGGGCTCTGGAAAGTCTCTTGCAAAGGCACTGGAGTGTGTGGGCGCTGCAAGGCCCCAGTGCACTGGGAGGGTGCCGGTTGTTGCAAAGGGGTGTGGAGGGTCTCAGAGGGCTCCCCCAGTTCCTGAACCAGCACTGCCCCACGGCTGCCCCCCGTCCACCAAGGTTTCCAAGGCGGCAAGAGAGCCGAGATCTCCCCGCTGTTCAGTAACCTCTGGAAACACTTCCTCTGCTCAGGGCTCAGTTGCTCCCACAGCTCTTGCTCCACACTGGGATCGAGGCCTAGCTGGGTATCCGCATCCCCGGGCTCGCGTAGGTCCTGCAACCGGAGGAGGGCCTCCCTCAAGCGGCGTTGAGAGGCCGGATCCTCCCGCTGGCCCTGGAGCAGGATTTGCAGCTCCCGGCGCTGGAAGTCCTGGGCGCAAGAGCCGTGCTCCCGGTAGCAGGGCACGGAGCAGAAACGCAGGTGGCAGCGCGGGCAGGTGTAAGGAGCCCGCTCCGCTAGGCACAACCCGCAGCAAGGGTCGGCCGCGGGGCTCGAACCTGTGGCATCCATAGTCATCGTCGAGGGGCCAATCATACGCCGATTGGGCGGTTCCTGGGCTGGTTAAATTACCAAGACTCTTGGGGCGCGAACGCGGGCCGTTTGATCGGCCAATTTAGCGTGACGTGAAATATTGAGCGGGAGGTCACAACCATGTCCCTGATCTTATTAACTGAAGCAAAACATAAGTAAATTGACATGACATATTTAATCACTTAGAAACTACCCAGTAGGAGCATATTCAGAATCATAGTGTTGGAAGGGGCCATACAGACCATCTAGTCCAACCCCCTGCCCACTGCAGGATCAGTCACCCAGCCTATTCTTGAAAACTGTCAGTGAAGGGGAGCTCACCACCTCCCTAGGCAGCTGATTCCACTTCTGAACTACTCTGACCCTGAAAAAGTTTTTCCTAATATCCAGCTGGTACCTTTGTGCACATAATTTAAGCCCATTGTTTCGGGTCCTACCCTCTGCTAACTGGAACAGCTCCCTGCCCTCCTCCAAATGACAGCCTTTCAAATACTTAAAGAGAGCAATCATGTCCCCCCTCAATCTCCTCCAAACTAAACATTCCCAAGGCCCTCAGCCTTTCCTTGTAGGGCTCAGTCTCCAGACCCCTGATCATCCTCATCGCTCTCCTCTGCACCCTCTCGATTTTGTCCACAACTGCACACAATATTCCAGGTGCAGCCTGACCAACAGTTAATTCCCAGTAGTAAAGGACAATCCGTCCTTTTGAATCATCTTACAGCATAGCCCTATTGCCTGAGTGACTAGGAAGCGGTACTTCACCACTGAACCCGTTTGAGGCTTGAGAAAGTTATTTTGCCCATTGCTGTGTAAGTCCCATTTTGCTTAGAGAAAATAATACTGAAATACTGAAAGGACTTAGTACGTATTACCCGTTGCAGTCCCTAGAAAAGCCGTTATGCAAGCTATTATCTGAGTTTTGTAGAAAGGTGGCTGCCCAGTGGATTCATATTACCGGAAAGATCTGAACCCCATTACAGTTCATCGTTCGTCTCTATATCAGACTAGTGATTTCCTTGGTTTTCACATAAGATGGTGACAGAGCTTCAGTTCTCCACCCTCCTCCCCAATGTCTTGAAAACTGGATTCTTTGTATCGGAGTATGACAGCATAAAAATTCAAATTCTGTATACACAGGAAACCAAAAGTTCCCTCTCCTGGCTTTCTGAATTGTTCAGGTCCTTTCTTAGTTAATAGGGCTGTGCCATAAAAAAAAGCAGAGACTTGCTTTGGTAAACAGACTGTAGACTGTACTACTGGGTACCATCTGATGTAGATATGCTCCTACCGAGCTTTCTGCAGTGTTAAATCATTTCTGCTTTGTATTGTCGAAGGCTTTCACGGCAGGAGAACGATGGTTGTTGTGGGTTTTCCGGGCTGTATTGCCGTGGTCTTGGCATTGTAGTTCCTGACGTTTCGCCAGCAGCTGTGGCTGGCATCTTCAGAGGTGTAGCACCAAAAGGTGCTACACCTCTGAAGATGCCAGCACTTTTGGTGCTACACCTCTGAAGATGCCAGCCACAGCTGCTGGCGAAACGTCAGGAACTACAATGCCAAGACCACGGCAATACAGCCCGGAAAACCCACAACAACCATCATTTCTGCTTTGTTTCAGCAGTGTTTTATCTCCATATTCAGATTTATGCTTGTTTTCAAATTTCTGCATCCCCTACCCTATTTGTCCACTAAATGTCCCTAGCTGTTGAATGTATTGATTGGCACTGTCTAGTCCACAGAAAGACAGACAATAATTAAACAGATAAATAAAAAATGCCCTTGAATACCAGGGACTGAGACAAGCTGTAAGGGGAAGGTGGTTGTCTACATTCACTGTTTGTGGGCTTTCTGGGGGCATTGACTGATCTCTGAAGAAGAGGCTGGATTAGACAGCCCTTTCAGCTGATCCAGCAGGATTCTCCTGGTCATGACTGATGGGCTTGAAGATCTCTCCATGGTGCAGCACAATCCTACTCAGCTACAATTAGCTACAGAACTGAACCCAGATGTCATGAAGCCCTATTACCAATAAACAAAGAAGAAGCCAAGAGCCCCACCTATCCCAAAGAGAAATCAAACCAGGAGAGTATCCAAGCAAATATCAGATTTATTAGGTAACTGGGTGCTCTTTAGGAGTTAGCATTGGGGCCCTTCTTCTTGCCAAAGCCTGGCACAACATTGACAAAACGGCGGTTGTACTGCATGCGTCTCTTAGCACGGCCAGTCTTCTTTTTCTTCTTCTCTTGCTTAGCAACCTTGGGGAAGAAAAAACCAAGCAGGAGTCAGCCCACAGGGCAGAAACTTCACCATCCTATAGCTTCCACCCTTCCCAAGAACCATTTTACCAGGTTACCACGATTTTGCTCCACCCACCCCCTCATTGGATTTTTCCCTGCCAGTGTATATACCCATGCCAACAAAACCTATAAATGCTGGATTTCTGGCTGTCCAACAGTAGTTCAAGCAAAGAAACTTGGTAGGAAACAGGTCTTAACTGCCACGAGAGTTCACCTCTGCTAAATGTGGTTTTTTATGCACAAAATCACCATGCCACCTGTGAAATCTAGAGTCAAGGTGAACAATGACTATGACTAGATAAGCTCCAAGTTGTAAGAACCAACATCCAATTGAATGAAGGAAAGGAGGCCAGGCCTGGTGCATCTGTACAATGTGCAGGCACATACAGCAAAAGGACAAGCCAGATCAAAAAGAAAGGACTCCTCTTCCGTGTCCTACTCAGTTGGGAAGAGGCAAAGCTACCACCTGAACATTCAGAAGGCTGCGATCACTCCATTTGCTGAAGGAAGGGGAGAACTCAGCACAAGTAGGCAGCCTCCTCCCATCAGCAACAACTACCTGAAAGTCACCATTTGTGATAGTCTGCAACAACCCGTCATGAGCAAACTGAAGGATGTGAAGAAATAAACTCCCAACCACAATGTTCATTTAAGTCATAACAGGCTGCTTACTTTGGGGGTCTGGCCTCTCACTTTGCCAGCACGAGCCAGGGAGCCGTGGACTTTTCCTGGGAAGAGAAGACAAAAAAAAAATTGCAATAAAGACCACTATCTGTTTGCTCAACAATGCATTCCCCTCGAAAAAGCCTAAGAAAACAACTTTTAAAAATTTGGGTTGCTGAACCCTCTGGTCTTCATTAGTGAAACGTCATTTGGGTCCAAATGATGAATACTGAATTGCTTCACAGGAGACAGATTGCCAGCAAAGCCAGGGGAAATGAACACAATGAAGGATCCCAAGATATTCCAAGAAAGAAACAAGAACTTTGTTTTCCAGCCAATATCATTTTACAGGGACACTGTCCAGATTCTCTGGGAGAATCTACAGTAATCATGTAGCATCTTGCCACTGTTTCATCCTGCCCCTTCCCTCCCACCCTGCTCCACCCAATTTGGATGGACTTAATAGAAAGCTTATGCCTGATCCCCCAGGGACTTCATACTTACCACCCAGCATGCGTGCAGCGATCTCCACAGTTGTGAGGTCACTGATACCGCACTGCCCAATGATGGCATCATCTTCCAATGGAGTCCCACCCAAGAGAACCACCTGATCCTCAGGTGCGATGCCCTCCAAGGACTCAATGTGAGCCTAAGATGAAAAGAAGTTCAGTATGAAAGGTCAAGAGAGCTCCAGCCTACTCCTTAGGAGAACAAGCAACTGGCCCAAGGTCACCTAGTAATCTTAATGGCTGAGCAGGCATTTGAAACCTATGGTCTCCAGTGACACAAGCTACTAGCAATGGTGACCAAAAAAATTATTTCAGAGATTCAAGCAATCCCATTTATAAGACAACTCCTTCACAACTCTAAATCTGATACCTACACGGATCACAATTTAGCATCCCTAAGCAACAAAGGTAAACATACCAACACCTTTTTCACTGAGCAGACACATGGAAACTGGAATGCATAAAGATGACAGTGGTCGCCCCCCCACACACACACCCATGACACATCATCACACTATCTTGAGGAGCTGATTTCCCTGGGCTTATTGTAGGCTTCACTATGGTCAGCTACAACCCCAGAGAGCTGATGAGACATTATCATCAACCTCAGCATCTCTTAGTGGTTCCAAAACCAAGCCACATTGCATCTATGAGCAGATTCCTTTTTAATTTGCTGTAAACTGCCAATGACTATTTAAAAGTGAGGGTACAAGTCTCCAAGCACAAACAGTACAGAGGAGGGGGAGGTGAGATGGGCGCAGGACAGTGCAAACGAACAATTCCTTACCTTGAGGTGAGCTACTGTTTCTTCTCCAGACACCTCAAGGGTGTGCAGACTCTGAGCACGAATGAAGAGTTGCATGGTTCCAGCTCTGTTGAAGAAAGAGCAGTGAGATTAGGACTTATTCCTGATGCCTGGGAAGAAGATGGGTATTTGACACTCCCCCCCCCCCGCCCAAAAAACCAGAACTGCCCCTTTCCATTAACTTCAAGATGGCAGTGATATAATCTGAAAACCATAATCCTGACTGAAAGTTTTGCAAAGCCACCATGAGTATACCCTTACCCCCTTAAGAACAAAGTTCAGCACAGAAGTACTGTCCTAGACTGTTCCTATTCAGAGGCAAAGATTACTACTTTTCTCAAGCAAAAGATAAGGCAAATACTCAGTGCTATCAACTGGACTAGGACCAACCTCAGCACACCTGGAGAAAAATCAGCCAACTGATCTATTCTGCATCCTTGGGTAGCGTAGGAGAGAACCCTGTTTCTGCCCCCAAGAGACCCAAATCCTCCTCCTTAAGAGTTTCAAGGATTCCTATCTTTTCTCCTTTTTGATCCTTCCATTCATTATCTTTAAATAAACAGGAATCTTTGCTTACCAGTGCCCCCGAATAACTCAGGCTTCCCACTCTCACCCACTGACCCACAAAAGCACACAGGAGTCCTCTCTCACGGCCCAAAGCCTCGCCTGCCCACCTACCTGGAAAAAGAGCTCATGTGGACGAGCACTTAACAGTGTCCCCTTCAACAGGCCTGCAAGCCTCAAAACCCGGAGAGAAACTCTTTCCCCACACCAAGAGCTACACTTACCGCTTCTCCCTTCCCAATACATGGGACGCAGGAGAGGAAAAATACTCGAAAAAGCATTTATAAACCAGGCCCCTCCCCATTTGGGCCCAGCTCTGATTCCCGCCCCCAACCTCCAAATAGACAGAAGCCGGGAGTGCTGGCTTTTCACCTCCGGCGCTATTCCCTCAGAACACGCTGGCTCCCCAACCCCTCCCTCGTTATCCTCCTTCCCCGCCCAAAAGAGAACTCAGGAGTCCTCATCCCGTAGGACCTCTCTGTGTAAGCTCAGGGGGAGAAAAAGAGCAAGAGTCCAGTAGCACTTATAAGACTAACAAAACCTGTGGTAGGGGATGAGCTTTCCTGAGTCACACAGCTCACTTCTTCAGATTCCAAGCTCAGACACCTTCTTGTTCTTCCTTTTTTCTCTAAGAAAGATGTCAGAACAGAACCCACAGAGCGACCTCCCTCGCCCCTCCCGGGTCTTTCCAATCCCTTCGAGCCCACCCAGTCCCTTCAGCCTCACCCACGGCGCGTCGTTCCAAGATGGAGGCCAGAGAGAAAAGGAAACTGCCGTTCCTCCGTGCATGCAGATGAGCGAAAGGAAGGCGGGGCTTTGACCGCGCGGGCGCACTGCGGGCGCTTCTGCTCTCTATGATGATGCAGAATCTATCTTCCCCTCCATTGACTCATAAACACAGACAGTTGGGTGTCGTCATCAGTCCGCGCAGCCTCCATTTCCGACATATTCAAAACAGTATACATATGGACATACACTTTCCGATGGGATGAGTAGATGGTTAGATATAATTTTTCACTATAGAAATCCTAATGCGTAGAGCGATACCATTATACTTTTCCTTTGCGGGTTAGGGCCAGCGAAAGCTTGTGATTGTTACCGAAAATTCATGCAATGGGTTCCTCTGGCATTTTTTGTCTCTATGATATCCCTTCATTTCCCTCCTTCCTTTGTGTTCATTCCCAGCGGCCACTGCGTGAGGGGGAGGGCAAGATGGCGGCCCTTGTCTTAGCCAGAATTGGGCTGAGCAGGGCTCAGTTGCTAGGAGGACCAAGGCAACGGTTGCTGTCTCTGGCGGTGGCCCATCTGGTAGGGGCCACTGTGGCATTTATGGGGAGCAAGGGCTAAGTGGGAGCGGGCAGTCGTGGCATGGCTGTTGGGACAAATGGCATCAAAACTTGGAGGATGCTGCGCCTGTGGGGGGAAATTAGGGGAGAAAGACGGGCTTCTTAATATACAGGAATTAATTTGCACGGACATTCATTAGTTTTTAGCGTCCTTCCCCCTGCATCGTTCCTCTTAATCAGCAAGAGAGAGACATGAAGGGCCCGAGAGAGACGTATATACTCCCTGTAAAGTAGGCTTATTTATTGGGAGCTATAGAGGTCCTTTAGAAGATGTGTGTTAGAACGACAGGCATATAAATGTTTTTAAAAATTTAAATGGTATTGTTATATTCTGCGTTTATGTAAAGGGCTGTCAAGCCACAGCCGGTTTATGGCAATCCCTCGAGGGGTTTTCAAGGTAAGAAATGATCAGATATGGATTGCCATTGTTTGGCTCTGCATAGAGGCCCTGGGCTTCCTTCAAGATCTCCCATCCGACTAATAACCAGGGCTCAGCCTGCTTAGCTTCCAAGATGTGATGAGATTGGCCTAGTCTGGGCTACTCAAATTGTTCTGTTATATTGTTATCTATTTGTATTTTACCCATCTTCCAGTTACTTCACGGTGACATGCATGTTTCATTCCCCTCCCCCCGTTTCATCCCTAAAACAGCCCTGTGAAGTTAAGTGGGCCCAAAGTCACCCAATGAGCTTCATGGCCCAGCAGAGATTTGAACTTGGATTAGTACCTTTTAGCAAGACGACTTGGGTCTTTGTAATAACCTGTTTTGTTTATATTGAGGGAGCACACCATTTTACACAGGCAGTGTTATTCCCAAGACAGAATGAATGCCCTGTACTTGACTGCTTCTCCAAAACTAGCTTTTAATGCACCTAGTCCAAAAACTATCTACCCAGACTTTTGTCAGCCCACCCTACACATATAAAGGCACAAGTACACCTGCTGTATTCCTTCATCTCATAACAGTTTCTCCAGCTCTGTTTTCAAAGCCAAGAGGATGATTTTGGTAAAGACATGCTAGGAAAACATCATTATCCTACCCTACCAGCAGTTCAAAATATCTCTGCTATTGCAATATGTGGAACAGAAGGCTGTTCACGGCACGGTGCCTCTGGGCCAAGCTACAAGTGGCGAATTACACTTGAATGGCAAGTGAACAGACTCACGTGTATTCCTCCCTGTTCACTTGCGCTCCACTTGTAGCTTGGCCCTTAGTGTTTATAGGCTTGCATCTGTGCAGATGTGCACAAGAAAGAAGTGGCACTCACACACCCACTGAGAGATTTAACTTCCTGAGAGCCAGAGGACAAGAGCTGAACCTTCCACTGATACATGCATAGAAAACTGTAGCAAGGCAGGTGAAAAAGACTAAAGACAGTGGTTCATGAAGTCCTGAGACCAGAAAATAGGGCTACTTGGAGTGTGTGAAAATAAAGGTGGGGTGGGAGAACACTAATGATTTCTCAGAACGGGGGGTTTGACTGCATAAAGCTAGCTTATATCAAGTCAGGCCATTCGTCTATCAAGGTCATTCAGTCTACTCAGATTGGCAGCAGGTCTTGGGCAGAGGTCTTTCACAGCACCCGTCTAATCCTTTTATTAACTGGAGGTGCTGGGCATTGAACATGAGACCCTCTGTGTGCAAAGCAAGTGATTTTACTACTGAGCCACAGCCACAGCCTAGTTGACCAGACTCGATATGCCTTGTTTCTTTCTCAAGGAGGCCATCCTTACCACCATGGACATAGTTCACGAAGGGTTTGGCTTCATGCTGGCTTTTGGGGACCTGGCTTGGGTGCCTTTTCTGTAGTCTCCAGTCCTACTTCCTAGTCAATCATCCGCAGAAGCTGAGCCTGCCTGTGGCTGGAGGCATCGTCCTGCTAAATGGTAAGTACTTGACACTTTTAATCGAAAGTGCTGAGTTCATGATCCTTTCTTAGTGGTTGATAATACTGGAATACATCAGTACTGAACACTCCGGGATCTTTTCTGAATGTGGCCCCTGAACATACGAAGTAATAATACCCAAGCATGCTGCCAAGCACTTACAGAATAAATTCCCTCCTTCTCAGGTCTCTTTTTTTGTAAGGATCTTTGCCATTAACAAGGGTCTGACCAATGGACTTACTCTGCATACTCCATGACTTTGCTTACAATTAAATTAAAGCCTGCTTCATCTTCTTAATCATATTAGTTTTAATCAGTAAATCAATTGGAAGATAGTTTGATCAATTTCTATGAGGCCAGATGGCTTGATGGCATCTTTACGTTCAGAGGCACTGTATTGGTTACAGACTGAGCTGGGTACTAAAATGAAATTCAAATTATGCACCATGAAATGCAACATTTTGTGGTCTGACCAAAATACGCAGGTTTGGATATATTTAAATACTTTGCATACAACCATATTTATCCAAAAAGAAGATTACCCTGGATGTAAGGCAACTCCCCCCCTCCAAAAATTTTACACAAAACAATTTTGTATTACTGTACATACTTGTAACTTATATGCAAATATGAGATGACCCCCCCCCCCTTTTTTTTGGATGGCCCATATGGGGGAAAAGTCCCTAGTCTTCCTTTCTAGTAAATATGGTATTTATTTCTTCTCCTGGTAACTGTTTCTTGGGGCTCCCTTAGTTTCTCCTTCCGTGTTCACATTTCTTCTGGTCATTCATCGGTCTCTGTTCGCACTTTACCCTACAGGCCTTGGCTATTCTATCTTCCGCAGCGCTAACTCCCAGAAGAACACTTTCCGCCGGAATCCTGCTGACCCCAAAGTAGCTGGTTTGTAATCCTGACCGCTAATTTGTTCATTTTGTACTGCCAGGTGTTATACAGAACACAGCATGCTTTCACATCAGTTGACTTGTCTGTCTCTCGTGCACTTTTATAAAAAGCGAATATTACATTTTATAGAGGAAAAAGTGCACCTGATTTATATCCAGGAACTTGTTTTTAGATTGGTAGTTATTCAGCTTGGAGGGTGGCCATTTGCCCGTGCCTTTGAATGAAATGTGCATTCATTTAGTTTAATGAGAAATACACGCTTTCAAGCAGAGGTCTTTCCAGTCCCTGGTATTCACAATACTTTACCCACAATACTTTTAAGTGGAGGTGCCAGGTTTGAAGATGGGGACTTCTGCATTCAAAGCATGGGGTTAGAGATTTGAACTAGCATCTAAGGTGGTTGTGAGAATAAAGGGGAAGGGGGTAGAGAGAATGATGCTGTAAGCTGGTCCGGATTCCCATGAAGGAGAAAAGTGGGATGCAAATAAAAAATAAAGAATATAATCAACACCTGAGCGATGGTCCCTTTCCCAAAAGAGAATCCATGCTATTTGTTTTCTTAAGAGGTGTGAAAATGACCTAAAGTGCTAGCATTTATAAACGTGCCTAACGCCGAGTTGGAACAATCCCATTGCAGACATGTAGGATTTTTAAAAAATGTCTCCTTGTAGTGCAAGAACTCTGACGATTTCGTGCTTTTGTGTCTAGGGAGATCTGTTGTCATGCAGAATTTGCAGTGAAACTCCCCCCTCCCCATTGTGGAAAAGTATTAACCATCAATCCTTTTCTTTGTTCCAGGACTCAGAACCATCCCCACAGCCACTGGGCGGCGCCTGCTGGTGTCAGGGTGGTGGGGGTTTGTGCGGCATCCCAACTATTTGGGGGACCTCATCATGGCTCTTGCTTGGTCCCTGCCTTGTGGTAAGGGTTAAGTCGGAAGCCTCGAGAAAGCTGCTAAATACAAAGTCAGCCAAGTGGTGAAATGATCAGAGCACAAGACTAGGATCTCGGAGACTCCGGTTCTAATCCCCTCCCTGCCATAGAAGCTTGGGAGAGTCACCCACTGTCGGTCTGAATTACCTCACAGTCAGGATAAAACTGAGGAGGGGAGAACAGTGGTATAAGCTGCTTTAGGTCTCCTTTTGGTAAAGGTAAAGGTAGTCCCCCTGTGCAAGCACCGAGTCATTACTGACCCATGGGGGGACGTCACATCACGACGTTTTCTTGGCAGACATTTTACGGGGTGGTTTGCCACTGCCTTCCCCAGTCATCTACACTTTACCCCCAGGGGACTGGGTACTCATTTTACCAACCTGGGAAGGATGGAAGGCTGAGTCAACCTTGAGCCGGCTACCTGAACCCAGCTTCCGCAGGGATCGAACTCAGGTCGCAAGCAGAGCTTGGGCTGCAGTACTGCCGCTTACCACTCATATCTAAATTAAACAGGTTACGTTGTTGCATCTTCCCTTCTCTCTATCACCCATGTTTCAGACCATACATGCTTATTCCCCAGAGAACCACTCTAGCCAAATATTTTGGCTCTCTTTTCTATCGTTCTGAAAATTAAATGGGCTTTTGAACTATAATTGCATGCCAAAAACACAAAACCCTTTGCTTTAAAAACAAAAAGGGGCTATTTTATCCCTTGGTTTGATGACCTTGGGTTGGACCCAGATTAAATCTTCCAATGGCAGAATTAAACTGTCCTGCCTCCCCTCTCCCATTGCAGCCTCCTGATCTACACAAAATGCTGCTCCTGGGGCGTGGGGGTGTTGGCACAGCGTGGTTTGAACTGTAGCTGAGCTATAAATAAGGCTTCCACACACTTGTAGTAGTAAAAGTGTATGTACAGTTTATTTACAAGACTTTGTTCTCAGTGTCAAAGTGCTTCGCTAACACTTACTGGAACAAGCTCCACACTTACACCAGACACAGCTGGCTTATATAGCACCCCCCAGTGTCCAATCCCAGCACATCAGGTGAGGTGACTAAGCTGTTTCTTCGCTCTTGCATCATCCAAGGACCTGTCAAATAGATCTATTACATCAGTTATGACAGACAGACCTAAACAGCAAGATGCACACATGCTTCTTGGCTCTCATTATGTCAACAGGGGGACCCTTTGGAATGACAGGGAGGGGGTCTGAAGTAGCAATGGGGATTTGGCAGAAATTGCCAGTTTAGTCTGGATCCAACCTATTGTTCTATTTCCTATGTGTAATTTTAAAAAAATCACTATAAATGCTTGTGCCCTGACCTGGATAGCCCAGGTGAGCCTGATCTCATCAGATCTCAGAAGCTAAGCAGGGTCAGCTTTGGTTAATAAGTGGATGGGAGACCTCCAACGAAGACCAGGGTTGCAGAGGCAGGCAATGGCAAATCACCTCTATTAGTCTCTTGCCATGAAAACACCACCAGGAGTCGCCTTAAGTCACTTATGACTTGAGGGTACTCTCCACCACGTAAACGCTATAAAATATACTGTCACAATTTAATCTTCCATATTCCCTGGAATTTCATCCATAGAACCTTATTTCCTTATTAAATTTTGCCCCCTACCCTGTCTACTGAAATGATATACTTCTTGTATTAGAGGTAGGGAGAATTACCATTGCCCCATTGTCTCATGGGTCACCTTTTTCTCTCAGGTATTAGCCACATCCTGCCTTATTTCTACATCTTCTACTTTACCGTGCTTCTGATCCACCGGGAAGCCAGGGACGAACACCAGTGCTTGAGGAAGTATGGCTTGGCCTGGCAGGAATACTGCCGCCGTGTCCCTTACCGGATCTTCCCATATCTCTACTGAGTAGCTGCTTGGCTGGCAATCAATCTAATCACAATGACACATATTCTGCATGGCTGTGGGAAAGCTCATGCCAAAAGGACCCAGGTAGGTAAGACAAAGAGGTGCCACTGTCTTTCCAGGGTCCTGCAGCAGCCACGTAAGAATGCTGGCAGTTCTGTTTCCAGATATCTAAGTGTTTTACCATTTACTGGGACTGCAAGATGATTGCCTTCGCAACCAACATGGTTTACTTCTCCCACTAACAGAAATCCATTCTGGTTTCCCAGTCTGCCCCTATCAGGTTACTTTCATCTCACAATTACCATTTTTTAAAACTAATCCTGAATATGGACAGATCTTACCCATGGATGCTTATGGACAGGGCTGGGCAGACCCTATGCTCATAACAAAATATTCTAACTGCGTAAAGAAAAACAGATCCTGCAACTGGAATTAATGATGCAAATTTGAGCATCTGCTTCTGGAACCCCAGGACTGGGCAACAACTCTACTAAAGGCCCCTTGGACACTGCAAGTCCTTTTCCAGCCTCTCTGTCTAGTAAGACTTCACAAGGCATCTACAAGCTCTGAAGCCAGAAGGATTTTTTAAATTAAAAGCTTCCTAAGATGCACAATCAAGGACATTTATCTTCTGCATACTGTGGGGATGGGAGCACAAACATGACAAGTTGAGCAGCTAACGAAGATTTAACAAAAGGCAAAAAAATGGGACAGTGGTTCATCGGGCAGGGCCTGAAAACAGGGTCCTGCCATGGATAACAGGGACAAAAGAAATACCAAGGGCAACCCTAGTACAAATTAGCAAAAACAACAAGCCAGGGCTACAATATAGTTAATAATTAGGAGTATAATCTATTGTTTACAATACAAAGTGCAAAAGTGCTAAAAATACATGCATGGATTATAAACCAATTTATACAGAAGAATTCACAAGTGCATAGATACAGTTACCAGTAGCAAATATAATTGTGCAAAATATCACTGTCCGGAACAAGTCTTATCCATTAAAGTGCAAATGCCAAAAAAATCAAAGGAGAATCGGTAGGTGGGAGCTTGCGCCAAAGGAATATTAACAGTCCATATAATCAAGGTACATATACAGAAGAAAACGCCGACGGGGACTTGCAGGCAAATAACATTAACCCGTTTCGTGAGGATCACCCCTCACTTCTTCCTGGGCGTGTAGCAATTCGGACTGTACATAAGTATGAAAGTAGCGCCACGAGTTCTCCCACCGTTCCTCCGACACGCAATTCACGTCCGTGAATTGCGTGTCGGAGGAACGGTGGGAGAACTCGTGGCGCTACTTTCATACTTATGTACAGTCCGAATTGCTACACGCCCAGGAAGAAGTGAGGGGTGATCCTCACGAAACGGGTTAATGTTATTTGCCTGCAAGTCCCCGTCGGCGTTTTCTTCTGTATATGTACCTTGATTATATGGACTGTTAATATTCCTTTGGCGCAAGCTCCCACCTACCGATTCTCCTTTGATTTTTTTGGCATTTGCACTTTAATGGATAAGACTTGTTCCGGACAGTGATATTTTGCACAATTATATTTGCTACTGGTAACTGTATCTATGCACTTGTGAATTCTTCTGTATAAATTGGTTTATAATCCATGTATGTATTTTTAGCACTTTTGCACTTTGTATTGTAAACAATAGATTATACTCCTAATTATTAACTATATTGTAGCCCTGGCTTGTTGTTTATGGATAACAGGGACAGCTGAGGCGTTATAGATATGGTACAATATTGGGGGCCCTCTAGCCCAGCACCCCATTTCACACAGTGGCCAATCAGATACCCCCGCAAAAGCCTACAAGCACAGCATGGAAGCAAAAGCCTGCTCCTATTGCTGCCCCGCAGCCCCAGTGCCAATATTCAGGTTATCATCTCTGAACATGGAGGAACCTTTTAGTGATCATGGCTAACAGCCATGGATGGACCCTGCCCTCTGTGAACATGTGTAATCCTCTTTTAAAGCCAACTAAACTACTAGTCCTCACCACATCTTGTGTCAGTGAATCCCTCAAGTTAATTACTCTTTGAGTGAAAAAAAGTCCTAAATCTTTATCTGTCCTGAATCAATTGCCAACAAATTAAATACATTTTACGGTGGACAAAAGTGATAAAATGTGAGAGCTAAGAACCCCCATGTTCAGAAGTGGCCTTCCAACAAATCCTAGGTGCTGGGAACCAACAACAGGATTTGGCTGCTACTTTCATACCCAACTTGTGAGCTTTCAGGAATATTTGTCTGGTTACTTTCGGAAACAGGCAGACCTAAGGTTCTTTCCCCACTGGCAGCTCCTCAAAGCCGAGCCTTTTAAAAATAATTAGGAAAAAATGCCATTTTGCTCATTTTAAGTTCAAGTTCATCATCTGAACACTGCTTGGTCTACTCTTGTTACATTTGTTATTCTCTCACAATCAAGAATGGCTTAATTGGGTTAAAAGGAATCTAGAAAAGAAACAGATGGCACAGCAAGAAGCTTACATTTTATTACAAGCCTGATTCCCCACATCTCTCAAAACTCCAGCTATGCTCCGATTCAAGGTGTTCTCTTCCCTGAAAAAGAAAAGGTGCTAATCAATTCCACTTGGACATCTGTGCTTGTGACTAATCTGAGATCAACTTCCTATTCACAAGGCATTTATTCCTGCTCAAACCCTAATCCAATCTTCAGTAGGGAGAATCCGTTCTCCCCCCTAGGCCAGCAGGTGTGCCAGTTTCCAAGCCTCCAGTCTAGCCCTTCAATCCAATTCTTCTATCAAGGGCTTTTTGGGGGGAGGCACTTTGGCCCCCCACATCTTCTCCAGTTCCTGGGTGACAGCTCCCACCTCCTTGACTGCGTCCAAATGGGCCTTGTATTCCCTCTGCACTTCCATGGCCAGGAGGGTTAACTCCCCTTCATTATCATTCACCCAGGACAAAAGAAATGCACACTTTTTCTTGGCAGCATACAGCCTGGGTTGATCCCCAACGGGCATCCGCCTCTTGCCCTTGCTCAGCAACCTGGAAAGGTGGGCAAGGGCAGCCAAGCTGTACCCCTTTTGCTTGGCTTGGCATTCCCCCATTAAGATCTGGGCCACAGCTGCCATCACTCCAGCATTGCCCAGCAGGCATTCAGGGTATCGCCCTGTGGTTATGGCCTGCAGGGCGGCCTGCAGAGCCTCTGCGGTGGAGCTGAAGCCTTGCTTGGCCCCCAGGGCACCCGAGACATCCAGAACTGTCTCACAAAACTCAGGGAGCAGCTGATCTTCCTCCACATCCCCGTTATAAAGCGCCAGGGAATAGGCATAGGCGTATAGCACGTTGGGCAGCTGGAAGCAAACCAGGGGGGAGACAGGCGAACGGGTCAGGCTGAGCAAAGGTGCGATGACCCCGGGCACCGCTGGCACTGGGTTCGATGCATCCGCTGGCTGTGGAGGGCTCTGGAAAGTCTCTTGCAAAGGCACTGGAGTGTGTGGGCGCTGCAAGGCCCCAGTGCACTGGGAGGGTGCCGGTTGTTGCAAAGGGGTGTGGAGGGTCTCAGAGGGCTCCCCCAGTTCCTGAACCAGCACTGCCCCACGGCTGCCCCCCGTCCACCAAGGTTTCCAAGGCGGCAAGAGAGCCGAGATCTCCCCACTGTTCAGTAACCTCTGGAAACACTTCCTCTGCTCAGGGCTCAGTTGCTCCCACAGCTCTTGCTCCACACTGGGATCGAGGCCTAGCTGGGTATCCGCATCCCCGGGCTCGCGTAGGTCCTGCAACCGGAGGAGGGCCTCCCTCAAGCGGCGTTGAGAGGCCGGATCCTCCCGCTGGCCCTGGAGCAGGATTTGCAGCTCCCGGCGCTGGAAGTCCTGGGCGCAAGAGCCGTGCTCCCGGTAGCAGGGCACGGAGCAGAAACGCAGGTGGCAGCGCGGGCAGGTGTAAGGAGCCCGCTCCGCTAGGCACAACCCGCAGCAAGGGTCGGCCGCGGGGCTCGAACCTGTGGCATCCATAGTTGGCAGGAGATGGCCGAAGATCTCCGAGAGTGTTCGGGTATTTCCGGCAATTGTCGGTTAGCTCCGTCTCTGAAAACGCTTTGGCGACAACTTCCTCCTCGCCGTCGTTTTTACTCGGACAATTCCGGCCACCGTCGAGGGGCCAATCATACGCCGATTGGGCGGTTCCTGGGCTGGTTAAATTACCAAGACTCTTGGCAGGGCTGTGAAACTACACATTATTGTGTTGTAACACAAGCTTCAAAATCCTCAAAGGCACTTCCAGAACAGCTTTGAGAAGCAGAAATTTGCAGGAAAAAAGTATCTGCATCCACGGATTTTCTGCTGCCCTCCCATCTGGGTTTCAGATACATGTGCAAGAGCAAAAACGCATCTAAAATTCCCAACAGGAAAACAGAAGAGGAATTAGGGAGGGACACTGCAAAAACCAGTTAAGATGGTAAAGGACTAACCATTCCCCAGTCCCTTTCAGTTCCAAACTGCCTCTTCCCAAGTATGTTTTTCCTCAAAAGAAAGGCTCTGTTTCAACTATGACATTTTTACCACAAGCTTGGTTCTCTCCTCTTTCTTTTTATCTTCATAACAAAAATGAAGGACTGCTTAGGCAAAGAGAGGTTAGGAGAACAAGCAACTGGCCCAAGGTCACCTAGTAATCTTAATGGCTGAGCAGGCATTTGAAACCTATGGTCTCCAGTGACACAAGCTACTAGCAATGGTGACCAAAAAAATTATTTCAAAGACTCAAGCAATCCCATTTATAAGACAACTCCTTCACAACTCTAAATCTGATACCTACACGGATCACAATTTAGCATCCCTAAGCAACAAAGGTAAACATACCAACACCTTTTTCACTGAGCAGACACATGGAAACTGGAATGCATAAAGATGACAGTGGTCGCCCCCCCACACACACACCCATGACACATCATCACACTATCTTGAGGAGCTGATTTCCCTGGGCTTATTGTAGACTTCACTATGGTCAGCTACAACCCCAGAGAGCTGATGAGACATTATCATCAACCTCAGCATCTCTTAGTGGTTCCAAAACCAAGCCACATTGCATCTATGAGCAGATTCCTTTTTAATTTGCTGTAAACTGCCAATGACTATTTAAAAGTGAGGGTACAAGTCTCCAAGCACAAACAGTACAGAGGAGGGGGAGGTGAGATGGGCGCAGGACAGTGCAAACGAACAATTCCTTACCTTGAGGTGAGCTACTGTTTCTTCTCCAGACACCTCAAGGGTGTGCAGACTCTGAGCACGAATGAAGAGTTGCATGGTTCCAGCTCTGTTGAAGAAAGAGCAGTGAGATTAGGACTTATTCCTGATGCCTGGGAAGAAGATGGGTATTTGACACTCCCCCCCCCCCCGCCCAAAAAAACAGAACTGCCCCTTTCTATTAACTTCAAGATGGCAGTGATATAATCTGAAAACCATAATCCTGACTGAAAGTTTTGCAAAGCCACCATGAGTATACCCTTACCCCCTTAAAAACAAAGTTCAGCACAGAAGTACTGTCCTAGACTGTTCCTATTCAGAGGCAAAGATTACTACTTTTCTCAAGCAAAATATAAGGCAAATACTCAGTGCTATCAACTGGACTAGGACCAACCTCAGCACACCTGGAGAAAAATCAGCCAACTGATCTATTCTGCATCCTTGGGTAGCGTAGGAGAGAACCCTGTTTCTGCCCCCAAGAGACCCAAATCCTCCTCCTTAAGAGTTTCAAGGATTCCTATCTTTTCTCCTTTTTGATCCTTCCATTCATTATCTTTAAATAAACAGGAATCTTTGCTTACCAGTGCCCCCGAATAACTCAGGCTTCCCACTCTCACCCACTGACCCACAAAAGCACACAGGAGTCCTCTCTCACGGCCCAAAGCCTCGCCTGCCCACCTACCTGGAAAAAGAGCTCATGTGGACGAGCACTTAACAGTGTCCCCTTCAACAGGCCTGCAAGCCTCAAAACCCGGAGAGAAACTCTTTCCCCCACACCAAGAGCTACACTTACCGCTTCCCCCTTCCCAATACATGGGACGCAGGAGAGGAAAAATACTCGAAAAAGCATTTATAAACCAGGCCCCTCCCCATTTGGGCCCAGCTCTGATTCCCGCCCCCAACCTCCAAATAGACAGAAGCCGGGAGTGCTGGCTTTTCACCTCCGGCGCTATTCCCTCAGAACACGCTGGCTCCCCAACCCCTCCCTCGTTATCCTCCTTCCCCGCCCAAAAGAGAACTCAGGAGTCCTCATCCCGTAGGACCTCTCTGTGTAAGCTCAGGGGGAGAAAAAGAGCAAGAGTCCAGTAGCACTTATAAGACTAACAAAACCTGTGGTAGGGGATGAGCTTTCCTGAGTCACACAGCTCACTTCTTCAGATTCCAAGCTCAGACACCTTCTTGTTCTTCCTTTTTTCTCTAAGAAAGATGTCAGAACAGAACCCACAGAGCGACCTCCCTCGCCCCTCCCGGGTCTTTCCAATCCCTTCGAGCCCACCCAGTCCCTTCAGCCTCACCCACGGCGCGTCGTTCCAAGATGGAGGCCAGAGAGAAAAGGAAACTGCCGTTCCTCCGTGCATGCAGATGAGCGAAAGGAAGGCGGGGCTTTGACCGCGCGGGCGCACTGCGGGCGCTTCTGCTCTCTATGATGATGCAGAATCTATCTTCCCCTCCATTGACTCATAAACACAGACAGTTGGGTGTCGTCATCAGTCCGCGCAGCCTCCATTTCCGACATATTCAAAACAGTATACATATGGACATACACTTTCCGATGGGATGAGTAGATGGTTAGATATAATTTTTCACTATAGAAATCCTAATGCGTAGAGCGATACCATTATACTTTTCCTTTGCGGGTTAGGGCCAGCGAAAGCTTGTGATTGTTACCGAAAATTCATGCAATGGGTTCCTCTGGCATTTTTTGTCTCTATGATATCCCTTCATTTCCCTCCTTCCTTTCTGTTCATTCCCAGCGGCCACTGCGTGAGGGGGAGGGCAAGATGGCGGCCCTTGTCTTAGCCAGAATTGGGCTGAGCAGGGCTCAGTTGCTAGGAGGACCAAGGCAACGGTTGCTGTCTCTGGCGGTGGCCCATCTGGTAGGGGCCACTGTGGCATTTATGGGGAGCAAGGGCTAAGTGGGAGCGGGCAGACGTGGCATGGCTGTTGGGACAAATGGCATCAAAACTTGGAGGATGCTGCGCCTGTGGGGGAAATTAGGGGAGAAAGACGGGCTTCTTAATATACAGGAATTAATTTGCACGGACATTCATTAGTTTTTAGTGTCCTTCCCCCTGCATCGTTCCTCTTAATCAGCAAGAGAGAGACATGAAGAGCCCGAGAGAGACGTATATACTCCCTGTAAAGTAGGCTTATTTATTGGGAGCTATAGACGTTCTTTAGAAGATTGTGTGAGAACGACAGGCATATAAATGTTTTTAAAAATTTAAATGGTATTGTTATATTCTGCGTGTATGTAAAGTGCTGTCAAGCCACAGCCGGCTTATGGCGATCCCTCGAGGGGTTTTCAAGGTAAGAAATGATCAGACATGGATTGCCATTGTTTGGCTCTGCATAGAGGCCCTGGGCTTCCTTCAAGGTCTCCCGACTAATAACCAGGGCTGAGCCTGCTTAGCTTCCAAGATGTGATGAGATTGGGCTAGTCTGGGCTACTCAAATTGTTCTGTTATATTGTTTTCTATTTGTATTTTACCCATCTTCCAGTTACTTCACGGTGACATGCATGTTTGCTTCCCCTCCCCCCGTTTCGTCCCTAAAACAGCCCTGTGAAGTTAAGTTTAGTGGGCCCAAAGTCACCCAGTGATCTTCATGGCCCAGCAGAGATTTGAACCTGGATTAGTACCTTTTAGCAAGACGACTTGGGTCTTTGTAATAACCTGTTTGTTTATATTGAGGGAGCACACCATTTTACACAGGCAGTGTTATTCCCAAGACAGAATGAATGCCCTGTACTTGACTGCTTCTCCAAAACTAGCTTTTAATGCACCTAGTCCAAAAACTATCTACCCAGACACCATCTGCAGCCCCTCCCTAGGGATTCCTTGAAAATGTGCATTGTCGGGTGCCAAGATGTTTGAAGGCCACTTCATTTCAGTGGTTTATGGATTTTGTCCTCTGTAGCCTGAGATGCTCTAACCCTGTCAGTGACAGACTTGTATTGAACACATGAAGGTTCTTTATAATGAATAAGATTATAAAACTGTAAGAATAAGACTATAAAACTCAGTATTGTCTGCTCAGACTGTGAGCACCTCTGCATTGTCTCAGGAAGTCTTTCATATCAAGTACTATCTGACCCTTTTAACTGGAGATGCCAAGGATTGAAAGTGGGAACATCTGCATGGATAGCAGGTGTACTGTCACTGAGGCACAGACCCATGTGATGAGCACATGCTAAACAATGAAAATCCTCGCTACAGGGAGTCGTGTGTCAACTGCCATTTCTTTGTGTTACGGAGATATTGTGCATTGACTGCCATTTCTTTGTGTTACAGAGCCAGGAGTCAGCTGAACTCAGCCATGGAAACTTACAGTATCCAGGGATTGTTGAATCTACTGAGGAATATAGATTTGTGGAGAGGCTCATACCTCCCACCAGAGTACCTGAGCCCCCCAAACATGGCACGTACCCCACTCCTTCTGGATGGAGGCCACCACAAGGTAAAATTTAGGTGGAAAACTAAGCGCAGCATGAATTTGTACAGGCCTTATCTGGTAGAGTCTTGGACTAACGGCCACCAAGGACAGGTGAAGCTGCACCATTAGGCTGAACGCATAGGATCTCTGCTGCTGTAACTAAGCAGGCCTGGCCTCTACTGTTCCAAACCCCCTTCCTTCATCACCCTTGATAGAACACCAGATGTTGCTGCTGAGACAAGTTACCTAAATTGAGGATGTTAGTAGAGTGGCAAATTGGAAGAAGGCTGAGCAGCCAGCTTTTCTGTGCAGGGTTAACTACTCTTAGGTCATTTATTTAAAGCATGTTTATGTCTTGCCTTTTCTCTGGAACTCAAATATATGGAGTATGCAGGTGTTCTCTTATGTAGGCACTGATCAGACCCAGAGCAGCTTAGTTTTAGCAAGACTGCAGCATTATGTAGTTTCAGAGCACGTCTTGTATGTCCATTGTAATACTTGAGCTAATCTGTAGAGCCAAAAATACTTTGTCCATGTTTCAGTTTTCTCTGCTTTCTTGTCAGATCCCCCTCCTGCCTTTCCATATTTTGTACGGCGGTCCCGCATGCACAACATTCCTGTCTACAGAAAAATGACCCATGGCTGCAGAAAGTTGACAGTTATCAGGAAGATTGAAGGTGACATTTGGGTAGGTGTTTGCCACCCCTTGGCATTGTGAGGGCAACACAAAACTGCTGAACCCAGCTTTTCAACCACCTGCCGGCAGATTTGACTCAGTTCCTGCAATAGAGACCTTTGTTGGGTCTTAAGCTCTCATGCCCTCAGGAGAGGAAAACATTCCAAATAGAAATCTTGCAAGTTAGTTCACTGAAGCTCCTGACAAACCTAACTGGGAGGGATTTCCCCTTTCACTCTGTCACAGTCTTCCTTTTATACACACTGTATTGTTCTGCTCCAATTCTCCCTGCAGCACTCCTTTGTTTTTCTGTCTCTTCTCCCTCTCTTTGGTACAACATTCTCTTTCCCATCTGGATGATGACATCCATTCCCTGTAATCCTCTTTCTGCCCAATCTGGGCCACTCACTTCTGAAAGCTTTTTCTCTAAAGGAAAGATCCTCTACAGTGTCTGCTTCTGCTATAACTTCATGAGCTCCTTATAAGAAGCTGCCACTTTAATGTTGCAAAGTGCTGCTGTGTAGGCATTTGTCATGATCTTAAAAGACTTTCCTTTGACAGCAGCAGAGTGAGAGCTAGGCCAGAACTCCACAGAAAGGGAGCTTATGCCCGGACATGTGACTTGACTTATTGTTACATATGATCACTCGACTTTTCTGTTATCACTATGCCAACTGATGCTAGTCCTGGTATATGGAACCTTCTTGCATGGCTCCTTATTATGCTGCCCCAGCATGGTAAAATTGGATTTTGTATATGAACTTCAGAACAAAGGAGTGTAATTCTGTGAGTAGACCAGAGCATGAGAGAAATTATGGTAGAAGTCCCAGAAATCTTGAATTGTTGAAAGTCAGTGGATCCACATTAATAGTTGGTAGACACCTTACCACCTTGGTGGCAGATTGCCAGCTCTTTATTCCACCTGCCTAGAGAAACTTATAAGGACTTGAGAAGCTGCTTTCCACCTTGGTCTGCAGATTTTCAACTTTTCTGTGTTTTGTCCCAATTTTTAACTTTTTGTTTTTTGGGGGTGGCTTCTGCTGGTGTAGTGTTTCTCTTCAGTTTTGAATTTTGTGGTTGATGAGGCGTGAGCAGGACATTAGAATTTTGAGTGACTGTGCTCATCCTGAATTTTCTGTGCCTTTGTAAAGTGCTTTAAGTCCTGTGTTTCAGGAGAAAAGCAGCATATAAGTATGTTAAACTTTAAAAAAACAGGGCAAGATATGTTTGTGCTACTAATTGCTGCATTGTTCCTGCCCGGTACTTGCAGCTCAGAAGAGATGGGCTGCTTTAAATGAAAAGTATGTGATCTGGGTTTCTGACCTCCTTTCTTTTTCCTCCCCCTCCACAGGCCCTTGAGAAGGAAGTGAAGGAATTCCTCACAGAGCTCTCTGGAAAGACACCACCCACCCAAGTCAATGAAATCGCCTGTTTCATTCTCATCAAAGGTTATTTTGATGAGGAACTGAAGAAGTGGCTGATGGACAAAGGCTTTTAAATAAAACAGACTTGTGGAAGATCTGTTTGCTAATTGTGATGGGATTGAACAGGAACTTGGCAATAGTTTATGAGAGGAAGTTACCAGAAGTAGCGTTACTTTTTGTCTAAAGCCTAGCTTTTAATCAGTGTTTTGGGAGAATCAAATTCCTGCAATGAGCAGCATATTCAGTGAGTCAGACAGGCAATACTCTAAAAGCCTCATAACTGCATAAGGTCTAGAAATCCCTCCTAGAACAGCATGACTGGTGATTTCTGGACAATGCAGAAGTGTCTGAGGAAAGAAGGTCCCATCCTGATGGTCTTTTTCTTAAACAGACACTTAGAATCATAGAGTTGGAAGGGGTCTTACAGACCATCTAGTCCAACCCCGCTGCCCAATGCAGGTAGAGCCTAAAGCATGCCCAACAAATATTCGTCCAGCCTCTCCTTGAAGACTGCCAGTGAGGGGGAACCCACCACATTCCCAGCTAGCTGATTCCCCTGTTGGATTACTCTTAATATGAAGATGCTTTTTCTAACATCCAAGCAGTACCTTCCCTCAGGTAATTTAAACCCCTTTTGAGTCCTATCCTCTGTTGCTAACAGGAACAGCTCCCTTCCCTCCTCTAAGTGACAGCCTTTTAAATACTTAAAGAGAGCAATCATGCCTCCCCTCAGCCTTCTCTTCTCCAAACTGAACATTCCCAGATCCCTCAGTCTTTCCCCATAGGGCTTGGTCTTCTGGCCCCTGATCATCTTGGTCGCTCTCTGCACCTGTTCCAGTTTGTCCATATCCTTTTTGATGTGAGGCCTCCAGAACGGCACACAATTCTCCACCCTCTTTTTGAAAGATAATGCTGAGGCTGACATACTGGGCACGATTCAGTAGACAATTACTTGTGCTTTAATACCTCTGACATTTGTGACATCTGGCAGCAAAAGATCTGGACTTGCTTGGATGTGACACTACTACCCCCTCTAAGATCTTCGTATCATGAAAAAAGCTTTGGCTCCTATGTTTAGCACAGTTGACAAGCTGCATGCATTTTGCCTTCTTAGAACTAAAGCAGCCCACCAGCTTACCCACACTGCCAAAATCTGCATATGACAACTCTTGAGTCTATAGCATCCTGCACTATGATGAATAAGGAGCTTTGTTTTGGCTGTGGCAAACAACAGAAATACTAAGTCAGCAGTTCTCAAACTTTAGCAAATTGAGGACACCACCCCATTTTGCCTACTATGCAGCAGCCAGACTTTACTCATTTTGAGGGAGCATTTCATTTAAAAGGGACTGGCTAACTAGTACTCAGGAAATACCTTTGCCTTGCTTGACAATCAAATCTTTTTTAAAAAATTCCCAAAACTGATTATGCAAATTCCTAACATTTTGGATTTGCTGGCCCTGCTGGGCTCTAAAGAGCAGCTGTACAGAAATTAAACAGGTGAAGCTTTCCCAGCCTTTTGTCTGCCTGATCTGGCAGTGTAAGAAAATGTTTCTCATTGATGCTTACTGCCATCAGCCTCTGGTGGCTCCAATTTTGACAGTCGCCCCCATTCTTACTGGTTGGACTTTTACCCTACGCAAAAGGAGAACAGATGACAGCAAATGTTCTAAAAGTTACAGCCATCAGAGGCTACAGGAATGAGCAGCAGCCTCCAGCAAAGGTACAGCCTGACTTCACAGCCCCAGAGCAGTCACTATGCAGGGACAAGGTGGTGTACACACTTTTTAAAAGGTGTGCTAGTACAACATACTATAAAACTAGACAACCAACCCAACTATCTCCTGTTACAAAGAACACCCTTGGGAGCACAGATGGCTTGTGCATTGGGCAATGGGTAATAAGTTTTAAGGAGTTATAACTCCCCTGCTATCCTTTCTCATACATGCATATGTATACAACTCACCTTGCTGATTCCTATTGTGACAGTTTAAAAACATGTAAGTTCTCTTTGGAGAAATGTGATTCCCAAACCACAGACTGACCAATTTTGCTTGAATATCTGAGTATCTGTCATGCAGCTTGTTGTTGGTAAGTTAATACAGACCCAAATATGAAAGCCACGTACCAGCTTCAAAATCATACTCAGAAGCAGATATTTTCTCCTCTTCTTTAAACTAGTTGTTGGGATCTTTGCCCCAAATATCCTTGTTTTAGTCTTTGAAGGCACAGAATTTGAACCTGAATCAGCCCCAGCTTTCTAGCTGTATTGGGATAATAATACCGAATTTGTTCATCACTCTGAGCAGGGCACTAATCTGTTTTAACTCCCAAATGTGTAACCCCACAACAAAAAAATCCCAAGCTTCCCTTCAAGAAGGGACACACAACATCTTCATACACCACTCCAAAATAAAAGTTACAAACATTTTAATAAAATTATAAGTTACAGCTTCATGAACAGGAAACATCCCATTCTCAAGCACTGAAGGTTCCACCATGGTGAAAAACCAAGGAGGAGTAGACACACTGGCCCCAGCCCCTCCAGCCCAAGAGCTGTCTTTCCAAGAGGCAAATGTAGCTACACAACTGGCACAAACAGATAAGACAGGTCTCACCCCGGACCCCTCCCTTGACTGGAGTGATGAAGCCAATGAGACAACAGTAAAGGCTGGAAAGGAAGGAGAGCTCACAAATAAAGGGGGCTGGTGGTCCCAGTCATTGTGGTCCCTAGGAACAAAGGATGCTGCCCAGCCACTGCATGCGAAGGAGGGTGTGTATGTGCAGAAAGGAGGCGGGCTGTCTTGGATGGAGACAGCTTGGTTTGCAATCCAGCCTGCAAGGCACTGAAGATGGAGCAGTGAGCTAGTACCCCCTCCCTTTGAAGGAGTGTACAGACTGGACACCACACAAAATTATCCAAAGCTGACTGGAATGGGAGACCATGGAGAGGAAGACTTATCCTCAGTGGCATGTTTGCAGAGCAGGCAGTAGATGTCACTCAAGGACAGCCATAAGGAGGTGCAACTCACGGAAGGCACTGCCATGGCGGCCACTGAGTCCACATTTGTTCTTGATGACGTTGCTGATGTTCTTCAGCTGCTTGTAGCACAGACGGCACTTATGGAGCCTATAAAAGGGAAGAGAGGAAATCTGCAAGCTATCCTGGATGGAGCCAAAAAAAAACACACCAAGGAATACAAAGCAGTAGGTAGCTAGGTTTGGGGTACGGACATCCCCAAAGGGTTTAAATGTTAAACAAATACCACTTCGAGTGCTTGTCAGGAAAGAACTATATGAACATTTTCAATAAATAAAAATTAAAATCCTCCACGAAGCACTGTGGAGAGAGCAGGTACATGAAGAGGACAAAGGATTCCACTCTCTAAGCATGACGGTGTAGGTCTCTCTCTCTCTCTGGAAACTCTGATCAGCCTACATAAAAGGAGCCCAAAAGGGTTTTCCACCTGGCCCTCAATGGATGTCCAGGGTCCAACTCCCCCGTGGCAGAGTCCAAGAATGGATAAACTAGGAAAGGTGTGCATTTTCCCCCCAGCCACATACACAGTGCTGGCATCAGCAAGGTCTACAAATATCCTTACACAAGCCGAGCTTTTCAGGATTCTATAGGCTAGGAGGGACCAGCAAGATGCATCAGTAGTATGACTCAAGCCAGCAAGGAGACTTAACAGAGAAGGGCCTGGGACTCGACTGTTGCATTACCACTGCAGAGACCTAGAAGCCTCACCAAAGACCTGCAAAAAACAGGGAAATGTGTGTGCAAAGCCTCCCCATCTTCAGGATATAATACCTCTCCTCGCGGCTGATATCTACCCCCACCGATGGTGGCGCTGCAAGAATGTCTGTGATCAGGGGCAAGAAGCGTTGCAGGATCAGCTTCAGTGAAGTGCAGCCTGTCTGGACGTAACTGCAAGACAACACAGCAAGAGGGTTACGTTTTCAAAAATCAACGCCCTGCCTGAAAAAGTGCAAGCAGAGAGGCAGGAGGTGGGGCTCTTGTTCCCGAGCACATTTGGTTGGCTTGCCAAGTTTCTCTGTTCAAGCTACGTGAAGGATGATGTTCTTTCCAGCTATCCTGAGCCTCCTTGGAGACAGGCGCAGCATTTCTTACCACCATAGTCCGTGGCTGCAACAGGAATTGCCTTTCATCCAACTTTGTTTTGATAAAAAGATCATACCCCAGGATCATCTGAGTGGTGCAGTGGTTGTAGTGTCAGACTGGGATCTAGGTTTGAAACCTGCTCTGCCATGGAAGCTCACTGGGTGTCCTTGTGCCAGTGGCTTGCTCTCAGCGGAATGTAACTCACATGGTTGTTGTGAGAATAAAATGGAGGAGAGGAGAATGATGTAAACTACCCTGGGGAGAAATCCCGGGTACAAATCTCTAATCTATAAAAGGCAAGACATGCTGCCAATGACTCACTTTTTATCCCCATGCAGGCGTGCTCCCACTGGAATAAGTGAGTCATCGGCCACACTGCTTGCCTTCCTGCCACCATGGCAGGCTCCAGCATAGCAGCAAGAAGGCTCGATGCAGCCCTCCGGAGGCCCCGAGGAGGATGCAGTGGTGGTGGGAAGGCCCAGCATGGTGGCACAGCCCTCCAAAAGTCTGAGAAGGCCTGGCGTGGCAGCAGGAAGGTCTGGCATGGTGGTGCAGCCCTCTGGAGGTGTGGAAAGGCCTGGTGCGGCAGCACGGTCCCCCTGAAGGTCATTTTCTAGACCCCATTGTTTCCACAATGGGATGGTTGCTAGTAAGGTAAATAAATAACTTAAAACTGCCTACTTGTTTAAGCTCTTTGGCCCAGATGCCACAAATTTGCCTAGTGAAGCAGTGTTCCTGGTCTGCAAGTAAACTGCAGGGAGAGCTTCACCCAAATTCCTGTGGTCAGGCTGCTATTGAAGGCAGGTCAAGCAAAAGGTGCCAGCATAGGGATGGAGAGGAAACAGGCATAGCAAGGCAGAGGACTAATAAATCTTAGCAGAGAATCATAGAGTTGGAAGGGACCTCTAGGTCCTTCTACTGTTAGCAGCCATCCAACTATGGAAATGTCTAAACCATCTCCATACAATTAATGGATAATAACTCAGGCCAGTGCTGCTTAACGCTTCCAGTTTCTATGGGTGGGATTCCTGCTCTGCCACGGGAGTGCATAAGTAGGGTTACCACCTTTGTGGTGGGGACATTGTGGAAAGAAATGCTGCATAACAGGCAGCATTGCACTAGCAGCACACCCCACCACATCTCAGTATGGGGATGCTTTCAGAGGTACAAGTGCCCTGGCCAGAAAAAAATGAGGCATCCTTAGAAGTACAGCAGCAGTCCTACCCTCCCCAGCTATCACTGAGACTTTGAGCTGGTTGTGATAAATGAAAATTTCAACGCTTGTATTCTAAGAAGAGAAAGGTAAGAATTTCCTCTCTGCTCCACACAAACACAAGAAATCTTCTATTGAGAATGATCCATCTCAGTGCTTAGTTTAGTTTCTGAAGCTACCCTAATCCCCAGTCCTCCAAGCTCAAGCTTTCAAAACACATTTAACTAAAGGTGGGAAGGGAACCTTCCCTACATGGAAGTCAAGTGACACTACAAACTATCACAGCTAAGCAAGAATACTCTCCCCTTAGACCTGTGTTGTCCTTCTGTACAACATTCACAGAGCAATCAGGCACATTGGGAATAAAACTCCTCTAAGCACAGCATTTACAAGCTTTCACCCTTGCCACCATCTGGTTGGATAATTCCCACTCTGTTTGAGAAGCAATTTTACAGGAGATTGGTTGGAACCAATGCTGGCAGTAGCTATTCACTCTCAGAACTACAACTGAACTTTATTTAAGTTATTTATAGCCCGCCTTTCTCACTGAGATTCAAAAGCAGAGTACACAGTGCAAGTCAATACTATCAATGGCTTGAACACACAATAACAATGCAGTATAGTATGGATTGCAGAACTTTGAATACAGCCAGGAAAAAATGCTGAAACAAAGCAAAAGCAATTAGCAAAGTACACGCAAATAGACATAGCACATTAAATGACACAGGAGCTACTCAGTAGGTATACAGTAGTACAATCCACAGCTCCTGTCCCTTAACTGAAACTTCTCTCTGAATCCTTTCCTTATAGTATGGCCATCCTACTTGTGTAAAAAACCCCTCCTGTATAATTTGGTTTTCCACAGTCTGCAGAAAGCCGGGAGAATAGGAGCCCTCCTGTCCTCATCAGGCAGGCCATTCAATAAGGTGGAGGCCGCAACAGAGAATGCACGTGTATTGGCAGCTGCTAATTTGCAGGCTGGCATCTGCAGAAGGCCTTGTTTAAATGAGTGAAGCTGCCATAGTGGGGCACAGAGAGACTGTCCCACACATATGAGGGACCAAGGCCATGAAGGGCTTTGTAAGCGATAGCCAATAACTTGAATTAAACCCAGCAACAAGTCTGAAAAGTTCTAGCACTCAGAGATAACTTCCATCCCCCCAAAGTCACCTGTTCCCTTGGTTAAGTGTCTTTAATCCTCTTGTATCCAGTACCATCCTGGAGCCTCACCTTTCGTATTTGCTTTGAAGAAGTTTCTCTATCTGGGGCAAGATGACAGTGCACAGGTCAAGCTTCCACAGAGACCTGGGAAAAGAGACAGATTCCAGAGAGTTGCCATACCCACCACCATGCCGTTAAGCCCTCAAAGCCCTTCAAGAACACAATGGGGACTTGCAGTCCAAGGCAGAAAGCAGTGCACAGGGTGACTGGAGGCAGTCTTCCTCCACGGGAATACACACATGGGATCCAAATTATACTGCAGCTCCAGGCAACAACTTCCACACTCTGTGGGTGTGCACATTAAACCCTGCCCAAGTCCCTCAGAACTTCCACCAGCTCCCAACCCCAGAGGGTGCCAAGTATTATTTGCAATCAGCTGGGTAATGTTGGCCAAGGGCTGCCTATCTGTGATATGGCAACTGAGTAAAACTGCACACCAAAGTGCACATTGTGATCCCCCACACCACAACATAGGCCATGCTGAAGTGGCACAGGAAGGCAACAACTGAGTTCCTAGATCCTAATTCTTGGATACCACAATAGTTCAGAAAACCAACTTTTTGCCTTCTAGAAGAAAAACAGACTCACGCCTTCTGGTTGACAATGTTCAGGAGATCGACTACCACAGAAAGGTCATTGATAGCCACAGCAGAGTCCACAGATGTCTGAGGAAAGGAATATAGGAACAGGCGGAGGATTATTAGGGTAGGGCTCACACTGACATTAGGTCACAGTTATGGTACATCCACAAGATGCAGAAGTGTCCCAAAGGCTTCAATTCCATCTATTAACTGGGCAAGTTTCAGCCTTGCTTTCGGCTCAGCTGCTCTATGAAGAGGGAGTACAGCCATTTGTCAAGCAAAATGCAGGAACCAAGAAGAGAAAATGTTAATGTGCCTGGTGGTTTGCACTTCTCAAACCGGAAGGCATTCAGCCTAGAGAAGATCCTGCCTCTGTATCAAGGAGGCATATTCTCCCCATTTCAGCCATTAGTATTGACCAAAAACTTACAGAGACATAGCAGCAATAGCCTGCAAACTCAAAACTACAGATGTTAATATTAAAAATTTGCACGAAAAATAGCAGAAGCCAGAAGTCACCAAGGCCCAGATTGCAGCTCTACAGATCCCAAGGAAGAATATTCTTCAGATTGCACAGATGCCTGGACATCTAACGAGAGTGCATGATTGCTTCTACAGGAGCTGCATGGCCCTGGAGCTAGCCAACCTCCTGCTTGTGCACAGGTGAAACAGCAAGCCCTATTTCACACTCCTGCAGACCAGCAGAAGATTCTGGGTTAAAATGGGGCCAGGAGACCCAGTTTCAGGTTCCTAGGGATCCCAGGGTGTACGATTCAGTCAGAAATAATGCAAATGACACCTTTTGAGGAATGAGCGCCCCTCCATGCTGGCTCCATCCCTCCCATAGCCCTCAACTCCAAGAAAATACCCTCTAAGGATGCAGAAAGTGTCTCCATCCACAACTCTTTTTGTCTCCCAGATTACATAGACAATTGGTCTGTTCTAGCATGGCTGCTCGTGTTTGTAGCAGCCACCTGGTAAGACATGCATCTAGGGGCCACAGAGTGTGCCAGTGACATTACTTGTCCAGCTTGGTTGGGCTTCCTTCCTCACCTTAACTAGCAAATTTGGGGGAAGCAAAAGCAAAAAAAAAATTCCAATCTACTGAAATTCCTGCTCTGTTCATTGCTCTTAAAGAACTTTTTTACACACCACCCCTTGTCACACAAAATCTCACACCGGTAAGAGCTTTGGAATCAATAATTGCTGAGTCAAAGGCATCTGCCTAACCCCTCTTGCACTGCTACCCCCTCCCAATTGGGAACAGCTTGCCTTGATGTCTCCAGTGCTCCACACGGCCCGCACCGTATCTAGATTCTTGTGCCGGCTGGTAAGCACCACGCACATGGTCTCGTGGCCCTTCCGGATTTGAGACATGGCCTCATCATCTACAATTTCTGTCAAGCTTTGGTTCTTCATGGCCTGGGTAGAGAGACAAAAATAGGGGAATACAAGGTAGTCACAGCACATGTTACTAAGCCTACCCGAGGAGGCGTGGGAGGTGGGCATTGATGGCATCCTACCAGGGTCAAGAAGATCTGGAATTACTCTTTGTCTCAGCAATTGGGGTTAAATGGGTACATGAAGTGACTGGCCTTCGTCTTTTACAGCTGGCTGCAGTCAAGATCTCTGGCCTGCTACAAAGAAGTAGCAGAACTATCCCACTGGAAGTTGCTTCACAGCCACCCATGCACTCTTTTCCTAACTACTGGGCAGGCACACACTTGCTTTCTCATGTTTTGACAGCCGTTTAGGATTTATAATTTGATGTAGACTTCGAGAGAAAACTGAACTTCAGCTTAAGTCAGAGAGGCTATGAATGTTAAGAACTCCAGAAAACGTCACGGCGTTCCTCAAGGCAATGGAAGTGTAGCAGCTGAGTTACGTCAGAATGTGGATTTCTATTTAGAAGCATCTCAAATAAATGCCAGATACTGCTGTTAAAAACCAGTGTTCTTAAATGCTGTGAGTTGTCTGTTGACAGCTTCTAAAAATTTCCCCCATGAAAATAGCTAGAAGTACCAACTTTTATTCCACAGCGAGTGTGCCTATCCCTCTGTGGCTCTACCCAGCAGCCTGTTGTTGATGTAATGGCTTCAAAGGCAAGAGCTGTGGGGAGGCACTCATCCCCCTCTTCTATGTTCGCTAAAGCCAGACCTTCAGCAGATAGGGAGGGAGAATTATGCCAGGGCCCGTATAGAGCCTTATGATGCCCTAAAACAGAGAAAGGGCCATGAAAAGGCAACCCCCCCAACTGCGTACATTGAGTATTTGTATGTTCAAAGACTCAGGTCCCAAAAGGTCCAGAGACAGAGGGTTTATGTGCAAATGGCCACACAGCTCAGACTGGCTGCTTTTAGAAACTGAGCTTCAGGCAAGCTGACCTCTTCTTCCATCTATTAACTATATTTCCTTTGATTTGCTTAGTTTATTCCAAGTAATATGTATCATCAGAGTTTGGATGCTTTACTACTGATCACCAACCAAGCTGCCACTTCTGTTTCAGTAAAGTTTCTCCTCCCTCCAAAAGTAATTCACTACAGCAAAGAGTTCACTGGGCAGATACACCCCTTCCTTGAGCTGAGAAGTGCCAGTAAAGGTATCTTCTAAACCATTTACACTGAGGAGAGGACTGGCCAGTTAATATAGTCTCTTTTACTTAAGAGACAGGCTGCCGGGGCATATGATGTATGTTCACAGCAAGCTGATTCCCGTGGAATTCACTACTGGTCACAGCCAATTATCTTTCTTTTTCAGGAAAAAACCTCTTTATTGTCCCTTTCGGTGTGGAGTTCTTTCCTCTCACATGAATATAACACAGACGACTCTTGCTCTTTGACCATCATTCTCTGATACTGTTCACAGGAGACATGGGTGGTGCCAGCTTCCCTTCTCAGGGAAACAGAGGCCACTTGGTTGCTCCTCCTACAGTTCTTCAGAGCACGAAAAACATTCTGCTTGACCTTACAAGCAGTTTGGTAGAGTACAGCAGAGGGGAATAGATGCAGAGAATCAACTTGTTCTTCAACTGGCCACAATGAGTAAATTTTCACAAATGGCCACCCTCAGGAGCTTGTCCACAAGAGGTCTACAGATGTCATCTCTCCTCTTTAGAAAAGAAGCCCTCCAGTTCCCACTATTCTTGTCTACTTATTCAAGTCTTCCTTCAACAGGACCATCTTCAAGGTCAAGAGTTGGTTCCTGCTAATGCTATGTCTTTGTGAACTTCTATCTATTTACCCTATGGCATTGTTTATAGTCATATTCTTGATACTGACTGTACCAATCTCACACTGGGTAATCTGCCTTGAGTCTCCATGAGAAAGGCAGACCATAAATGACATAAATAAATAAATTGCACCATAGTTTCCCTAAGACAGCAAGTTCGATGGTTTGCCAGTTCAAAACAAAAAGTTCTCCCCCCTCTGAAGAAGCCAAGGAAGGTAGAAAGAAAATGCTATCCTCTCTCCAATGCCAATTTCTTTCCCCAACCCCCTTCTCTATAGGAAAGTAAATTACCGGCAAGAAGTCAGAGGCTTTCAGCCCAATGGGCTCATTCCTGGCAGCAGGGATCACTGAGGGCTCAACCCTGGTAATGGTGGCTGAGGAGGCTATTGGTGGCCTCTGAATAGGGCTAGGCTGTAGGAAGAAGCAGAGATCAAGTCAGGGCAGACATGTCATTTAAGAGCATGTTTGCAGCCTCCCACATGGCACTGAGGCTCAATTAAAATGTTTATTTTGATTCTATTCTTTCTCCCCACCCTCCTCTTCCATCAAAGCACGCCATTAGATAACAGCAACATCTAAAATAAAGGCAGTGGCCACCCTAAAGACACCCGGAGAGATGCCATTTAGTGTCAGTTAAAGGGATCCTCAATTCATTCCTCACCCTTCTTCAAACACATTTCACAACAATGAGAAACAAGCCACAGTGAAGTTCCAGCCATCAAACCCGAAACCCGCTGGGAACTATATCCCCACGAGAGAGCAGGCCATCAGAGCCTGCTAAGGATTACCCACTTTAGCCTACATTTCATGCTGTTGGATGCACTACCATAACAACCAACCTTCTACTGTGACAGGAGAGGGAGAGGAGGAATATTAATGGATGCAAGGTACTTACATTCTCTTGGCTTGGCAATGTGGATTGGCTATCTGCAGCCTGACTTGGCCTGGATGTTTCTTTTGCAAGTGTGGGCTCTGGAGGCAATGGGAAAGGAAGCTGTTAGAACCTCACACACTCTGTACTACGGTTGCTTGAATGGAGGCAGATGTGAGCTCTTCCCTGGAAAAATCCAAGGCGGACTTTGCCAGGGCAAAGGGGAGGGTGGGAAGAGTCACAAAGGACTCTTCTCTTATTCTGGCTCGGCCACTGAGTGGGAAAGCACCTGTTGTTTCCACTGGACACAATCCATTGTTCTTTGGTGGCAAAGGGATCCCAGAACCTAGGTGCTTGTCTTAGGGGAGACTTGCCATGACTTACGGAGATCTCAAAAGTCAAGGAAAAATGTGATTCGTAACCTCCTCTGGTAATGTAGGTTTGGAAAGCATCCATAGAAAGGTCAAGAACACAGCGACGGTTCCTGAGATCAACCCCCTGCACCCATTCTCTGAAAAATAAGTCCTAACTCACCATCCTCAGGAGGTGCGGGAAAAGGCTCACTCTTGCAGGGTGGAGTTCGAGCTGCAAAAGGCAAAAGCCCAGCCTTGGACCAGGTTTCATTCGCAGAAGCCACACAAGAAATTAGACCTTTTGCAAGCCTGAGACTTGTCTCCACTATGACTGATTTATTTCTGCAGAATGGACACTTGCCCACTGATACAAAGGGCCACTTCCCATCTCATGACAAGAGCAAACCCCTACAAAGCTGTGTTTATGTGCTGGAAGACTGGTGCAAGGATCAACAACTATTTCTACGGCTGAGAGAAATGAACAGGACATCCCTGCCCTTTCTTGAATGCTGTAATATTTATTAATCTTTCCCACATGGCATTCTGAAACAAGTATATGACCTACAGGAGCAATTCTACTTCCAAAAGATGCAACCTGGGAATAATACAAACTAGAAGTGACTATTCTAGTTCCAATGTTAGCTTGTTGCAGCGAAGTTAAATGGGAATGCAGCCGCATCTTAAAGACTAAGAAGTTATGCCAGTGTAAGCTTTTGAAAGTCAGAGATCATCTGAACAGATGTATGGTGCGGTCAGCCTTAGCAGGATTAAGTGAGCCCCGATTCACAAAAGCTTAGCAGAAATTTCTGCTCTGTTTAAAATGCCACTAGACTCCTGTTTTATTTTACTCTAGTTCCACGATACTTCAAAAGGCTCAAGTGGGAATTTGCTTACGGGGACTGCTAGACTTCCGTCCACTAGGTAATATTGCTCAGTTTGGCTTCCTTCATTTAAGGTGTTGCACTAGACAATCTCCAACTTTTTCAAACATACAGACCACATTTTTTTTCTTTTGATCACTACCTTACCAAGTTGACTGCAGACGCATTTAACCAGCTGCTACCTTTTGCATATGTGAAAGAAGAACCAATTTTTGCTCTCCTTTGTCCCAGCAACCTGGTGCAAGTTTTGGGCTTTGCCATCATGCCTTGAAATGACTATATTTTACTCTTCCCCCTCGACACTGTTTTTTGTACTGAACATCCGTCCCAATGGAAAGTTCTAAGGAACTCAACAGCTTACACACTGTTATATGATATTCTGGTTGGCATCACACATTTTGTTTGGGGAGTTCCACATGACTGACTGCCCCAACATGCAGTATTTTGGAGAAGTCTCGGCGCACTAGCTGGCCTCTGGACTTAACAGAAAATTAAACTAGTAATGATGAGGGAAAGAGGAGATCTGATAAAACACCCTGCCACCTTAGGGAGACCTTCTAGGGAACTCCTAACCTAGCCACGTTACTCATTCCGTTCATAACCATCACAAAAAGACTGAACTTTAAAAGGCAGTGGAGGATGGAAAATCCTCCAGTGTTTGCACCAGGGACAAGGCCTAGTTAACCCAAGAAATCTTGACCCCCCCCCCACCATGGGCTATTTTAGCAGCACTCACTGATAGAATTCTTTGGCTGGAAGATCTCCTTGTAGTCTTCTGGGTTCTGGATCTCTGCAGTAGATTCTTTTTCTTCCCTGTCATCTTCACTACTGGGACTACGCCTCTCACTCTCTGAATTGTGTTTCAATCTGCCATTGATCCACAGAAACATGGAGTTAGATCAAGCAAGTGCATGAGAACAAGAATATACTTAGCACAGTTCTGCTTGCACAAGTTAATATCCACAAGAGCCACTTCAACACAAAGCACGTCAATATAATTTTTAAGTTGGTTGTTGTGGATTTTCCAGGCTGTATAGCCGTGGTCTTGGTGTTGTAGTTCCTGACGTTTCGCCAGCAGCTGTGACTGGCATCTTCAGAGGTGTAGCACCAAAGGACAGAGATCTCTCAGTGTCAGTGTGGAAAAGAAGTTGGCAGGTAGTTTATATCTACTCAGGAAGGTAGGGTTGGGCTGAGTCATCCTGTAAGAGTTTCCCAGGTTGTGGAATGCTAATGGAGGGA
Organism: Eublepharis macularius; assembly: GCF_028583425.1. Lineage (NCBI taxonomy): Eukaryota > Metazoa > Chordata > Lepidosauria > Squamata > Eublepharidae > Eublepharis > Eublepharis macularius. The sequence continues at coordinate 228,316,389 of NC_072790.1, read as the reverse complement.
GGCTTCACTGTATCCTGAGGAGGTTCTTTTGCATATGGATTGGTACTTGATATGCTAATCTTCTCTGCAGGGCTATTGTCGGGGATAGAGTATTTTGTTAGCCTGGTGTTTTTCAGGACTGGAAACCATGCTCTATTCATTCTTAAGGTTTCTTCTTTCCTGTTGAAATTGTGCTTATGCTTATGAATTTCAATGGCTTCCCTGTGCAATCTGATGAAGTAGTTGGAAGTGTTTTCCAGTATTTTAGTGTCCTAGAATAGGATACTGTGTCCTGTTTGAGTTAGGCTATGTTCAGCCACTGCTGATTTTTCCGGATGGCCAAGTCTGCAGTGTCTTTCATGTTCTTTTATTCCTGTCTGGATGTTACGCTGTGTGGTCCTGATGTAAACTTGTCCACAGCTGCAGGGTATGCGGTATACTCCTGCAGAGGTGAGGGGGTCTCTACTGTCTTTTGCTGATCGTAGCATCTGTTGTATTTTTCTGGTGGGTCTGAATACTGCTTGAAGGTTGTGCTTTTTCATAAGCTTTCCCATCTGATCAGTGATTCCTTTGATACATGGCAAAAACACTTTTCCTGTGGGAGACTGTTTTTCCTTGGTTGTTTGATTTATCCTTGGTTTAATTGCTCTTCTGATTTCATTTCTGGAGTAGCCATTTGCTTGAAGTGCGTGGTTTAGATGATTAAGTTTCCTCGTTGAGAAAGTGCAGTTCACATATCCGTCTTGCACGGTCTACTAATGTTTTTATTATGCCTCTTTTCTGTCGAGGGTGGTGACTGGAGTTTTTGTGTAAGTACTGATCTGTGTTGAGTTGGTTTCCTGTAGACCTTATGACCTAACTGAAAGTTTGCTTTGCGGATGACCAAGGTATCTAGAAATAGAAGTTTCCCCTGATTTCTTTCTCCATGGTGAATTGTATGTTCCGGTGGATATTGTTGAAGTGGTTTAAAAACTCCATCAATTCTTCCTTACCATGGCTCCAAATGATAAAAGGTATCATCTACGAACCGGAACCAGACAGTAGGTTTGTGAGGTGCTGATTCTAGAGCTGTTTTTTTAAAATGTTCCATGTAGAAGTTTGCTATAACGTCAGGAACTACAACGCCAATACCATGGCTATACAGCCTGGAAAATCCACAACAACCATCATTCTCCGGCCATGAAAGCCTTCGACAATACAATTTTTAAGTTATTTAACAATGTGTGTATGGAGCAATGCAAGATACAACAGATATTTTGTATGATTTAACTTCCTTTTGAAATTTCATCAAAAGAAATTCCTTATGCTATGTCTTGATCACTTGGGGGGGAGTGAGGATTCAATCACTTTCACCTATACAACCAGATGCCAAGAAGTAATTTTAGCACTTTCGCAAGGGCTGTTGCACACGTGAAAATCTTCTCTGGAATCCAACCCACTGTGCATTAGAGATACACAAACAGTTCTCACTTTAGTCTCCCAAACCTGTGGCATTGTCATCCTCCTACCAAGAGGAGCCTTCCTTACCTTTGGGGTCTGCTGCATGTCGTTGGCGGCCTGTCATAGATGCGTCGGAGGGAGGAGCCCACGGACACTGGCTGAACAAGAGGCTTGTCATCCTTAACCAGTCCATGGAGGCCAGACCCACATTTTGAGACTTTGTTCAGATCCACAACAAATGAAGACACAATGCTTTGTGTGAAAGAAACTCCAACCTATAAAGAACAGAGACAGCGGTTTTGGAATTCAGAGCACTGCCGAGGGACTGCATAAAGAAACCACCACCTTCTTTGCAAGTTGGCTTTATGTCAAACGTACCACTAATCCATAAGAACTTGTCAGGATCCTCCTGGAGTCAACAGGAACCTACTACTGAGATTTACTGAGGGACAGTGGGTCGCAGCAACTAGTAGGCGGAAGGCAGTGATGGCCACAAGCACAGATGTCTTTAAAAGGCGTTAAGACAGGTTCACAGAGAATGAGTCCATCAATGGCTACTAGCCACGGTGAGTAAAAAGAACCTCTACACCCAAAGGCAGCAAACCTCTGAATATCAGTGCTGGAAAGCAACATCAGGGGAAGCTCTTGGCCTCTATCCCTAATATTGACTCTCCAGAGTAACTGTATGACACAGGATGCTGGACTAGATGGACCCCTGGACTGATCCAGCAGAGCTCTTCTTTTGGTCTTATGGGAAGTGGAAGCAAATTTTACACTGAAGAGCATATTATCAGAGGAGATAACAGGATTCACTGTATAGTTTCCAAGGATCACACATGCACACAATCTCCTGGACCTTCATCTCCACACAGGTGTATCAGCAATGCCACTGTTACACTGTTTCTGCTGCAAGAGGCACCACTTGCAACCCGTACCATATACTGTAACCATCTGTTTTCAGGGCCCAGCAACCCATTAAGAAGCTGCAAGACTCAAGTTACATACACCACCTCACTCACTCACTCACCAGTTGGTTGTTACAGACGGACAAATCAGCGACTTTGCCCCAATTCACCGTGACCACATCGAAGCAGCGCTCAGGCTCCCAGCCGTACACTCGCAGAGAATCGTGGCAACCGGCATACAAGCAGCAGCCATCTGGGTTAAACAGCACACACCTGAAGGGGAGAGGAGAGAGCTCAGCGTGCAGCTCCCCCAAACAGGGCTGGCTACAAGATGGAAAACCTATCTCAAAAAGAAAGCATGAAGCCAGTCAAACTAGGCCACCCTTATGATCTCCGCTAGCCTTCAACTGCATGCGCTGCACACCCTCCTTAGCCAAAGCTTTAATGATGACCATCACAATTGCTCTGCAGCTTCACTGGTCTGGGATTCCCCTAGCAAAGTGGTACAAGTGATTGGTTGCCCCTCCCCCTTCCCAAGAGAGACTGTGTGTTATTTCCTTACGTTGCCCAAGTCACACAGACCTGACAGGATTGGCCTCTTCTTCAATGCAGCTCACTACCTGGAACTTTTCCAAGTCCCAGAACCTGATGGTTCTGCAAGACAAACCAAGAAAAGAGAGCAGCTGAGGAAATTAACAAATGCAGACTTTCCCCATAAATAACACGCACGGCGCATGTTTCCAGCAACAGGTGATGCTTGTGTTAAGAATTCAGATGAAGCTCCAAGATATAGCAAGGTGTAATTATTAGTTCCAGAGACAGAACAGCTAAAGCTCACATGGTTGCTAGAGTGCAATGCAGGATCTGCCCTTGCACCATACATTCAAGCTGGCTATTTTTAGCACTGTATCTATCAGTAGCTTTATCCACAGGGACTCCAAACAGAAGACTCTTTTTCTTACTCAGAACACTGCAATAGTATTCCATATTTACAGATTATGAACAGAGGGCAATGCAATTAGCTAAAGTAAAAGGTTCCACAGCACATGTTCTGCAGGACACTACACCACTCCAATAACGTGTCACAAAAAAATGGCAATGAGGGTAATCCTGTATGGAAATGTTCCACTGTACGGAAACGATCAATGAGGGTAATCTAGGTTCTCATTTACTTGGAGGATCCATATTGAAGTGCCATAAAGGAGCTGTGGAATGATTTTCATATCAAATACATGCAAACCTCCTGGGATATATTTGCCTCAGAGAAGAAGAAGCATTCAATCGATGTATTGTCGAAGGCTTTCACGGCCGGAGAACGATGGTTGTTGTGGGTTTTCCGGGCTGTATTGCCGTGGTCTTGGCATTGTAGTTCCTGACGTTTCGCCAGCAGCTGTGGCTGGCATCTTCAGAGGTGTAGCACCAAAAGACAGAGATCTCTCAGTGTCACAGTGTGGAAAAGATGTAGGTCATTTGTATCTACTCAGGAGGGGTGGGGTTGAGCTGAGTCATCCTGTAAGAGTTTCCCAGGGTGTGGAATGCTAATGGCGGGAGGCTTCACTGTATCCTGAGGAGGTTCTTTTGCATATGGATTGGTACTTGATGTGCTAATCTTCTCTGCAGGGCTATTGTCAAGGATAGAATGTTTTGTTAGCCTGGTGTTTTTCAGAACTGGCAACCATGCTCGGTTCATTCTTAAGGTTTCTTCTTTCCTGTTGAAGTTTTGCTTATGCTTGTGAATTTCAATGGCTTCCCTGTGCAGTCTGACAAAGTAGTTGGAAGTGTTGTCCAGTATTTTGGTGTCCTGGAATAAGATACTGTGCCCTGTTTGAGTTAGGCTATGTTCAGCCACTGCTGATTTTTCAGGTTGTTTCAGGTTCAGAGAAGATTAGCACATCAAGTACCAATCCATATGCAAAAGAACCTCCTCAGGATACAGTGAAGCCTCCCGCCATTAGCATTCCACACCCTGGGAAACTCTTACAGGATGACTCAGCTCAACCCCACCCCTCCTGAGTAGATACAAATGACCTACATCTTTTCCACACTGTGACACTGAGAGATCTCTGTCTTTTGGTGCTACACCTCTGAAGATGCCAGCCACAGCTGCTGGCGAAACGTCAGGAACTACAATGCCAAGACCACGGCAATACAGCCCGGAAAACCCACAACAACCAAGCATTCAATCGCTGACACAGGAGATTTGATTTATTACAAATTTAAAATGGGATTGCCAGCTGAGATGTGGGTCAAAAACCACATACACGCACGCATGCACGCATGGGAATTTTGAGATTTGTTCTAATTGAACACTGTCAATTCTTCAGACCAAGGAGGTAATTTCCTTGGCTTTGGAAAAGACCATCACCTTTGATTTTGAATAATTGATCTTAATTCTGACGGGGAGGGCGGTCTAGAAATGTAATGTAATAAATAAACAAATAAAATAAATTCTTCATGTTTACAGTAATTTGAAAAACGACTTAGAAGTCTTCTCAGTCCAACCTGAGTGTGGAACATAAGAACAGCGTCATCCGCAAAGAGGAGTAAAATTAATGAATTTGAGGGTAAATACAGCATGGAATTCTGTTGAAGAAAGGGCAATTGCAAGGTCATTCAGATAAAATTTAAAAGTAGAGGTGCTAGGAGGCAACCTTGCTTCACTCCTCTGCCAAGGCGAAAACACTCCTTAAGATCTCCCTTTTCTCCATGGAGGTCTTGAGCCACACAAGAGATTTTCAATTAGCTGAAGCAACCTTTTATCAATTGAAGTATGTTCCAGTTTTCCCCACAGTCTGCTCCTGGGTATGGTGTCAAAAGCTCTTAAGGTCTATGAATGCAACATATAGTTTACCTCTAAATGGGGAGGCATATTTTCAACTAAGTGGGCTAACAGCAAACAGCGGTCTTCAGGTGCAAAGCCCTTCCTGAAGCCAATTTGTTCCCATCCAAGAATATTGTTTGAGGTTATCCATTCCTCTGAGGTACAGATGTGAGGTTTATGTATGTATGTGTGTATGCCATTTATAGTCTACCTTTCTCACTGAGACTCAAGGTAGATTCCATAGTGTGAGATTAGTACAATCAGTATCAAGGGCATTTCCATACTGTATCAAAGACATATCTATACAGTGGCAAGAACATTTCCATAAACAATGTCATAGGATTTTATAAAGATAGAACATTAGCAAGGATCCAATACAAAGTTGAGGAATTGCTGAAACAAATGGAACCAGAAAAACATACCGACTATCTCTAATTGGCAAGCCCATACATGGGATCATTTCGTAATGGAAAGGAGCCCTGTGGTGCAGAGTGGTAAGCTGCAGTACTGCAGCCCAAGCTCTGCTCACAACCTGAGTTCGATCCTGGTGGAAGCCGGGTTCAAGTAGCCGGCTCAAGGTTGACTCAGCCTTCCATCCTTCCAAGGTCGGTAAAATGAGTACCCAGTTTCCTGGGGGTAAAGCGTAGATGACTGGGGAAGGCAAAGTCTGCCAAGAAAACGTCGTGATGCGACGTCCCCCCTGGGTCAGTAATGACTCGGTGCTTGCACAGGGGACTACTTTTACCTTTTTTTACCATAATGGAAAAGCTCTCGGAACAATTGGCTCAAAGAGAAAATCAAAATCACAAATCCCACCTCCTGGCAATGGTCCCCTGTTCTAGATTATTTAACAAGGGACAATATTAAGATAAATGACAAGTGGAAACAAGACTACTATTATTCTTTAGCGTTCTTATGAATAAGGTGGATATTATCATAAAGAATAAAATTACTCAGTCTTAAATCTAGATAATTAAGTTAAGCAAATATTTCCTTGTCTATTATACATTGTTTACGCAGCTTCTCTTATGTATATTAAACGATGAGATGGGAGGGATGTTGTTCAAGTTGTTAACTGTTAATTTATATTGTTGTTTATCTGTTATTGTTGTTTTGAAAAAATTGAAAAAAGTTGAATAAAATATAATTTAAAAAAAGATTTGCTGAAACAGAACAATCAATTCTAGGACTGACATTAGATAACAAGAAGCACAGGTAGTATATAGGAGTACATAGTCAAAGCAACAAATAATATGCAAGGCAACATAGTGGTGAAGTCTATGGTCCCTAATTCATTAGCGAAGCATCTGAGACCTCCCCCACCCTTCAATACTTCCCTCCTATCTGAGTAAAACGCCTTTTTGAATAATACAGTTTTGCATTGTTTGTGGAAAGCCAAGAGAATGGGTGCTCTCAGTCCTGACCTCCTCGGGCAGGCCATTCCACAGAGAAAGCCTGTGTATGGGCAGCTGCTGTTTTTGCCCATGTGCAGGCTGGCACCTGCAAGAGACCCTGTTCTGATGAGCAAAGCTGACATGGAGGGACATAGGGAGGGAAGCGGTCCCGTAGGTATGCTGGGCCAAGGCCATGAAGAACTTCGCCACTGATGAGAGTGCTAGTTTGTTGAATCCGGCATGGAACCTTTCATAAAGATTGGAACGATAACAGAGTGTTTCCAAATTGGGGGAATCTTCCCCGAAAGGTTAATCTCAAAGAAGATTGGAGCTAAAGTCGTAGCCATCATGCTGGGTTAGCCTTAAACCAACTGTTAGGCACTAAGTCCAAATTTGGGGCTTTTCCTAAGTGTAAATGCTTAATCAGGGAGATAACCTCCAGCTTAGTGATAGCAGGCCACAAGGGGAGATCGACAGGGGTCAAGTTGCATGGGGTAGTGTTTGAAGACAGAAGCTCCACATTCCAGAAAGCAATGTGCTTCCTCTCCTAACCAGCCCCAGATCTTCAGCTATCACAACTTCTAACAACTTCCTCCATCTCCATAATTCAAAGCGTAGAAGCTGAAGTATGAACATTTGCAACACAGCGTCACAAGCTCCAGCTGAGGCTTCTGCCACTCTCCCGCCCAGTGGCATAGCCACTGTCCTCATTTTCTCAGCAAGCATTTACCTGTCAGAACTACCAGAGACCAAAAGGTATTCATTGGGATGGAATTCAACGACGTTTACTGGGCCTGTGTGTTCTGTGAACTCGCACATGATCTTTCCGGCAGCCAGATCCCACAGCTGGAGAGAAGAAAGATTACTCAAGCTTTGAGTGGGGTGAGGTTGCCCAGCCCCATAACTGATCTTCTGAACAAGAGCACATTTCTTCACGCAAAACATTAATGGCAGGAAAAAAGCTAATGCAAACAACTGAAACCGCCACCCAAGAAACAGTCGTGCCAGAGGATGAAAAGGTCCAAACCACCGCACTCCTACCTTCACAGTGTGATCATCTGCAGAGGATGCCAGCCACTTCCCATCAGGGCTAAATCGGAGACACCTGATGGCTTGCGTGTGACCCTGCAAAAGCCAATGGATTTGGTACAGTCCCTGAAAATCAGCCTGGTACTTGCAGGATAGAATGGGGGCATGAGCAGGATCATTACTCCATCTTCAGTATAGCACAGCACTCTAGTCGGTACTATGCTGGCGCTTTCCAAAACATATCCAGCGTGCCCCTTGATCCCCCCCATCAGGTTATCCCCACTGAAGAGGATGAGACCTAGGCAAAGGGCATGTCTGTGGATCTCACACAGCCAACACAAAGCTGGGATTATGCCTCTCAGAGCACCAACCCAACAGATGCACAATTAATGTGCTAATCTATAATCATAGAATCGTAGGGCTGGAAGGGACCTCCAGGATCATCTAGTCCAACCCCCTGCAGAGTGCAGGAAATTCAAAACTACCTCCCCCCCCCGCACCCCAGTGACCCCTGCTCCATCCCCAGAAGATGGCAAAACACCACTAGCATCCCTAGCCAAACTGGCCTGGGGAAAATTGCATCCTAACCCCAAAGCGGCGATCGGCATTACCCTGAGCGTATAAGAAGAGGTCTGGTAATGTTACCAGACTCTCTGCTGTTTGTGCTGCAAAGCAAACTATTAGCTGTCAAGAGAAAAAAAACTAAATTTCTCTCTTTATATAGCTTGATAACGGAACTGCTTTTAACAGTAACACCTTTCTCAACAATGGTGAGAGCAGCAAACAGAAGTTTATTCATTTATTCTACAAAATTTATATCTCGCCCTTCTGCCCTTACAAGAGCCACAAAGGCGGTTAACAAACTAAAAATAGGGGTATGCGATTCAGTATTCCCAAATAGGAAATATACCCGAATAATATCTTATTGGTATTATTTGGGTATATTCAAAATATTTGGATAATTCCAGATATATTTGGGTTTATCTGGGAATCACCACACCAGCCATATTAAAGCTGGCTGGCTTCTCCCTTTTGTTCTTTCCTGTTCCCCCCCCCCCTCCAGGCAACAGGAGGGTAAGGGGAGGGAGGCAGGGAAGAGTGAATGAGTGACCAATGGTTGGAGGAGTTCTAGTGGTTTGGCCAATCACAAGGATTCTTTGATGGAAGAACCCTTTTCAAATTTTTGCAAGGACATAAAAGCAGACCTGGCTCAAAGCACACTCCATTTCTGTGTGAGATTTTGGAGAGTGTGCTGTGAGTCTGGCTGCTCTGGAACTCTGTCTTTTAGATTTACCACTGCCTTTGGAATCTGCACTTTGGATTACTGTTGCTACCTGCCTGAAGGACTGCCTGAGGAATTGCTGCCTGCCTGCCTGGAGGACCACCTGAGGGACTTTTGCCTGCTTTGAGAGTTGTAGTGTGTTTCCCCCCCTGTTTTTTGAGGGAAGGGAAGGTTGGTCTGGTGTTGAGGAGAGGTAAAGGTGGGTGTTAAAGAATTTTCAGGCACCATTTCCTAAAATCTTATTCTTAGCATACATTCAAGGCTACCAGCATACAGATTATGTAAACAAGTAAGAAGGCTTTGCTCCAATGTCAAAATACTGCCTCTGAGATATCCTGCTTGTCAATGGGTGAGACTGGTCACTGAGCAGAGTATAAACATTTTTTCTTGTTTTGGTTATTCTAATTAGATAAGTAAGATTTCAACCTTGTATACATTCCTTCACCAAGAATATATCAGATATATGGCTCCAGATTCTCAAAAGTTTGTATAATTCATTTATCACTTGTAACATGTCATGTTTTCTGGGAAAATACGTCATTCTGCATCATTCTGACAAGGTGTGTGTGTCAGTTTGACAGGGATTTATCCTAACCTTTGATCTTTTATTCTGTAAACAAATAGCAATTATCCTGTAAACAAACATTATTGAAAGTATATAAGATTCTCTGATCTGACTGGTCTTTACAGTTTTCTCCCTGAAATAGAGGAAGTGTCATGGGCTTATCAATATAAAGCAATAAACCCATATTTCTTTGAAAATCACTGCTTTAATGTCTTAATTTGTGTAAAGTCATTAGCCGAAAGAGGAGAACAAATTAAAATGCAGAGTATTCTAAATTAAATCCCCTTTCAGAGGGGAAAAAGGCAAGCTTTTTCTTTCCTTTTAAACTTTATTTAATTGCTTCTGTTTGTTTGCTAGTGGTTGTGTAATACTTGTTATTGTTGTGGTGGGGGACAGGTTGTTTTTTTTGCTTTTTGGTGTGCTTTAAAGAGTGCTGTTAATTGTTATATATTAATAGTTGCTATCATTGTGTGGGGGGTGGCAGATTATTTTTGCCTGTATTAAAGAGCTGTTAAAAGCCTCTAGTGGATTTTCTTTGTGCCAGGTTGGTGGTTCTGCTGCTAGATGGCTGTACCAGGTTCAGTTCGGTTGGGCTTGCAAAAGCATCCCTTGCTTCACTTTGGTTCTACTGAGATTCTTTGGTTTGACATTGGTTCTTCTAGGCTTTGTTGCTTCAACTAGCAAAGGGACACATTTTTGGCCAATGATTGCCCCTGTGTGTTTGGTTAAGGTTTCTTTGCCCTGGAAAACCTTGCAATTTTTCCCCTATAGGAAACAATGGAGAGTGGCTGAGGGCACCTTGTTCAAGAGGCCACAGAACTGGACCCCTTGGACCAGTCTTCTTGAAACTTGAGGATTCTATAGTGGACAGGGAGAACTAGAGTTCCTGCAGTTTTGGTGGTTTGCACAAAAAAATCCCTCTCCCAGTCCCCATATGGTATTCTGGATACCCAGATCCCGATAATAACAATTGTTTTAGTGTGCACCCCTAATTAAAAGATATACAATAAAATCACATTTTAAAGCCACTGAAAATAACAAAAATCATTCAATCAAAACCAGAGCAAAAATACATACAGCACATAAAAGGCAACAATTAAACAAGAAGTTAACCATTGTATCGAAAGACCTCTGAAAATTAGGTTAGGCTGAATGTTAGGGGCTCATCCAAAGACATACAGGAAATGTTTTGAATACAGAAAACCTTATATAAATGCTATGTGGTAATTATTGTGAACATGCTGCACTTAAAGATCACAATTTATCTCACAAGATTTACCTGATAATGGTTACACAAGAGGAAAGAATAATTCTAATCACTGTACAGTTAATTTTTTTAACCAATCTGTCTTTTTGGAATGGGGAATCATCTCGAACAGTGTAAAGTGAAACATTAACTATTAATATAAAATATGTTTTTACAACTAGAATCAAAGTTCAGTAACTTGCTGGCTTTTAAAAAAAAACTTGTGAATTAACTGGAGAGTCTCTCTGACTCCAATACTACATTAGCAACACCATGTTTCCTATTGTAGCAGGATAGTTCATCTTGTTTCACTGTATTTAGTTACATGTGCAAGACACTGGACATTTTGTAAACTGCCTGGAACTTCTGAGTTTACTTAAGGATAATCTAAGTAAACAAATGGGCAGTTTGGCAGAAAACAGCTCTGTAGAAGGCTGCAAGAATTACAAGATTCAAGTCCAGTAGCATCTTAAAGACCAACAAGATTTCCAGGGTATAAGCTTTGTATTTGAGGAAGGGAGCTTGACCCTTGAAAGCTTATACTGTAGAAATCTTATTGGTTTTTAAGGTGCTACTGGACTCAAATCTTGCTGTTCCACTGCAGTTCAACATAGCTACCCACCTGAAACTTGCCAGAATAGTGTAACTTTAGTGGCTAAATTACTGGATTTGCAGGGGAATTGCAAAGACACCGTCAAAGCCAGTCCATACAGGTCTGTTTATCCTGGTTGAAAAGACCTTTCTAGGTACATTTTCGTAATAACGGCAAATGGCACAGGAGATTTCAGAGGTGTCCTAGCAGAGTCCTACATAACACCTAGAACAAACAAGCTCTCTTACCTTGTACCTAAAGACACAGCCTTTTCTCCTGACATCCCAAAGCTACAAAGGGGGAAGAAAAGGGGGAGAAAGTTACAAAAGAGGAAGTGCACTGAAAATTTCTCAAAGCACCTATGTAAAGCTAAGTTTTTTGAGACTATTTTTGTGTAATTCCATTTTTCATTATTAGATTCCAGGGACTAGTGAGTTTCTGAGGATGTGTATTTTCTTTTTTTAATGTCCAACAATAAGCAGCTTCCTCTTTCACCCATCAGTGATGAGAATTATCATTCAACTGGGGGGAAAAATGAGCCTTATTAGTTAAATGCAGACGTGGGGTTATAAAGTTCCCAGAGATAAGGTACTAGCTTGCTAAAGAAGCTGCATTTAGCAACAGGAATTTCCAAAGAGTCAAGCAAGAATGTCAGCAGCACAGATCAAAACCAACCAGTAGGCAGGTGTTATAGTGGCAATATCCCAACTAGCTGCTCCCAAATATATATTGGTGTAGGAGGGGCACAATGAGCTCACCTTAACATTGGTATCCATAGAGCCTGAAGCTACAAAGCCTCCATAAGGATGGAAATCTAGGCTGCAGATGTTTGCTTTGTGACCCATTAATGTACGAAGAACTGGGTAGGAAGGAAAATATTGAGATGCATGATTGAATAGCACCCCCCCTCCAAAAAACAGTTACACCAGAGATTAGAGAGCAGACAACAGAACGAGCAAGCAGGGATTCCCTCCCCCCCCACCCCGCAAAAAATTTAGTTTTTAAAAATTCAGATCTGATGAGAAATTTAAAACTTCAAGTTAAAATATAATTTGGTTTAAAATGAAACTAGAATTAAATACAAACTGGGGGACATCTACATACGCAATTTCTTAGAACCAAATCATTGCTGTTTACAAAGCAAGGCAGCTGCAATACAATTTAGAAACTGGAAGGCATGAAACAACTAGCTCTGAACTTACTTTTGGCAGCTTCCAGGTCCCAGATTCGAATGGAGCCTGACTGGGACCCTGCAACAATCAGTTCTTCATTGGTATTGATCTTCACACTCTCTACCGGAGTTGTATGACCAGTCAAACTCTGGACAAGACATAAAGAGCAGCAATGAACCAAATGACGTCTAGCCTCAAACAAGACCTCGCAGCAGCAGTTTTAAAGATCCTAGACTGATCACTAGAATTCTTTCTGTGGAACAAGATAGGAAGCACACGGATAACATGAAAACCATGCTCACAGCCCCAGAAGATACCAGCGCACTAGCCTCTGAAATGACAGCAGAAACAGTGTTCCTCCTACTGGTGGATTAAGCAAAGTTTCAAGCACTAAGCTGCTGTTGTATAAAAATATTAAATACAGGCAGCTTAATTTTGCTTATTAAAGCAAAAACAAGTGGAAGTACATGAAATTACTAGTCTACACAGACTACTTGGAGTGTGTGCGTGATTTAGCTAAATCAGATTAAAAATTGAGTAACTGATGGAAATGTTGAATGGATTTTGCCTTTAAATTCTCCCCTTTTTTAATATTGGAAAAGATGTCTGGAGAAAATATCTTCTGCAAACTCTACCTGCTACAGTGCAAAGTGTTTTTAACAGCAGCAGAATGCCAGAAAGGTACGCTGATCGGAACGGGGAGATCCATATCTGAATCCCCATCTGCTAGAATACTCGCTAGGTGACCTTGGGCCAGTCACTCTGGCGCTCTCAACCTAACCTACCTTGCAGAATTGTTGTGAAGCAACAAAGCCAAATCAATCATGCTGCTTTGAGCTCCTTGGAGGAAAATGAACTAAAGATACAGATTCCAAACAATGCCCAAGGCAGTACTGGAAAGCAGAGAGACTCAAGTGACAATCAAAGCAAGACTGTCCTCAGAGCTCCAATGTAGTTGAAACTCTGGATTTGGCTGCACACTCCTTTACATAACAAGAGAAAAGACAGAAGGCTAGATCACCTTCCTGCTAAAATATATCACCCACCTCCAACAAGGAAACAAATATTAAATTATCTGGGAATGATCAGTCTGTGACCTACAGTGTCAGCAGGTTTAAGAGTGAGAGCTAGATCTTTGTTTTCAGAAGGGTTTCAATGATAACCCAACACAAAATGCAAAAGGTACTCATCTACTTGCTTAATAATATGTGCACAAAAATCTGTCCTGCCAATTCACGCCCTCCCACACGATTCCTGTTGCCAAAGATCAGCAGCCACGCCTCTATAAACTATTCTGTTAAGGTTCCAGCCTGCAACTTGTCTACTCTATTGTGGTTCAATTAAAAGTCTGCTGACTCCCAATACATATTAGAGGACTACACTGTAGGAAATAAGGACACCATTAAACAATTATGCCAGTCCTGGTCCTCTCCATTTTGTGGCTAGCCCAGTAACTTACTCAATTTTTCCTCAAGAAATGCTTACCTGCCTGCAAGCCTTCATGATCACTAAATGCCAGCGTATGACCATTTAAATATACAACCCATTATCAAGTTTCTGCTAGCAGAGATCTTTCCAATCACCTACTGATCCTTTTAACTGGAGATACCAGGGATTGAACCTGTGACCTTCTGCATGCCAAACAGATGGTCTCCCACTGAGCCACGCCCCCTCCAAAATGTCATCCAGTTACCATTGGCAACAGCCAACCAATACAAATGCAAATATTCCTTTTTACGTAGTACCTCTTCAGTAGAATGAAAACTGACTCTGCCCAGATACTTCCTTTATTTGTTACTGGAACAGTACTGAAGGCACAGGAAATCACCTCCCATACTACAGCTTCTGAATTAGCTAAATTTGCTCAGTAAAGAAAAAGTGGTCAAGGCAGTTCTGCACCACTGATGACCAACTTATGCTATCTGGGTGCTGCCCCAGCTTAACCCAGTCTTGGTCAAAATACAGAAATGTCATGAAGGAAGGCAAGATCTCAAAAAAATGAGAGAGAGAGAAAACTGGATTTGAATCCTACCATGGTCAGTCCTCATTTCCCCTGTCTTGAAGATCTCAGAAATTCACCAGAAAAAAAAAATAGGCCAAGGCAAAAGAAATCCACCCAAGGCTAAATCACCTTCTTCAAGACTCAAAACAAGTTAATTCTGCTGAAAAAAGTTTGATAAGACCATCTATGGACACCTACGATCCTGCACTGAGATGGGGGTGTACTAAGTATCGGGGGGTAGTGGATAAGTCCCAGGTTCCTCTGGATGATGCCTCTATTTTGTCCATTTAAGTCAAATCTAGATGTAACAAATACAACATTAACTGTTGTTCAACCTATTGATACAATTTTGCTAGTGAGCAGAAATATCTCTAGTGGCTTTTGAACATGTCTTGTTTTCTTTTGTTTTTAAATAGCCACAGTGTCTCTCTCCAACTTAAGGCAACAGAGATAGGGTGGGCTTTCCCCCCTTGTTAAATCCACAGTCTATTGGTCTACATAAGTTGTGTTTAGCCAAACAAAGAAGCATGGGACATGGCCCAGGGGTGGCTCCTTTTGATACTCGCTGCTGTATGAAGACAGCAGAAAGGTACTGAGTGCTTTAAAAGGCTACAGGTTTTTTCCAGGCAAAGCTATTACTTCCTGGCCTATTGTTCTGTAAGCAAAAAGATATTTAGCCAGTGCTTACCATAATACAGTTGGGCTTGTTAACTGACCAGATGTTAACCCGACAGTCATCTCCACCAGTTGCCAGTAGCCGGCTCGAATTTTTGCCCAGCACCAGTGAAGAAACATTGCTGCTGTGAGCTGTAATTTCCTCTGCAGAACAAAGCAAGTATAAATCCTGAGTACTTTCCATCAACAACCTTATTACTGTCTCACACACACACACCCTTATCCCTCCCTGCACACACAAAAATATATTTAAGCACACATTTAATGATAAAATAGCTGTGGTTGTGTTAGTTGCATATTTTATGGGCAATGTGGTATTTTAAACAAGAGGAGTTTTTAAATAAAGAGAGGAAGCCCTATACCATCTTGCTGCAGATGTGTAAGCTGGAACAAATTAGGCATTTAGGCAAGAAGCCAAACTGCTCAGCTCAGAATCTGCAGGTTTTACCAACAATAATAAATATTACAACACCCATCCTTTAGCTTCTGCAAATGAGCTCCAGCCTCATAATGAATTTCCTTTTGAACAAATGTTTGCCAGACATTAGAAGAGTTCCCTTGCCTCCCACATCTTTCTTAAGGGCTGCCTCCTTCTTTTCACTTGGAAGGCTCCCCCAGTACTAACTGTCCAGTTAAACAGTACAGCTGTGCAAATTCAGCAACGTGCAGTCCTGTCAATAACTGTGTGGCGCACACCTACAGTTTGCCACTTACCTGGGAATTACTAACAACTGCTTTTGTATAAACATGCTAGTGGCAGCTTCTATAGGATGGCTCTGCCACAATATAGGTGTCATGGTTACTAGCCATGGTGAGTACAGGGAACCTCCAACCAGCACTAGGAGGTAACATCAAAGGAAGACCTTAGCCTCTGTGCCATTTGTTGCCCCCTATGTGAAACAGGATGCTGTTCTAGATGGAGCACTGGTCTAATTCAGCAGGGCTCATCTTATGTTAAATAATGGCACCTGTCTATCCAGGGTTCTCTCCTCTTCTAGAGGTACTGGATACCTCTAAAGGCAACAGAGGGAGAAGCAGAACCATCCAGACTGCTAGCTCAGCACTTCCTAGTATAGGGCTGCTAGGCAACCACATGTGTAGCATCTCTTCTTCTTAAATGGCAATGACACTTATTTGCAGGGCTTCTCTCTAGCGCCACTAACTCATTTTGGGGACCTGAAAGTCAGGAGTGGGAAAATTTTGAGCAAATAATTCTTAACTCCCCTTACTTGTCACCTACTCTCTGTGGACTTCCTGCCATCTCCCCAACCCCTGTGCAGAAAACATATTTTTGGCATCTCCCTTAATGATCAAGGATTCCACAGGGGGTAAAAGAATTCGCTTTTAATACCCAAAGCTAGGCAATACTAAGAGAAAACAAGTACAGAGATTATAGCATCAAATGTATGCAATGATATGTTAAAGCTATAAAAATACAAGACTTTAAGCAGCCTTAGACAGACGGGAACCAAATTTGTTTACCACCTATTGAAGTAGCCATCCACAGTAAGTCCTGAAACCTCTGGCTGACACTTCTCAAGATAGCTAGGAAGCTTTCTGCATAAGCAGCAACCCATTATGGCTCCCCCACCAAGCATATCAATACACTGAGCTCATATTAGGATGCAACAAATTTGCCCTTGGCGCTTCTCTCTCCAAACCATATGCTGAATTCAGAAAGCCTGACAGGGAGTGTTGGTGTTGCCAACAGCATTATGTCTGATGCCCCATGAACAAGCCTCCCCAGAAAAGCAGGCGATCTTAGAGAAGGAAAGAAGAGAAAGACAATGCAGTAGCAAGGTCCAGGGGAGGAACCAAGACGGAGTTAATGTGCTACAAAGTAGAGCTGCTGAAATATCAAATATCTAAATAGCAAAGGCAAGAGAGAACCATTTCACTCACGCAGCTTCCAAGCTGTCTTCGTGGCAACTGCAGCTGCCATCACAGAGGATTTCACGGCTACAGAGAACCAGTTTTTTCTGTCCAAAGGCTGTGTTGTCATGAGCATGTGTGGGGCAAAACCCCACAAGTATCAAGCTCCAGATTTTGAACTGTCCTGCAGCAATCAAGTTGGCAAAATGTTCCTTAAAACAATTATTCCTATGCTGTCTCCTAGATCCGGCGGCCTATTTCTTCCATTAAGCAAGCCAGATCCTGGGAAGCAATTAACCTGAAAGACAGCAGATAGGATCACATCAACCACTCCAGCAGAAAGACAACAGCAGCATGGTAATCTCAAACAACAACCTTTAAAGAGCTTAATGACATTACTCATATGTCCACTTATTTGAACAGTCATTTCTTGGAGCACAACACAAAACAAACCACAACCTACTTACGTGTGTCTGTGTGTCCTTGAACACTAAAAATATTGCTTTTCTGATACTACAGGATTTTACACACTTCTCACTCAGACCACATAGATGGTACACTGCTTTTTTAGGAAGACAGAAAAGGACATTTACCAATAATTGCCTCATAATCCAAGAATATCACATAGTTAGGCAATGGAGCACAGAACTGTACCCCTTTCCAAATCTTTCAGAGCCAAACTAGCTTGCTCTGAAGACATATTATTAAGATGAACCTAATTACAAATACTAGAAGAAGTGAATTGTGTGCCTAGTTTCTCACAGTGTGGTTACCACAAGGGCAGTATACTAATTAGCAATTTGAAAATATATTCTAAATATAGACTATGATGAAAAATAAAGTTGCTGCAGTCATCACTATAGACATTTTCTTTAATGTACACTAGCAAAATCAATGAACACTTCATTTTAAAAAAATGTCTATTGATCTATCAAATTTTTATTCAGCCCTTCCTCCAAGGAACTCATGGGGGTGTGCATGGCTTTCCCTACCACCTGGTCATCTTCATGACAACCCTGTGAGGTAGGTTAGGCTGGGACTAGCCCAGAGTTAACAAGCAAGCTTTTTGCCATTGAGATTTGAACCTGGAGCTCCCCAGACCCTAATCTGATATTTTAACTGACATTCAACATTAGAATTCAAACACAGCTGTAGATTAATCTCACCACAACATCACATACAAATAACTTGCAAAAAGTATAGTCTAATAATAATAAAAATACACAATATCTAAACCTGATACACAATATCTAAACCTGAAATGATCTCAGGCGTGCCCCATGCTTGTGAATGTATTAAATATTTCCAAATATTCTAGAAAACTGTTGCTATATGAATTCTAAAAAGGAGCAGTGATACGAGTAACCTCATTAACTAAACAATAAATGAGCTTACTCTAATAATATTATTAGCATTAGTATTATTGTGATTATTATTCAGATTATTATTATCATTACTACTACTAATGCTACAAGCGAGACCTAGCAAGCAACACAACTGCAGGGGCAGAGGTAAGGGGGGGAGGAGGAGGAGGCGGCCCACCTCGCTCGCTCACCACTCACTGAGGGGGAAGAGAAAGCAGAGCGATGCCTCGCAGAAGAGGACCTTCTGCGCTCCTGCCAGGCCGGGCGCCCTCCCTCTCTAGCCTCGGCCGGGGCCACTCACCCTCCAAGGGCAGGGCAACCAATCTCCCCCGGGAGGGCTACCTGCCCGCCAGCCTCCGCGGCCCTCCTCATTCACGACTGCCACTGCCAAGCCCCCACCTGATTGGCAGCGACCGGCCGCTTGACAACAGGCCCCCTGACAACAAACCTCTCGATTGACTCCTCCATCGTCCACTCACAGCCGCTCGCTTCGCCTTCCGGTTGGCCCCTCTCACGAGAAACGCGTCTTCCGGACACCGCCTCAGCCTCTCTAGGCCCGCCTCTTCTAGAAAAAATGGCCAATCGGCAAAAACGGCAGCGTCGCCTTAGCAACCGCGCCTCTTTCCGCACTAGGAAGGATTTACAGTGCAATTGGCAGAGTTCTTATGCAGAATTCATTCGAAGCCCTTTACAAATACAGTAATAGTAACTATGGGTTGTATCTGTATTTCTAGGGTTTCTTCTTAGCGTTTAACATTGTTTTATAGTGTTCTGCCCACTTCACGTGACGTGGGACAGTATTATCATCCTCTCCATATGGCCAATGATAGTGGCCAGTGAACCTGCTAACGGCAAGATCATAGTTTGACATAACAGTTTCTGTACATGAGGCATCTAACAAATGAAGAACGGGAGATGCAATGTTAGCCCGGAAGGGTAGTTTTAAAAGACAGCGTCCATGGCGGGGCAAAGGTTTTCCTATACACTGAAGCTGTGTGAAGGGGCTGTGAAATTTCAGCCTGTTATAACCTCCAGGTCTAAGCCCAGCTCTGCAAGGCAGCGCCAGCCCATTTCCGCTACTCTCTGGTTGCGATCCCATGCAGTTTTGGACAGGAGAGGTGAAACTAACAGACCCTTCAGGGAGGCAAAGAGGAAATTAACAAACCCTCTGAGGAGCGATCTCTGCAGGCTCAGTCTCTTTAAACTATGCTTCCCGATTAACATTGCATCTCCCTACACTTGACGAAACTTGACGAACACATGCTGAGGTGTCTCCTGTACAGAGACTCATAGCCACCAGCCTGTACCAACTCCATGATAAATGTTTTCCCCCACCCCATCACATTTTTCTCAAGAAATGTTGGATACTATCTTTGGATTGGGAAGATAGGTGGCTGCACAATTTTATTTATTTATTTTATAGTCTGCCATTCTCACTGAGACTCAAGGTGGATTAAACAGCATTAATCAGTACAATTTCAGTACAATTTCAAATACATTTCAATACACGTGATAATCAGTTACAAGAACACAAAAGTCTTCGGCTTCTCATTTTAATAGTGCACATGTGCTTGTGGGTTGCACGATGACATCACTTCCAGGAAGTGACATCATTGTGCAGGTCCTTGTGTCACCCCCGAGAATGCTCCTGTGTTCTGCAGCAGGCTGTTTGGGGCCTAAATTGGCCCGGTGTGAAGCACAGGAGCTCTCCAGGGCCCTCTCAGCAGTGGCCCCATGCTCCACAGCTGACTGAATTGGGCCCGTTTAGGGCCAAAATCAGCCCACTGCAGAATGCGAGAGCACTTCAAGCTCCTCCCCCAAATCTCCAGGAATTTCCTAAACCAGAGCTGACAACTGTAGGGATTTAAGGTCAATACTAGCACCTTGAATTGGGCCTGGAAGCTGACTAGAAGCCAGTGTTGGTAGAACAAAACTGAAGTGATAGTCTCTGACCCACTCCAGTCAGCATTCTGGCTGCACCATTCTGTATCAGCTGTAGCTTCTGAACAGTCTTCTAGGGTAGCTCTACATTGAGTGCACTGCAGTAGTCTAAACTACCTTTATTTGCATCTAATCTACATTTAGCTTAGAAGAATGCTATGCAAATTTTTAGAAGAGTGCTTTCTGTCCACAAACTATTCTAAGGAAAATAACACAAAGGGGAAGGAAGGAGAAGCAAGAGAGTGACTTACAATGTACTGGATGTAGCAATTTAGTCCAGACTCTGTTTCCAGAGTAGGATTGAGAAACGGAATGGTTTATGGCCGCCTTGCAATGTAGTCTAGTGTGATTACATACTGAAGAATAATCTAATACATCATAGCAATCCTTTAGTACACCATTCAGGGCTTTAAAACGTTGCAAAAGAAGTTATTCCCACGATCCTTGGCTCTGTCTGTGGGTGGCCCAGAAAAAAAAAAAAGAAAATGCCCCCCCAACAAAATTCTTCAGGCTTCAGCAAAAGCAATGTGAGTTAAATTGCCGAGTCAAAGATTATAAGTAAATCAACCCCTTCCAGCACATCAGCCTTCTCAACCAGTATCACCTACATCTTGTTTGGACTGAATTTTATCTTGGTCTCCCAACACCAATGCATCCAGTCACTGATTCTAGATAGAGACTGGTTTAATTAATGCAATATAGAGTTGTCATCAGCAACACCCAACACCCTTGCCTAAAGTGACACCCAAATCTTCAGATGATCTTGTTCAGTGATCTTCGATTAAGCATCTTGTACTATCTGAGTGAAGATTCTACTCTCTCAAACAACTCTGCCCTATTATAATGGGAACCTAAGAAAATCCTCCAGGCTCCCAAAAGAACTTTATTAAATGTATCATGCTTTGTACACTTACCACATGCTCTTATGACATCAATGGTGTCCTAGAAATCTGTATAATGCTGCCTGTAACACCCATGGAATCCCTCCTCCAAACTTAAATTTACCACAGTAGGGGCACAAGCCCTTAGCCTCCACTCTTGGCCAAAATTAAGCTTGTGTATGTAAAACAGAAGTTATGTTTTCACAGATAACTGTACTTTTACTGCTCTTTCCCTTTCATTATATTTTAGATGGTCAGTAGCTCAGGGCAGGGACCAGCTTTCCATGAACCATGCTCACTGAATTCGCGCTATAAATAATGTATCATATAGCCATATGGCAGCTGTGAAGAGGGTGATGTTCTGAGAGGGGCTTGAATCTTGTTTTAGCCCCCAGTTTCTGACAGGAGGTGTCAGACAGTGACTTACAACAGCCCTGTCATGAGTCTCCTCATATTGCAGGACAAGGCTAGACTGTAGTTTATGCTAGTCCTGCTATGTAGCGGCAGTGTTCCTTTAAGATCATTTTGCACACACAGCGCCCCCCCCCTGAGCATCACCATTAGGGTTCTCATGAAGTGTGTAAAGTGCTGTGCTGGGAATTATTTCTCCACCCTCTCTCCCTGGACAGTTCTCCAGGACTCCCACACCAACCCAACCAAGGTTATGCCCCATGAATCCACCTCCTTCCAGTGGATTGGCCAGAGCCATGCCTCATATATGTGTAAATCACTCCAGCTTCCCACGACAGAGGCACAGATTTGAATCCAGTTGGCAGCCAGTACCGTTCTACCCTTTCTATCTATGCAATTGGAGCACCATAGAGATGTGAGGGTAGAGCGACTCTCATCATGATTGCTGAGATGGATAATGACCCCCCCTGGTGGCCAGTTTGACTGGGTATCTCGTGAGAGGCAGGAGCACAAGTAGCATATCTGACGGTATATAGCCCTGTGCTTGATGCTTTACAGAGTGTGAAAGGTAGATTCTCAAACAAAGGAGCTTAAAATTTAACACAGGGAAGGCTGTGGGTTAATTTCAGTTAGCCTTAGAGCAGAACCACAAGTGACAAAAGGCACAGGTTGGACACTTCTCAGCTTCCCTCAAGTTTTGATGGGAAATGTAGGCAGCTTGGCAGAATGTTGGACAAGTGACAGTTGAAAAGTCCATTGGACAGCAGTCAGAGAGCCAAGCTGCGAGACCAAGATGCCTACATTTCCCATCAAAACTTGAGGGAAGTTGACAAGTGTCCAATCTGTGCCTTTTGTCACTTGTGGTTCTGCTCTTTGTTTCATGAAGGAAGTTTGTACACGATATTGTTTTAAGATCCATGTCTCCATTTTCACATTGTACTCATATTTGTAATAGTCCACGGGTTTGTGGATCTGGAAATATTCATACACTCTGCACATGCTCAGTATTTACTATCTTTTAATGTGTTCTTTATCTTTAACTCTGTTTTTAATGGCATTGTATTTTCTGTTGATATTCCTAGAGATCCCCCTGAAGAAGTGTCAGCAAAACACGTAAGGGCAGTATATCTGAATAAAACAACTTTTCCCCACTGTGCCATCGTTTTTGTTCTTTGCTTTGTCCTTGGTATGGCCCTCTTCTCCGGTGTTTGCAATATTAGGGACCAAAGAAGAGGACTTGGCACCAGTCAAGCAAGAGATGACCGGAGGGTGAATTTGTTTTCTTCAGTTCGAGGGAGGGGGAGGAAACGGAGATGTAGGATTGGATGGTGGGAGAAATTTCAGAGGCAGAGAGGAACAGCAGGGTGAGCTCTCAAGCCATGGCATGTAGTAAGGTCACCAAGGACAATGTAAAGAGAAAAGAAGGGGGTCAACAGTGAAGGGGTGCCTGGGCAGGTGGGAAGAGAACCAGCAGATAAGATCCATAAAAATCTAGAAAAGGAATCACATGAGAGATGGGGGGAGGGGGAGTTCAGTTCATCAAAGGCAGCAGAATCTCTGCTGCTGAGCTGCCTCTTCCCACCGTGACCGTGTGACAACTGCCAAGGCACTGAGACTCTCAACAAGCGAAAGAAAATGTGTGTGTTTGAGACCCAACTGCACCATCTATCACAACATGCATATCCTCTGTGTGTACCCATTACACTCAGTGCACATGTGCAAAGGAGACATGTGCATTAAAGGGTGCTGTGTATTTCACCCAACCTGCAGGAATTAGGTTGAATGACCATGAGAAACTATGGGTGCATGCAGCCCACATTTAAAATGAGTGCAACAGACAAGGATGGATGTCTGTACTGCTTTCTATGGTCAGGCTGAATATGGAACGGGTGCAGGTGAAGGCAGCAGGCCAGAAAAATCTTATGAATGCCATAAAAAGATGCCCAAATATATTTTGTTTTTTAATTTCACTTTAAGAACAAATGTGTAAAAATCAATCTTTGGAAGCATCTTTGGGGAAACTTTTCTTTTTAGGTTGTCCTCTATTTTACCTTCACAACAACCCACTGAGATAGGTTAGGCTGAGTGTATCTAACTGGCCCAAGGTCACCCAGCAAGTTTACATGGCAGAGTGGGGATTCGAAACTGGAACCATTTGAAACATGCCGCTTATTGTGCCAGAATAAAAAATGTTGCTCTTACTAAAATTCTCTATCTCGTATTCTGTTTCTTCCATTCTTGGAAGCCTCAGGGAAGATGGGGCAACTGGCTGCTGTTCCAGTTTATGGGCTCAAAAAGAGCAGAAAGGCATATAAGCTGCCTTTTTCCAGGTCCTACCCCCTCTGTTGCTTTTCACAGTATTCAGACTCACCTATTTAAGCGGCAGCTCCTTCTAGCTTGCATACGCTTACCCACAGTTTTTGCTAAACATATAGATGGGAGCTTCTTGTATCTACTTTGAGCCACACCAAGTTTCTTCCTTTCCAAAAATGCTTCCTTTTTCCTGGCATCCCACAATTCCCCTTCCTTATTCTCCCTGCTGGCTATTACAGCTTAGCAAAGCCTCAATTGCTCAAGAATCCAAAAGGAGGGAAACAAGAAACACGCATCAGGAAAGGAGGGTGCATACTTCCTTCTACACAGGATTCCTCCTACAAAGCCTCTCCCCATCCCAGCAGCCCTGCAAGAGGCAACTGGTTGTATATAGGGAGGCAAAATGGCTTCCAGCAGCCAGGCACATCACATTGCCAAAGAGAGCACATGGTCAAGCTACCTCAGTTATTGGTAAAGCTGCTCCAGTGAGGCGGTCTTTCAAAGTGACCCAACAGCCCCACCCCTCTCTGCAAAAAAGTAAAAAATGGGCCTACTCCAAATAGGAAAAAATGGACCTACTCCAAGTTAGGGGTGTGTGTTTCGGCATTCAGAATGCCGAAAGAAAGCCAAAAGAAACCTCTTTCGGCTTCTTTCAGGTTATCCGAAACGTTTCGGGGTTAGCCGAAACGTTTCGGGTATCCGAAAGAAAACAAGCCGAAACGTTTTGGCTTTTTCGGCTTTCTTTCGGCAATCGAGAGAATCGCCATTTTCTTTTTGCTAGCCGTTTGCCTTAGTAAGCATCTAGGTGGGAAGCCCTTCTTCCAAGGCTTCCCACCAGGCTCTCAAAAAAATGTGCCAGCCTCTGGCCTACACACAGGCCTGATGCTCTGGCTTTGGGGCCTCTCTCTACTAGCTGGCCGGGCTCTCACAGTTATGCTCCACAAATTGGGTTGGTGTGGGGTTTTTTTTCTGTGTTTGGTCCCCTGCTTCCAAGGCTTCACACCAGGCTCTCAAACAAGTGTGCCAGCCTCTGGTCTACACACAGGCCTGATGCTCTGGCTTTGGGGCCTCTCTCTGCTAGCTGGCCTGGCTCTCACAGTTATGCTCCACAAATTGGGTTGGTGTGGGGTTTTTTTCCTGTCTTTGGTCCCCTGCTTCCAAGGCTTCCCACCAGGCTCTCAAACAAGTGTGCCAGCCTCTGGCCTACACACAGGCCTGATGCTCTGGCTTTGGGGCCTCTCTCTGCTAGCTGGCCTGGCTCTCACAGTTATGCTCCACAAACAGGTTGCTGACCGTTCGTGGACCTCTTCTGGACTGGACTGCACTTGGAGGACATCTGCCTGGAGACCTCTGCGTGTGGAGGATCAACTGTGCTGCTGGGCATCTGGAGAGGAGGACTGGTAGGGTTGTTAAAAAAATTGTTTTTTGAACTTATTGCTGCTGCTGTGGCAATCTGCTAGCATATGCTTTAGTTTGGTCTTTATGGCTTGGGCTAGGGGGGACATTTTATAGTTGGGCAAGAGGACATTGTTTGGGGGTTGGGGAGGATCAGTATTGATTGCTGTGCTTGCTTTCTTTGATGTTTCCTTTGTTATGCTTGAGTGTGGGGTGGGCTTGATCTACTGTTTCACAGGAATTTAAAAGGAGTGTGCCAGCTTTGGGCCTGCACACAGGCCCGCTCTGCAGGGTGGATGTGTTGTGTTTTACCACTGGTTGGCCCCTAGCCTTTCGGGGGGGGGTGCCTTGACTTGACTTGTAGATTGGTGCCTTGACTTTTGGGGGTCGCGTGTGCGGCGTGTGTTATTGACTCTGTTAACATTCCAACTTTCTTGACAGCATCGCGGAGGAGAGGAGGACCAGCTGCAAGACCGCCTGAACATTGCTGGACTGCAGGACTGGTGGTGGTGTGTGAGTCCAGGTTTATATTAGGGTGGGCTTAGGGGTGGGTTCTTGCTAGCTTGGGAGGGGGGAGGCTCATCTTCAGACCACCACATCCACACCCCACACCGACACACACCACAGAAACATTGTTCCCGCTAAATAGTGTCTTAGGTAGGTAGGCCAGTTGGTAGGTATTCAGTGGCTAATTGCCCTCAACTTAATCGTTAGGGAAACCAAGCCTAGTTTTTTAAAAAAAACTAAATGGGGACTCAGCAGGAAAAGCAGTAGTGAGTGAGCGTTAGGTTTGAATTCTATATATATATATATAAATTTGGAATAGCTGTCAATAGGCTTCCCATTAGTGCCCCCATAACTAGGGTTCCACTGCCCATCTCTGGCACCCGTGGTGATGCCAGGCCGGCCCGGGCATACTAGTGTGTGAATGTCTAAGGCTGTCTGTCCCCTACTGGAGTTTAGGGCCAGCTCAATTCCGGAGGAATTCAGCTGTTTGGCAGGTTCAGGTTCCCCGAAATAAATAGGGTCGCTTAAAAGGGCACTTGATTGTTCATCTCCAAGTCACAGAGCCACTAGAAGCACAGATTTAGAGCAGGTAAGTTAGGTCTCGAAAACAAAGTTGACCTTTGTTTTCCCAAGGTTTTCTGATTAGTTAGGGTAGATTTCGGGAGGGGAAAGCATGGCAGAGAGGAAAGAAGAGAGGGGCCCTGGGGGAAAGGCTAAGGAGAAATCTAGACGGGAGGAGGGGAGGGGGAGGGGGACTGCTGCGGCAGCCCCCCCATCTGAGCAGAGGAGGCCCTCCCCTGCGCTGCTGCCGTTCACCAGCCTGGCTTCTGGTGACAGGAAGAGGGTTCGCAAGACTCTCTTTCCTGAGGCAGCTGCTGGAGGGTCACCCCCAACCCAGGTGTCTCAGGCAGGGGCTGGCACTGGGCAGGGGCCTGCTGCTGAGGCTCCTCCTCCTCCAGTGGTTGTGAGCCAGCTGCTGGAGGAGGGGCAGCATGTGGTGTCTCCTGGGATGGACGTGGGGCATGTGACTTTTCCATCCCTCACGATCACCCCAGGAACCCGGAGGATGTTGGAGGAACTGCCCGTGAGACACCCCCCCGGGGCGGTCCACCCCAGTTTCCTCTGAGGCCAGCAGCAGGCCTCTCGCGGCTGTGCAGGAGGGGAGGATGCAGGAGGAAGAGGCAGAGACTGTGGTGGAAGAGCCCACATCTCTGCCCCTTCAGCCTTGTCCATCCCCACCTGCCCGGCCGAGAGTGGGACACGGTGTGTCCGGCCAGAGCACCTCACAGGAGGTGCCTCAGGGTGGTCCCGAAAGCGCTTCTCCTGGGAAGCATGGGATGCCCTTTTCCTCCGAAATCTGGAAGCGCTTCCAGAGAACGGAGGATCCCCGAGCAGCCCAGTGCCTGCATTGTAGGCAGCACGTCAGCCGTGGCAGAGATGTGCGGCATCTCTCCACGTCTGGGATGAGGTACCATATGAAGAGGCACCACCAGGCGGTACTTCTTCGGGAGGAGGGTTCAAGTGGCGCCGCACGGCCGCCAGCTAGCCAAAAGGAGGCAGGCTCCTCTGGTGCTCTCCCCCCAAGGGTACCTGCAGGGAAGGGACGCCAAGCCTCTCTCCCGGAGATGCTTGGTATGCAGAGCACTAGTGTGCCCAGAGAGGGGATCCGGAGGGCGAGGTGGCGCATCACGTGCCACATCGTCAACATGGTAGCGGTGGATGGGAGACCGTTCTCCATAGTTGAAGACTTCGGCTTCTCAGGGCTGCTCCACGATTTCTTTCCCTGGTACGCCATCCCTGCTCGCACGACGTTGAGCAGATCGGTGGTGCCCTCGTTTTACAGGGCTGCCAGGGACCATGTGAAGGCACAGCTGTCCCGGGTTGCCGGGAGAACTGTGCACTTCACATCCGACATCTGGACCTGCCCAAGTGTGCAGCAAGCGTACCTCTCGCTTACTGCTCACTGGTGGGAACCTGAGGCGGTTGTGGGTGGGGGCCGGGGGGAGTTGCCTAGCACAGCTAGCCGGGGAAGGATGGGAGACTGCCGAGCCGGCTACTGCAAGGCCTTGCTTCACGCCGAGGTGCTCGACGTGTCCCACATGGCGGAGAACATCGCTGCCACCTTAAGGAGACAGTTGGAAGAGTGGATAGGCCAGGGACCCGCCACCGTGGGATGCATGGTGACGGACGGTGGCAGCAACATGAGGGCGGCAGCGCGTCTAGTGAGCCGAGAGTGCATCTACTGTGCGGCTCACAAGCTTCACCTAGTGGTGAGAGACGCGCTGGGGTTGGGCTCCTCGAAGGAACCCTTTGATACCCGGACCCGTGAACTCCAGTTACTGATCCAGAAATGTCGGAGGCTCACGGGTCACTTCTCGTGCAGCGTGAAGGCCACGCACGAACTGCACCAGACACAGGTCAGGACAGGTGTGCCAGAGCACGCTCTGATCACTGATGTTAGCACTCGCTGGAACTCCACCTGCGCCATGCTTGAGTGCTTGGTGGAGCAGCAGGCCGCGCTCCACGCGTGGCTCTCCGAGAGCTGCAGTGCGAGTCAGGTGGGTGAGTTCAGCCAGGAGGATTGGCTCACCGTCACCCAGACAGTGGAGGTCCTGAAGCCCTTCAAGGACTTCACTGTGGCGGTCTCGTCAGACACGGCGACCCTCGGTCTGGTCATTCCCCTGGTGCACACGCTCCAGAGGAATCTGGCCACCCTTGCAGACCGGGTCGCGCCCCGTGCTGACCTTGTTCCAGCGGTGAGCGCATAAGTGAGAAGGCTGCAGCAGGGCATAGCTGCCAGGCTAACTCCTCTCACTAAGGAAGAGTCATACATGTTGGCGACCATGTGTGACCCGCGCATAAAGGGCACTTTCACCGAGCGGGATGGGAACCTCACCAAAGCCAGAGACGGGCTCTGCTCTTGGGTGAGGCACAGGCAGGCCAAGAGGGGACGCCTGTCGACAGGGGGGACGCAAGAGGGGCCCTGCCGTGCGGGTCCCTCTGACGCCCCCTCTGCGCAGGCCCCCCCCGCGGCCACCACCGGAGTACCGATGGAGATGGAGATGCTCTGGTGGGCCCTCGTCCCCTCTGGGGTTGTGAGGACCGTGAGAGAGGATCCGGTGGAGGCAATGGTCAGGGACTACCTCACGGAGCCCTGCGAGTCGCTCTCCACTGATCCGCTCAGCTACTGGGCCAGGAAGGAGTCGGTCTGGCCGGACCTCTCCCTCGAGGCGCAGCGGCTGCTCTCATGCCCTCCGACGAGCATGGAGAGCGAGTGCTTCTTTTCACATGCGGGCGACATTGTCGGCCCACATCGCACCCGCCTTCTCCCATGGAGAGTCGAGCAGTTGACCTTCCTGAAGGTCAACTCTCGCCTCTTCGATTTCTCAGGACTGGACTTCCAGAGTGACTGAGGTGAGCCCAACTTGTGGCCTGCATCCTCTGCGAGTCCAATCCTTTGGAATCGTGCTCTCCCCTGCATAAAACCCTGTAGACGCAGTTAAAACCGGCCAGTAGAGGGAGGGTGGTTAGGAACCAGTGGCAAAGGGAATCCCCCCAGCAATTTGAAACCCCCCCCCAAGGGAATTAAAAACCTCTCCCAGCACTGAGACAGACCCTGTGGGACCAAATTTATTCAGAAAAATAATGCCCCAGAAACATGGATTGCCACTGGAGGGAGAAATAGGTTAGATAGGGATTGCTTAGGTGGGGATTAGGGAATGGGAAAAAATCAGATGTTTTTCACTGGTTTTCACTGTTGAAATATTTGTAAAAAAAACAAACCAAAAAAAATGTTGTGGTTATGTTTTTTCAAAGTTGATGAAATGTTCATGTTTAAAAAAAAAACTAAAAAAAATGTTATATTTTTTCAAAGTTGATAGACTGTTCATGTTTAAAAAAAAAAAACCAAAAAAAAAATAATTGTTAATGGTAATATTTGGTTTGCTGGGGCGGAGGATGCGGGAAGAGTTGTGGATGGGCACCAGCCAATGATGATCTCTCGCAGATGTTTCCAGGTAAATCCTGAGGCTGGTGTGGGGGTGGGGGGAAACCTCTGCAACACTGCTCCAGAAATACCAGTGTCCAGTGCCTTGGCAGTGCCCAGTCCAGCTTTTTGTGCCTGAACTGAAAGCATAGCCGCAGGAAATGACATAGGTTCTGCTGGACCCTGTTGCAGTGGTTTCCCCCCATCAAGTTGGGTTATGGAGGGAGAGTTGTATGAAGCTGGTAGTTATGATAATCTTGTCTAGTGTGGGCTTCTTTTTCCATGCCCTGTTGTGCCCTCCTACTATGTAACCTGAATATGTTCTAAAATTTAGAGTTTGTCCTTTTCAGAAAAAAATTTTTTTTTAAAGATTCTCTGATGTGTAGTTAATTGTGTTGTCCTTTTGTGTGGGTGACAGTTATTGTGATATGTTGTGATTTGTGGACCTATATTGTACTTTGAAAGTGATAAAATAAAGGTTTTTTTAAGCTTGAATCATTGTGTGCCCTCCTTTGATGTGAGGTTGGTTCCCATCATTGGGAACAATGGGGCAGGCTGGCCAGCCTTCTCTGTAGGTGGTGGTGGGGGGTCAGGGGGTGGTTGTCTGTGTGCCAGGTCAGGTGCTCTTTCCCAGGGACGAGTTGGCACTCAGGACAGGAGTGTTCCCATTGTGGCACCCCTGGGCTATGCGGATTTGCCCTGGGAACGAGAGTTAGGAACTTCCCAAAGGGGGAGGGCTGGCCAGCCTGTTCCTGGGGTTATGGGTGTGGGGGAGCTGGGGGTGGATTTGGGACTGTGAGGGGCTACTGGGGGGATTTGGGTCTTTGTTTGGCAGATGGGGGGTGGAATTGGGTTTGTATGGGGCTGTAAGGAGTGGACTTTGGGGGATGAGAGCACCTACTTGGGGACTTTATTCTCTGGTAGCCCTTTGTTCCCAATTAGGCCCTGGCTAATGTCTTGGTGAGGGATTCCATGCCTCTGTCAGTTGCTGGCCCTCCTTTGCCATCTTTATCAGAAATTGGCCTAGGGCTGCCAAACTCCAGATAGGGCCTGGAGTTCAGGTTACAGAGAGTGGTTCCCTGGAGAAAGTGGCAGCTTCCAAGGGCAAACTCTTTAGAGGGCAAAAGTTGCCCATGGAACCCAGGGGAAATCCCTACTCAGATTTCCCTTTCAACAAGTCCCACCCCCAAATTGCCAGGAACTTCCAAGGCCAGAGTTTGCAACCCTACAGAGATCCCATTTCCACACTCATAGCCTTGGCACGGTAGGTGTAGCCCCCACGGAACATTTTCAGGTTCCTGATTCCAAGTTCAATGACGCCAATGTAAGACAATCCAGACCATCATCAAAAATGGGTTTTAAACAGCAGTGGCATTGGGCTGTATTTTACTCGTTCACTTCTCTAGTTATACCCAAACATTTTGCTTATGTTTTTAAAATCAAAGAATTTTAAGTGTGGCACTAAAGACATTTTTAAATGGTTTTTAAAATATATTTTTATTTTGTAGTAATTAATGTGGCATTGCTCAAGGCCTTTTGGCCAAATGAGCAGTTTCATTAAAGTAAAAGTTGGACAAAGCTGACAGGAAGAAAATGCATTCGAACTGTGGTGTAGGAAGAAAGTTTTGGTTTACATATAACATGGACTCCCAAAAAGACATGTAAGTGTCTTCTAGACCAAATCAAGCCTGAATTCTCCCTTGAAGATAAAATGATTGTGCTTTGGACACATCATGAGAAGACAAGACTCACTAGAAAAGACAATAATGCTAGGAAAAATTGAAGGCAGTAGGGAAAAGAAGAAGACCCTAAAGGTGGTGGATTGACTTCAGTTTGCAATACATGAACAAGGTTGTTGGGATATTTTGGAGCTCATTAATTCTTAAGTTCACCATAAGTGATTTGAATGCATAAAACATACACACATACACATAAAATATATATCTTAGTGCATATATTACCCCCCCACCCATTTATTCGTTTATCTTATGCCCTGGTTTTCTCCCCCCTGGAAGCCTATAGTGGTTTACACACTATTGTTCTCCCTTGCTTTGTTTTAACATCATCATAACAAAGAGGATAACAATAGACAGCTGCTCCATGCCCCACATTGGGTGTGACTTCAGCCGCCGATGGCCTTCTTAGTAGTTGAAGGGGGTGGAGGGGAGGGGAGGGAGACAACACACTCCAGCCTACTCTATCTGGGTCCTAGGTAACAAAAGGGAAAATGGTGGCAGCAGGAGCTCCTGCCCACTCCACATAGGGCAAGGGCCACCCATTGCTTGGCCTTGGCAAGGAGCCAGTGGTGGGGCAGCACTGATTCTGGGGCCCCATCCTGCACATTTGTCCAGGTCCCCAGGATCACTAAGACTGCCTCTGAAAAAAACAACTCTATGCGTTACATTGGCTGAGCGAAGGACATCCATCAAGCCTCCAAGGCACAGGATCAGAGTCTCCCAGATTCTAGTCCAACACTCTAGCCATTGCACTACACTGGGTATCTTAAAATTGGTTATACCCCCACACCACCCACTTAACCATTCTTCTCCAAAAGGCACACAACTTGGCTGTGGCTCAAAAATGAGTATGATGCATGGGCCAGTCACTGCAAACTGGTTCTAAGGCTCAGGCCGGGGGGGGGGGGGGGGGGCATTGTTCCAATGCTACCCTGGCTTTGGAAGGGTACAGCAAAATAGATGAAATAATCTAGGTTCAGTGCCTCCCTCCTTCTCTGTCTCTCTCTCTATATATAATGTGTGTGAAAACATTGTTAACATTACTACACCATCACTGAAGCCTAAAGGATACTTAGGGTCTGTTCACACATGCATGATCATTTCATGGCACTGCACTGGCATGATGATGTCTCTTCTTGGAAGTGATGTCATCATCACACAAGGCTGGGGAGCACACATACTTCACAGCAGGCTGATTTGGGCCACAAATGATCCTGCTTCGGCCTGTTTAGGGCCCAAATCAGCCCGCTGCAAAGCACAGGAATACTCTCAGGGCAGCCAGATGACATCAGTGGCATTACTGCAGCAGCCCCAGGAGCGTACCCCGAAGGCTCATTCCCTGACTTTCCCCGTTCAAGCCAGGTAAGCAATGACAGGGGGCGAAAGGTGGGAGTGGGGGATCCCCCACCAGGGGAAATGGATCCCTAATTGTGTCTGAGGATCAGTAGAATTCAAAGTGTGAATGGTTCATTAATTCCATAGTGCTTCAGTCTTTAAGGGACTGACATGCACGTGATAGTGGACTCCAGATTTCTAGATTGTTAAGGAATGCATGAGGTGGGGGGTGGGAGTAGAGGTGGGAGAAGGGCCCCAGAGGGTAGGGGTGGCATTTTGCATGCAAAATGCCACCCCTGGCAAGACAAGCCTCCCCCAGCTGTAAGTAGTAGAGAAAAGAGCACCTACTTGGGGAGGCCATGAAATGCCCCCCCAAGTGGGAGCAGGCTGAGCCTTGGTAGGGGGTGGGAGTAGAGGTGGGAGAAGGGTCCCAGAGGGTTGGGGGGCATTTTGTTGCAGTGGTTTCCCCCCATTAAGTTTGGTTGTGGAGAGAGGGTTGTGTGAAGCTGGTAGTTATGATAATCTTGTCTAGTGTGGGCTTCTTTTTCCATGCCCTGTTGTGCCCTCCTACGATGTAACCTGAAAATGTTCAAAAATTTAGAGTTTGTCCTTTTCAAAAAAAAAATTTTTTTTTAAGATTCTCTGTGGTGTAGTTAATTGTGTTGTCCTTTTGTGTGGGTGACAGTTATTGTGATTTCATGTGATTTGTTGACCTATATTGTACTTTGAAAGTGATAAAATAAAGTTTTTTCTAACTTGAATCATTGTGTGTCTGTGTTCCCTTCTTTGATGTGAGGTTGGTTCCCAGCATTGGGAACAATGGGGCAGGCTAGGCAGCCTTCTCTGTAGGTGGGATGTGTGCGTGTCAGGGGGTGGTTGTGTGTCAGGTGCTCTTTCCCAGGGATAAGTTGGCACTCAGGAGTGTGCCCATCATTGTGGCACCCCTGGGCTGTGCGGAATTGCCTGGGAAAGAGAGTTTAGGAGTTCCCAAAGGGGGAGGGCTGGCCAGCCTGCCCCTGGGGTTATGGTGGGTGTGGGGCAGCTGGGGGTGGATTTGGGTCTGTGAGGGGCTAATGTGGGGATTTGGGTCTGTGTTTGGCAGATGGGGGGGAATTGGGTTTGTATGGGGCAGTAGGGGTGGACTTTGGGGGCTGAGAGCACCTACTTGGGGAGGCCATGAAATGCCCCCCCAAGTGGGAGCTGGCTGAGCCTTGGTGGGGGGTGGGAGGAAAGGTGGAAGAAGGGCCCCACAGGGTTGGGGGGCATTTTGCATGCAAAATGCCACCCCTGGCAAGACAAGCCTCCCCCAGCTGTCATTGTTAGAGAAAAGAGCACCTACTTGGGGAGGCCATGAAATGGCCCCCCAAGTGGAAGCAGGCTGTGCTTTGGTGGGGAGTGGGAGGAAGGGTGGGAGAAGGGCCCCAGAGGGTTGGGGGGCATTTTGCATGCAAAATGCCACCCCTGGCAAAGGAAGCCTGCCTCTTCATTTTTTCCCCATAGGAAATAATGAAGAAGCGCTTCTTCATTATGCTCAGTGCTTCTTAATGAGAGGATAGGGGGACCTGGTTTGGGGGGCCATAACATGGCCCCCCAAAGTCCAATCGGTCTGAAAATTGGGGGGTTGTTAGAGAGGGGTGAGAGGAAGGTCCCCACCAATTTTGGCTTGATTCAGCGGGAAAACGCCTCCCCCAGGCGTCTGGGAAGACGCGGAGACATTTTCCCATTGAAAAAAGCCGAAAGCCGAAACCTGAAAGCCAAAAGCCGAAACAAAGCCGAAAGCCGAAAGCCGAAACGGCTTCAAAATAGAATGCCCCCAGAACAATTCAATAAGAAGAAAGGGGCGGCAGCTGCAGGAGAAAAAAACTTTGGATCACCCCAAATCACACACCCCTGAACTCCAAAGACTGTCCCCTACAAGAGGACATGTGCTAGTGCTGATCCAGTCTCTGGTTCTGGACCTAAGGCCTCCTATGTGGCCCAGCTAGAAAAACCTTGTATTACACATTGCTGTGAATAAGACATGGCTTTGAATAAGGAAGTGGTGAAAATATAAGCCCTCTGAAACCCAAACAATCTTTGGATCACCCCAAATCACACACCCCTGAACTCTAGAGACTGTCCCCTACAAGAGGACATGTGCTGGTGCTGATCCATTCTCTGGTTCTAGACCTAAGGCCTCAAATTTGGCCTCCCTTCAAGCACCCTGTATTAGACATGGCTTTGAATAAGCAAGTGGTGAAAATATAAGCCCTCTGAAACCCCAAATAATCTTTGGATCACCCCAAATCACACACCCCTGAACTCCAGAGACTGTCCCCTACAAGAGTGATGGATATAGATTTGAAGAAAAAGGATTTTATATATTACTTTTATATATCACTTATATGCCTTGCACTTTCTTCCTACGCTGTGTTAGACATGGCTTTGAATAAGGAAGTGGTGAAAATATAAGCCCTCTGAAACCCAAAACAATCTTTGTATCACCCCAAATCACACACCCCTGAACTCCAGAGACTGTCCTCTACAAGAGGACATGTGCTGGTGCTGATCCAGTCTCTGGTTCTGGCCCTAAGGCCTCGAATGTGGCCTCCCTCCAAGCACCCTGTACAAGACATGGCTTTGAATAAGCAAGTGGTGAAAATATAAGCCCTCTGAAACCCCAAATAATCTTTGGATCACCCCAAATCACACACCCCTGAACTCCAGAGACTGTCCCCTAGAAGAGGACATGTGCTGGTGCTGATCCAGTCTCTGGTTCTGGACCTAAAGCCTCGATTTTGTGGCCTGTCTCCAAGCACCCTGTATTAGACATGGCTTTGAATAAGGAAGTGGTGAAAATATAAGCCCTCTGAAACCCAAATAATCTTTGGATCACCCCAAATCACACACCCCTGAACTCTAGAGACTGTCCTCTACAAGTGGACATGTGCTGGTGCTGATCCATTCTCTGGTTCTAGACCTAAGGCCTCAAATGTGGCCTCCCTTCAAGCACCCTGTATTAGACATGGCTTTGAATAAGCAAGTGGTGAAAATATAAGCCCTCTGAAACCCCAAATAATCTTTGGATCACCCCAAATCACACACCCCTGACCTCCAGAGACTGTCCCCTACAAAAGTGATGGATATAGATTTGAAGAAAAAGGATTTTATATATTACTTTTATATATCACTTATATGCCTTGCACTTTCTTCCTACGCTCAGGAGCCAATGTAGTACTTGTAATGCAACCTGTAAGAATATGACACTTGAAACAAGAAGACCAAGAGAAGTATGCTGAAACTCTGCAAGAACTGAGAACTAATAATATACTGCTTGTAGAGCTGCACTTATAAAATATTATGCATATGTTATATTATTCTATAAGATTCCAATAGGAATCAGTACCAGAGAGCCTTTTGTAGAAAACTGATTTGATGCAGCAAGCTGGTTTTGGCCACCTGTGGCCTATCTTCCTTAAGGCTGAGAAGGAACTGGGGGAAAGGGCACAGAGAAAAAAAACATCCCTTACCAACAGACTTCAGTTATCAGAGGGTATCAAGGTTGCTAGACTGAGACGCATTGGCGCTATTGATAGTATTATTCCCAGAAGAAAGTAAGTAAGAGGTTAGAGGGTGTCCTTCTAAATTGAGGACAAGATAAGGGGTTGCAGGATTTGGAATTCCCCCAAGTAGAAGAGCCAACCCAGAATTGCATCTTCAAATCAGAACTAACCCTAGATACTTTATGAGCCAATAAGATAACAAATATTAGAATATTGTAATATTGTTATGATTATCTGAAAGTATTAATTGCTCTACGCTTCTATTGTAAGGGGTTGAACCTTTACACACAAGGAGACTGTCTACTTCTGTGTAAGAAAAAGGGCTCATCCACTGGGTAAATAAAAACCATCTGTTTTGCTTCAATTCAAGGACTCCTGGATTTTATTTTAATTTTTATTGTGGTTGGTCAGAAAAGGGAGAACGAACCACAAAGGTGCAAAATTTTGCACGTAACAAGAGGGCATGTGCTGGTGCTGATCCAGTCTCTGGTTCTGGACCTAAGGCCTCGAATGTGGCCTCCCTCCAAGCACCCTGTATTAGACATGGCTTTGAATATGGAAGTGGTGAAAATATAAGCCCTCTGAAACACAAAACAATCTTTGGCTCACTCCAAATCACACAGATCTGAACTCCAGAGACTGTCCCCTACAAGAGGACATGTGCTGGTGCCGATCCAGTCTCTGGTTCTGGCCCTAAGGCCTCGAATGTGGCCTCCCTCCAAGCACCCTGTATAAGACATGGCTTTGAATAAGGAAGTGGTGAAAATATAAGCTCTCTGAAACCCAAAACAATCTTTGGATCACCCCAAATCACACACCCCTGAACTCCAGAGACTGTCCCCTACAAGAGGACATGTGCTGGTGCTGATCCAGTCTCTGGTTCTGGACCTAAGGTCTCGAATGTGGCCTCCCTCCAAGCACCCTGTATTAGACTTGGCTTTGAATAAGGAAGTGGTGAAAATATAAGCCCCCTGAAACCCCAAGTTGGCAACTACTGTAAGGAGGTGGTTCAGACACTCAGTTGCCAGTACCCAATACCACCATTGTCTCCAATTTAGGTAAAATAGGACATATGGAGTTCAGCTGAAATGGAAGGAGATCTCCAGGTATGTTAATCATAATATGGAGGCTTCTCAGTGGGGTATAATTTGTAACTCTCGGAGTTCTCTAGGTGGGTTGGCATCAATTGTCAGGTAGTACCTATGTGGGGTATAATTCCACATAGGCCAGCCTGAGAAGCCTCCATGTCTCGGAGAATGTTAAAACCTGTCATTTGGAGATCAGTTGTAATTTGTGGGGATCTCCAGGAGGGTTGGCAACCACAGTGTCATCAAGCCAGGCAGCCTTAGCATGGACCTGCCTGCTGCCAGAACTTCCACTGTCTCCCAAAGAACCCCAGGAGCAGCGAAGGCTGAGGGTAAGGGCAGAGGCATGGACCAAGCACAGGAGCGCATGCCTGGCAGTCCACGGCCTTCCCCCTGCTGAGGAAATGTCAGGAGAGCCAGTAGAGGATCTGATCTACTCCTCCTGAGTAGCAGAGATGAGCCAGCTTGGAGCAAGAAGCTTAATGAACCCAGCCTCACCTGTAGGGGAAACTCCCTTTATAAGGCCGCAGCTAGCATGGGATTAGCTAGTCACAATTGTGGTATTTTGGACTTGGCTGTTGGTGAGCTCTTAGGTGCTGGCTGCCTGAGCCTTGGTGGGTCACAGTCTTTGATTTGGGAATCTGTTACTTGACCATGGAGTTTGACCTGAGAATCTTTGTTGCTGGCCCTGTTGTCGTCAGAACTTGCCTCCAACCTAGTGAGCAGAATACTTTTAATCCTTCTGTTTCTATTGCTCTCCATTATACTCTTAGATTATGTTGCTGCTGTTTCTGTGGGTTTGTCATGAAAATATGGTTTAGAGCACATTATACTAAGTGATACATGTCTATTCTAATGAACTTTGTTTTAGAATTTCATTAGGCTACTTGGTTTGGGGCATAAATTGAGCCAAATGTGTAAGTTTGGTTTTCTATAGTGCCTTTAATAAATATGAATCTGCCTTTTGGATCTCTTAGTGTATCTTTACGTTGGAAGGGTAAATATTTTTACTTTACCCTTCCAACATAAATTTTAAATTTCAGGCAGGGGAGAGACGGAGCTCTTTCAATGTGCTATCATTCTCTTCAACACCGACACCACACCCTCCGCTTTTCTCCATTTCTCAGCTTCTTCTGGTGGTAGCTAGGATAATTCACCCCATGAAGTAGGTTCAGGTATTTCTGCTGTTCTTAGTGCAGAGGTAGTCAAGTCAAGTTTATTATTACAGTCTGCGACCAGTACATATAAAACCATTTGCAAATCAGTTTAAAAACAGTCGAGACTGGATACTGGGGAAGAACGATGAATAAATATAAGAGTAAAAAAATAAGATCATCATAAATTAGTAGTTTAAGCTGCCTAATGTGATTTACGTTGCTTGTAGACCTGGGCACAGAATCTTGCTACTTGATGTGGTGTCTGGCGATTCCGATCAGACAAAAGATAATCAAGTCTGATTTTATTTGAACTACCAAGGAATCTTTCTACTAATGGACTAATGGTTTCCGCTCTAATTTTACTATGACTTGGGCAGTTGAAGAAGATGTGCTCCATTGAGTCAATTTCTCTTAGGGGATAGGAGCAAAGCCTAAGAGAGTAATTGACAGCTTTAAACTTTCGTTCCAGGAGGGCAGAGGGTAGAGTTGAACTTCTAGCTAAAGCAAATGCCCTTCTGGAGTTACTGGATTCAAGAAAGTAAAAATAGGCTGCAGGAGCGGCAATATATTTAGTAGTATCTGAAGAAATAAAACCTGGTGCTCTAAGAAAATGTTTGTCTTTCAATGTCTGTCACTCTCTGCTTAATGAGTGATTTTGCTCGGTCTAACCCCATGACTCGCAAACTTTGAGGGGAAAGACCCAATTTTCCCAGGGATTTCAGAGTCGCCTTTTGCCAATTAGATTGAAATTTGTCTTGGAATAACAGAGGGAGCAGACATTGTGGGTTTAGACGTCCTGACAGCCTTTTGAAAATTGAAAGGATGGTGATTCTGGCCTCTACCCTTAACATTCCTGTTTCCAGTCTAACCCATGAGTTAGGCATGCATTTGGGCACTTGTTGTAGGGCTCTAAGGAATTTGGACTGCACTCTCTCAAGTTGAGAGAAAGAGGAGGATGGCAGCCCCAAGAATGATCCGTATAGTAATTGGGCCAATGGTTTGGCTTTAAACAATCTGAGTGCAGCCGGTACATACTGCCCCCCTTGTGATCGATAGAATTTCAGTATACCGTGTGCTGTTTTTTCTCCCACATCAGCAATGAAGCTGCTATGTGTTGTTTTGGTACCTGAGGCTTGCAAAACTATACCCAAATATTTGAAGCTGGTAAGTTGTTCTAACTGATGCCCCTGAAGCTCCCATCGTCTGATCTTTGGATTTTTACCGAAAGCCAGGATCTTAGTTTTTTGGTAATTAGTTAGAAGGTGTTCAGTATCACAGAATTGGGAGAATTTTTTTAGAGCTCATTTCAGCCCAATGGGGGTCCTAGAAAGTAATACAGCATCATCTGCATAGAGCAGTATGTGAATGTGCCTATTTGCTAATTTGGGAGGGTGCAATCCAGGGTCATTCAAAAGGTTTACCAAATTGTTGATGTAGAAGATAAACAGAAAGGGGGCTAGAAGGCACACCTGCCTGTAAGTTTGAATGGGGTCAGTCAAATGCCCAATTCGGCTGCACCTTACTCAGGGCAGTTTGTTTGTGCATAGCCCCCAAAAGGAACAGCAGTCGCCTATCAGTAGAGGAGGCCTGCAGTTTCCTCCAAAGTCTATTTCTAGAGACTGTGTCAAAAGCTGCTTTTAAATCAACAAATGCCCAGTAAAATGATGCTTGGTCTCCTGTAGCATATTTCTCTACAAGGTGTTGCATTACTAGGCAGTGATCTATTGTTGACCTGCCAGCTTTAAACCCAGCTTGCTCATCAGCAATTATATCCTCCTGTTCTAGCCAGTCTAAAAATTTCTCCAGCAGATGTTTTGTAGACAACTTGCTTACACTGCTTAGTAAGCTGATTGGTCTATAATTGGATGGATCCTCCTTCTTTCCCTTCTTATGGAAGGGGACTACTATAGCCATTCCCCAATCATTGGGGATGTAGCCGGTTTCATCAATATAAGTAAATAGGGAGGCTAGGAAAGTTGCCCACCAGTCCTTATTTGTTTTTAGTAATTCTGGAGATATTCCATCAAGCCCAGGGGCTTTTGCATTCTTTAACTGGCTAATATAAGCTTTTACCTCTTCGGCATGAACTGGGGGGCACTTGGCCAGATTTTCTATTGTTAGGGCAGGAGGGGGTTGAATAAGATCATCATACATTTTTTGGAAAAAAAGTCCATTTATCTGGGGGGATACAGGAAGTCAAGGGGGAGGCGGCTGTGGAGGCGCGGTTTGACACTAGTTTCCAGAACACCACTGAGTTTTTGCTCGTAGCTGCTTCAGTTATATTGGCCCACAGTTTTCTGGTATGTTCTTTCTTACAGCGGGCAACCAGTGATTTATATTTCTTTTTTAAAAATGAAAGAGAACGATAAGTATCCTGTCTGGTCTTTTCATCAGCTCTCAGTGCTAACTTATAGTCATAGATTAAAGCATTTTTAGCACAAATACAGCTTTGATCAAACCAAGGTTTAGATGACAAATTGGTCTTGACCAGTTTTCCCTCTCGAGCACCTACCAAAAGTGGCCTTAAGGATTGGACGAGGTCATCATAACTCTTTAAAAGATTTTCAAATTTTGAGGAAACCTTAAAAGCTTGACTATATAGTTGTAGGTTCTAGTGCAGAGGTATTTTTCCCTGCACTTGTTCCTCTGCAGCAAGTATGCTCTGCGCATTGCTACAGCAGAATTTCCCTACTTTCCTCCCTTTTATTGCAGTCATGAAGCTGACTTTCTGCCCATTTCTTTCCAGACACAGCAGAATAGCTGTGAAGATTTTAGTGTTTTCCACTCTGCCTCTTCTCTTGGTGTTGCTGGGATACAGTTTGCTCTATGAAGTGGGTTTTTTTCTTCGCTCTGGAGGCAGTTTCTCACCTTTTCCCTTTTGTTTTCCTTCTCACTTCTTGCTTGGCTTCCTCAAGTTGCTGAAAAGTTTCTTTTTGTAGCATTGGAAGCTATTTCCCCACCTTTTTCCTGGTTGGCACAACAGAGTGTCTTCTACTCCCACCCCCTTCTCATGTTTGCTGTGAGACAATGAGAGAGAGAATTATGTTGTACTTGAAAAGGAGATACTTTTGTCTGCAGTTACTTAGTTTGTTTGCTTTCTTCTTTTTAGCTGGCTCTCTGGAGAGCTAAAAA
This sequence comes from Eublepharis macularius, assembly GCF_028583425.1. Taxonomy (NCBI): domain Eukaryota; kingdom Metazoa; phylum Chordata; class Lepidosauria; order Squamata; family Eublepharidae; genus Eublepharis; species Eublepharis macularius. The sequence goes on along the minus strand of NC_072790.1, from coordinate 228,274,631 downwards.
GGAGTAGTTTCAGTAAGGATTGTTCCTCTCAAGTTGACTGAGACTTCTGAGATAACTTTGAGTCTCCTAGACTATTTTGAGATGCAGCAATGACTGGCAGTATTATCTGAAAGCGGGATGATATAACTCATAAGATTTGCCTTTTTCGAGAGTTAATGATCTCATATTGCCTATCCAAAGCCATACCATACTGCTGTTATTCAAAGAACAATATACATGAATCGCTAACATCTTTTTCACCTTAATAATTACTTCAACTGGTCCACTTTGTTGGGGGAAAAGGTTAAAAAATAGCTTTTCTTCAGAGGTGCAATGGATCTTGAATCAATAGAGAGTCAGCACACGAGTTTAGCTTTTAAAATCATTTACTTCTAAAGGAAAAAAGGTTAACAGGATTGCCTACAAAATAACAAATGCCTGGAGCTACATTCTCACTACTGGTTACAAACAAAGAGCTGTGATAACTGAATGGAGAATCTTCTTCTTCCTCTGTCTTCTTGACCCTGAAAGAAAATCACCTGACCTGTTGACCAATAACAGTTTACAAACACTTTCAAGTTTCCTGGGCTTGCAGATTATTGGCTTTGAGCCAGGTTCCCCTTCCAGGTCAATCTAAACAATAGCATGGTAGGTAAACATATTAACCCCATAATGACTGAATCTCAGACCTTGCAACACACATATATTCCAACACATTTATGGTACAGGTTTCTCCTATTTGTTTTACATATTGGGAAATGTCTTGTCGGGGTAGTGGTGCTCATTCGAGAGTCTTTCTCCATCAGGCTGCTCCCCTTGCCAAAGATTGCTGGCATTGATTGTCTGGGCCTGGTGTGGGATGCCAAGGAGAGTATAGCCATCTGTCTGGTGTACCGATCGCCCAGTGCACCAGCAGATGCTGTGCCTGGCCTGTTAGAGGCGGTGGCTGGCTGGGCCTTGGAGTACCCCAGGCTTCTGGTCTTAGGGGACATCAATGTCCATGCTGATGATGCTACCTCCTCACAGGCCATGGACATGATAGCCTCCATGGCAGCATTAGGACTCTCCCAGTTTGTATCAATGCCCACACATCGAGCAGGACACACAGAGGATTTGATCTTTGGGTTCGGGATACAGGTGGATCTGGATGAAGCTATAGCAGTGCCATGGTCAGACCACCTCATCCTGAGGGCTTGTCTGGGCACCATGACCCCCTCTCTTTCCCTGACTGAGTGTCCTTTCACAAACATGCTCAGTTCAGGTTATATTTCTCTCATAAACACTTCAACATATTCAGGCAGCACACAGCTAGCCTGCTTTCTTCTGACTAAAAATTTTCTCTCTACTCTCAGTCTCAAACTGCATTCACTCCACCCACCCTCTCAGTCCTCAACCAATCATATTGTCAGAAACTGTTTTAACCTAAGTAACGCCATATTTAATTGTGTAGTGTTTAGACTTCTTTCCCTCCAGGCAACACCTGCAAGAAGCCGATTCCATGGGAAAGGATCCTGTCTTATCTGCTGTTCCAGGCAACACCTGCAAGGAGCCAATTCCATGGGAAAGGATCCTGTCTTATCTGCTATTTCGACCTTGGCCAGCTCAGCGCACCTCTGAGAAGTTTTGCTGTATGAACTCGGGGGGGAGGCTGGGCTCCGGGAGTGTGAAATGTAACAACCTTTACTCTATGATTCATTCCTAGCAACACTTTGCTCGGCCAGGATCTCTAATCCTGGAATATGCACATCTGGGCTTGAATGCTGTCTTTCACAATAAACCTTTCGAAATCAAAAGACCTCGTCTTCTTGCAGAAGGGAGTGAAACAGACTATCAAGTCTGGAATGCCATAGCCTGACACATATCACTCACTCATCCATCTCCTTCACCCCCCCCCCCACTCTTCACCTATCTCATCAAGCATTTAAAGATACATGCACACATTTACTTGGAATCATTACAGATGGCCAGTCCAATCTTGCTTTGGATTCCTTGGTCAAGGGTCTTGAGGCTGTGACAGTATGGTTACATCAGAGTCGCCTGAAATTGAATCCCCTGAAGACAGAGGTTTTGTGTCTGGATCATGGGGCAATCGAGCTGGGAACCGGCTCCCAGCCATTGATGGGGTACAATTGAAACCTTCGCTGATGGTGAGGAGTCTGGGTGTGACCTTGGATGCTACACTTTCAATGGAGGCCCAGGTCATGAGTGTTGCCAGGTCTGCCTTTTTCCATCTTCAACAGGGCAGGCAACTGGCGCCCTATCTTTCACCACAGGACCTGGCCACAGTAATCCATGCAACGGTCACCTCCAGGCTAGACTACTGCAACTCACTCTATCCTGGACTGCCCTTGGGCCTGACCTGGAAGTTACAGCTGATCCAGAATGCAGCAGCACACATCCTTTCTCGGACACCAATCCGAGTGCACATTCATCCTGTGCTGTGCCAGCTGCACTGGCTCCCAGTGGAGTTCCAGATCCGGTTCAAGGTGTTAACCTTGGTGTTTAAAGCCCTTCATGGACTGGGACCTCCATACCTGCGGGACCGCCCATTACGTCCCCTGCAGGGTGTTGTGCTCTGCAGACAAGCAACTCCTGGTGGTCCCTGGCCCAAAGGACATCCATCTGGCCTCAACCAGGGCGAGTGCTTTTTCTGCCCTGGCCCTGGCCTGGTGGAATGCTCTCCCGCTGGAGATCTGGACCCTGTATTTTGCAGGACTTGTAAAACGGAGATGTTCTGCTGGGCCTTTGGCTGAGTGCCAGTGAGTGTCCTTCTTCTTCCATCTAAGACCACCATTTCTTCCGGAGCTGCCCTCAGCCATCTGCCATGCCTGTATACAGACTCCCAATATTTGTTTAAATAGCCTGCTCCTGGGCTATTTTAATCATTTTTAAAAAAATATTGATTTTATGTTTCTGTGATTTTAATGTATTTTTTAATGTTGTTAGCAACCCTTAGCCCATCTGTGGGGAGGGCAGGGTATACATCAAATAAATAAATAAAGTTACGGTGAGCTTTTGAGCTGCTTGATGTCTGTGGACAGGACCATTTAGGGGGTGCTCAATAGGTTTTCTCAGTTGCATTTTTTTCAAGAAAGTAATCTGCATAAAACTATGCCCCTCTTGAGGTCTGTGCCTAAGGCAGCTGCCTAGTTGGTCTAATGGTAGCACCGGCCCTGTCTATAGTTATGGCAAACAGAAATGGGGAAAGGGGACAGCCTTGTCTAGTTCCCCTTGCTATATGGATATCTATCGAATGTACATTGTTAGTCCTAACTGTAGCTTTTGGAGAAAGATAAAGAGCATTAATGGCATTTTAGAATTGGTCGCCAAAACCCATTTTTTGAAGTAAAAGTTTTAGATATGGTATTTCCACTTAATCAAATGCCTTCTCTATATCAAAGGTCAGAAGTAATGCAGGGGTTTTGTATGCTACACAGAAATTAATTATAGTTAAAGTGTTACGTGTATTGTCAAAAAGATTCCTTATTGGCATAAAGCCAGTCTGGTCAAGGTGAATGTTGTTGGTTATTTAAATTTAGACAATGTTTTGGCAAATATGCTTGTAAAGATCTTTTGGTCTTGATTCAGTAAGGGTATTGGTTGAGAAGATTTAGTATTTGTAATATCGTCCTTTTTTGGAGTAACTACTATTTCAGCCTCTGACCAAGATAGAGGGATGCTACCTCCTATCATAACAGAGCTGCATGTGGCAGTTAGTGGAGTTGAAAGTAGGTGAATGTATTTTTTTGTAAAAATTTGGCAGGGAATCCATCCCTGTCTGAAGCTTTGTTATTTTTTTCAAGGGTTTGATAGTGACTGTAACATCTTCTGTTGTGACTTGCTGGTCCAGATATTGTTTATGTTCTTGTGAGTTTTTTTCCAAATTTCCTGTGATGATAAAAAAATTAAAATATAATTAGTGTCAGGATTGTCTGATGTACAAATGGTTTGGTAGTATTCAGCAAATACATTGGCTAATTTTACAGAATTAGTTTGGGTTTTTCCTGGGCGCCTTTAATAGCTTGTATAGAATGTGAGGAGGTTTTTCCCTCTAATTTTATGCAAGTAAGTTTATAGATTGGGTGGCCTTTTTGTGTTCATATTCTAGTTTTCTTATTCTAGATATCATTTCATTTCTAATGTTTTCTTTTTGCTCTTCATGACAGGAGGCAATGGAGATTAAGTACCACTTCCATAGCATCCTACACATGGATCTGAGGAATGCCACAGTTTGTTTCTATTGTTTAATTTCTAAAGAGACTTCAGAAGAAATTTATTTGTTAAATAAAAGTGATTTATTTAGTTTCCAATTTGTTTGATATCATTTATTCTCAGTGTACATTCTGTCCAAGCATAGTCTGTCCACAACTTGTCACCAATCCTTGATGTAAGAGTTTGACTAATTAATTTAGGAGATAAGAATATGTCATTTAAATATGTAATTTAGAAGATAAGAATATGTAATCAATCCTTGTGTATATATTGTGGATAGAAGAGAAGTATGTATAGTCTGTTACCAGTGGGTTTTGAAGATGTCACTAGATCAATAAATAAAGCCTAAGAGCCATTAATTGATCTTAGCAGCTTAGTAACTGTATTGTTAATTTTAATTGCTTTGACATGATAGGCAGTAAAATTTAAAAGGTCATTCAGAGAGGAGTGATACAAATGTTTACTGCTGACACATTGATTTACCCATGCTGAATGAAAGCAGAATTGAAAGCCAAGAGAATCAAGTGCACTCTACATGAAGACAGCTCGCCAGGTTGTTTTGATCTACAAGCAGATCTCCACACTGAAAGCAGTGAAAGCAGCTTTCTCAGTAATCATGCTTTGCGGTATTATCCAATACAATTTTTAAAGTTTGTATATGTACACTCACACATTATGCAATGCATTTATATTTTGTATCACTTTCATATTTATCAAAATACTTAATTTCACAGGTCAAGGGATGGTGTCATGGAAATATAAATAATAATAATAACTGTGCTTATATACCGCTCTTTTACACATATTAGTGCCTCACCCAGAGCAGTGAACAAGTTAGTGTTATTCTTATCCCCACAATGGAGATGGGGCTGAGAGGAGTGGCTGACCCAAGGCCACCTACTGAGCTCATGTCAGTAGTGGGATTCATACCAGTAGACTGCTGATTATGGTTTAGAACACATACTTAGTGAAACATATGCATTGTAAATAAGGCTGTATGAACTTCACTGTAGTTCTTTTTCTAGTATGGTGTATAACTGGTGCTTCTTTATCTTTGACAGCCAATTAAAAATAGTGAACAGTATCAAATACATGTTCTTTAATTGTTAGCAGAGACCAAGGATGATCTGGTCATGTAACTTTTCCTGTCATTTTTACTATCCATACCTCTTATCTTGCAGCTGGGCATAGTGGTACTTTTGGCTAGGTAGAATGTCACATGATTGGAAATAGTAAATAGTGGTTTGATATTTATCTATGTTATCATATGAAAAGATGTTAGATTTCTGCATAAGATAATATATAAAAATGGTAATCCAAATAGCAGATCAGGGTGTTGGCCAAAAGAAATCTCATGAAGATCTAGGCAGGAAACTTACCCTTGTAATATGTGCTACGGTAACTTGAATGCATTTCATTGTTAATCTGACTGAGTTAGATTTCATTAAGAAATGTTAGGAAACTTAATTCTTGTTGTGTTCATCTGTTCTATTTTTCTGTTTCATTTAAATGAACATTTATATTTTGATACCTCACTTAATGAAAACAACTAGTGTTTGTTAATGAAATAAGCCATTAAACTCTTAGGAGCAGTCTGTCTCCTGGTTGGGAGAGTGCAACAAAAACATACATCCCATATATTTTGTACTGAAAAACAGTTTCTCTAAAACAGAGAAATGTGTTTTCAGTTCTCACTTGAAGGTTTCAAGCTGTTCAGGATTTAAGATAAAACCTTCAACCCATCTCTACTGAGTATTTAATACTTTTTACCTAATGTTTAAAAGTTATGTATAATATTTCTGCCTAATATGATTATAGAAGCAATACTGTTTGAATTATTTATATATGAATTTGAGATGGATTATTAGTAAATTTACAATTTTATGAAGTTTTCACCATTTTATAACATCACAAGTTTGTACCACAAACTTTTACTAGAAGACGAAGACGAAGACGAAGACGAAGACGAAGACGAAGACGAAGACGAAGACGAAGACGAAGACGAAGACGAAGACGAAGACGAAGACGAAGACGAAGACGAAGACGAAGACGAAGACGAAGACGAAGACGAAGACGAAGACGAAGACGAAGACGAAGACGAAGACGAAGACGAAGACGAAGACGAAGACGAAGACGAAGACGAAGACGAAGACGAAGACGAAGACGAAGACGAAGACGAAGACGAAGACGAAGACGAAGACGAAGACGAAGACGAAGACGAAGACGAAGACGAAGACGAAGACGAAGACGAAGACGAAGACGAAGACGAAGACGAAGACGAAGACGAAGACGAAGACGAAGACGAAGACGAAGACGAAGACGAAGACGAAGACGAAGACGAAGACGAAGACGAAGACGAAGACGAAGACGAAGACGAAGACGAAGACGAAGACGAAGACGAAGACGAAGACGAAGACGAAGACGAAGACGAAGACGAAGACGAAGACGAAGACGAAGACGAAGACGAAGACAAAGACAAAGACAAAGACAAAGACAAAGACAAAGACAAAGACAAAGACAAAGACAAAGACAAAGACAAAGACAAAGACAAAGACAAAGACAAAGACAAAGACAAAGACAAAGACAAAGACAAAGACAAAGACAAAGACAAAGACAAAGACAAAGACAAAGACAAAGACAAAGACAAAGACAAAGACAAAGACAAAGACAAAGACAAAGACAAAGACAAAGACAAAGACAAAGACAAAGACAAAGACAAAGACAAAGACAAAGACAAAGACAAAGACAAAGACAAAGACAAAGACAAAGACAAAGACAAAGACAAAGACAAAGACAAAGACAAAGACAAAGACAAAGACAAAGACAAAGACAAAGACAAAGACAAAGACAAAGACAAAGACAAAGACAAAGACAAAGACAAAGACAAAGACAAAGACAAAGACAAAGACAAAGACAAAGACAAAGACAAAGACAAAGACAAAGACAAAGACAAAGACAAAGACAAAGACAAAGACAAAGACAAAGACAAAGACAAAGACAAAGACAAAGACAAAGACAAAGACAAAGACAAAGACAAAGACAAAGACAAAGACAAAGACAAAGACAAAGACAAAGACAAAGACAAAGACAAAGACAAAGACAAAGACAAAGACAAAGACAAAGACAAAGACAAAGACAAAGACAAAGACAAAGACAAAGACAAAGACAAAGACAAAGACAAAGACAAAGACAAAGACAAAGACAAAGACAAAGACAAAGACAAAGACAAAGACAAAGACAAAGACAAAGACAAAGACAAAGACAAAGACAAAGACAAAGACAAAGACAAAGACAAAGACAAAGACAAAGACAAAGACAAAGACAAAGACAAAGACAAAGACAAAGACAAAGACAAAGACAAAGACAAAGACAAAGACAAAGACAAAGACAAAGACAAAGACAAAGACAAAGACAAAGACAAAGACAAAGACAAAGACAAAGACAAAGACAAAGACAAAGACAAAGACAAAGACAAAGACAAAGACAAAGACAAAGACAAAGACAAAGACAAAGACAAAGACAAAGACAAAGACAAAGACAAAGACAAAGACAAAGACAAAGACAAAGACAAAGACAAAGACAAAGACAAAGACAAAGACAAAGACAGCCAGGCCCCCGGGGGTCGCGGCTGCGCCGCTCCCCCCGACGCCCCCCGCCCCGCCTCCGGCAGAGGAAGAGATAAGGAAGGCAATACAGTCAACAAATCTGGGTAAGGTGCCAGGGCCTGATGGACTCACAGCTAAATTTTATAAGGTAATGGTTAATGAACTGGTGTCATTCCTAAAAGAAGTGATCAATGGTGTTATGAGAGATCAAAGAATTCCAGATACTTGGAGTGAAGCTAACATATCATTGATCCCTAAAGAAGGACAGGACTTGACTAACGTCAAAAATTACAGACCTATTTCCTTACTTAACAATGACTATAAGATCTTTGCGAAGATCTTAGCGGAAAGAGTAAAGGGATGGCTATCCGAAGTTATTGGGGAAGAACAAGCTGGTTTTTTACCAAATAGACAAATTAGAGACAATTTAAGGACAGTTATAAATGCTATTGAATATTATGATAGGCGTTGTGATAAGGAGGTTGGGTTCTTCTTTGTCGATGCTGAAAAAGCTTTTGACAATTTGAACTGGGATTTTATGTTCGCCACTATGGAACAGCTACAGTTGGGAGAAAGATTTATCAGAGCAGTAAAAGAAATCTACAGAGACCAGAGTGCAGCAATTGTGGTGAATGACGAGGTGACTAAGAAATTGACTATAGGCAAAGGTACAAGACAAGGTTGCCCATTGTCTCCACTGTTGTTTATAATGGTTTTGGAAATTTTGATGATACAGATCCGAGAAGATAATGCAATCCGTGGAATAAAGATAAAAGACTTTTCCTATAAGGTCAGAGCATTTGCAGACGATATAATGTTAATTGTGGAAGATCCAATTGAAAACATGCCAAGGGTGGACTTCCAGTTTGAGATTCATGGAGGTCTGAAGCAGCTCCACTTGCGGAGCTGACCGGACTGCCGTTTTTAAGCGGCCGGCGGGGGAAATATAGCCCGCGGCCGACTGCTCTCAGGCGGAGAGCAGGCAAAGAACGCTCAAGACCCTAGGGTGTGTTTGATCTCGGACGAGGGGGGGCTCTGCGCAACGGGTCCCCTCCCGATCCTTGAGGTCCCACCCTGCGACAGGTCGGCTACGATCTCTGCGGCAGTTCTGGGGCCAACCTGCTTGGCATAAGACCTACATACCCAAGCTTCGATTGGGGGAAGAAGTGGAGAGGAGAAATTAAATCGAAACAGCGATTACAACCCAAGAAAAGTGAAGGTGAAGGTAAAGATCACTATCTTCTGATACGGGACAGATTGTTAAAAGTAAAGAAGAGTAAAAGTAGATTTTCAAACTGCAACAGGCTAATAACAAGGAGGGGAAGACTCGGCAAGAGTTGTATGAGAAAAGAGACTAAGTTTAAAGAAGTTATTAAAGAAATTGGACTATTGTTTTGAATACTTGCGGTTATGGAGCTGTGAGAAAAAGATACCATCGCGAGACCTACTGTGGGAAGTCGGAAGACAGTAAGTGCGTAATAACAATAGAGTTGCTGGAGAGAAGCGGCCCTTGCTGGAGGGCAGGAAGAAGGGAATCGCCATCTTTGAAAGGGGAAGGGTCGCGGCTTCATAGAGGAACCATAGAGAAAAGACGCCCGACATTTTGGACTCTTTAAAAATTAGTTTTTGCAAGAAGACCGGGATATTTGAATTAAAAAAGACATTAAATCTTACGCCACGGAGTTAAGGAAGAGAGCGGACTCGTGGGAGCGAGCTAAAGCAAGCCCCACGATGTCGAAAAAAGAGTGGCAATTGGCAATAGAAAACCTGGATAAAAAACTTTTAGAAGTGATTAAAGAACTTAAGGACACAAAATTGGAGCTGATTAAAGAGGTTAAACAGACAGTAAAAGCGGAGCTGTTAGAAGTGAAGAAAGGTATGGAAACAATACAAAATGAATTACAAGGAACGCAGCAGAGAGTTAAAGCAGTAGAAGGCGCGATGGAGAACTTAGCAGACACGCAACAAACAGAGATGAGACTGATGAGGGGAAGAATGGCGGTTGCGGAAAGCAAACACATAGAGAAGCAGCTGAGGTTTCGCGGCTTGCCGGAAGTGGAAGGAAAGACAGTGCAAGAACAGATGACTGAGGTGTTAGCTGAATACCTGGGGAAGAAGGAGGAGGAGGTTGTGACTATCCTAGATGTGGTATATCGTGTAAACTCGAGAATTGCAACCCAGAGGAAATTACCAAGAGACGTGATTGTGCAGTTTACGACTCGAAATATGAAAGAGAAGATTGTGACTAAACAGTTTCAAGATCCATTAGAGATTGATGGCAAGACGATTATTATAATGAAGGAACTACCCAGATCAGTGCTACTAGATCGGAAAAAATATAAAGTGCTAATTCAGATTTTGAAGGACATGAAAATCAGGTACAGATGGGAATTACCAGGTGTGTCCTTCGAATTTGGAGGGGCCAAAAAGCGGATCAGATCTGAGCGGGAGATGGAGAGATTTTTAAGGGACTATGAAAAGGACTTACCAGCAATAAGACCATGAATATGGAGTGTAAAGTTCTATCCTGGAATGTAAATGGACTAAATTCACCGAACAAGAGAAAAAGTATTTTCCACTGGCTATTAAAACAAAAATGTGATATTGTGTGTTTACAAGAGACCCACATTCGAAAGCAGGATGTAAAATATCTAAAATTGGAAAAATTGGGCAATGAATTTGCAGCGGCCTCTAATAAGAAAAAAAGAGGAGTGGTGTTGTATATAAAAGAGGAGCTACAGCCAAAATTTGTAATGAAAGATGTGGAAGCTAGATTTATAGCAGTGGAATGTACGTGGAATTTAAAGAGAGTATTGGTAGTTGGACTTTACGCACCTAACGGGGCAAAAGAAAGCTTCTTTGAGGATTTGAGGAAGCAATTAGATGACCTTTCATACGACCAGATAATTCTTTCTGGAGACTTCAATGGAGTGACAAACTTGGAATTAGATAAAAAGACATCAACGGCACAAAAGAAAAGAGGACTATTACCAAAGCTCTTTTTTGAGCTGATACAACAGGAGACTTTAGAAGATGTATGGAGAAGAGAAAATCCTAAAAGCAGACAATTTACTTTTTACTCTGCAAGGCATTCTACACTATCGAGAATTGATATGATCTGGGCCTCAAAAGACAGCGTTATGGACTAAGGAGGTAGAAATAATGCCGATGGTAGGCTCAGATCACAATCCAATCATGTGGAAATTAGGGAGAAGGAGAAAAAGGAAAGCATGGAGAATAAATGAGGACTTGCTACAGGAAGGAGAGAATATGGAGATGCTGAGAAGAGAGACAAAGTTCTTCATACAATACAACGTGAATAAAGAAGTACCAACTAATAAAGTTTGGGATACTTACAAGGCGGTAATAAGGGGCATACTAATGGATTTAAATGGTAGAGCCAGGAAAAAGAAAGAAGAGAAGAGACAAGAGATCGAGGAGAAAATAAAAGCCAAAGAAATACAGTTAAAAAAGAGACCAGGGAAAAAGAAACTATATCAGGACATTAAAATACTTCAAGAACAGCTGACAGCAATGAATAACAAAGAATTGGAGTGGAACCTTAAAAGACTGAATCAGAAAATGTTTGAAGGTGCAAATAAACCTGGGAAGTATTTGGCATGGCAATTGAAAAAGAGAAGGGAAAGGAAAATAATAAATAAAATTTGTGAAGATAATAAAACATATCTGGAACAGACTACCATTAGTAGAGTCTTTTACAAATTTTATGCTAAGTTGTATAACAAGAAAGAGGTGAACAAAGAATCAATAGCGACATATTTGGAGAAAGTGAAACTCCCAGTAATTTCGGAAGCTTGGAGAAATAGACTGAACAATGAAGTAACGGATGAGGAATTAAGCAAGGCAATACAATCTGCAAATCTGGGAAAGGCGCCAGGGCCAGACGGACTTACAGCTAAATTTTATAAGGTAATGGCCAACGAACTGGCACCATTCCTAAAAGAGGTGATCAATGGAGTCTTAAAGGATCAACGGATTCCAGATACCTGGAATGAAGCGAATATATCATTGATCCCCAAAGAGGGCCAAGACTTGACTAATGTGAAAAACTACAGACCTATATCGTTACTTAACAATGACTACAAAATTTTTGCGAAGATACTGGCGGAGAGACTGAAGGGGTGGCTTTCGGAAGTTATTGAGGAGGAACAAGCAGGCTTTTTGCCAGACAGACAAATTAGAGACAATTTAAGGACAGTGATCAATGCTATTGAATATTATGATAAGTGTTGTGATAAAGAGGTTGGTTTCTTCTTTGTTGATGCTGAAAAAGCGTTTGACAATTTAAACTGGGACTTTATGTTTGCCACCATGGAAAAGCTACAAATGGGAGAAAGATTCATTAGAGCAATTAAGGAAATCTATAGAGACCAGAATGCAGCAATTGTGGTGAATGATGAGGTTACTAAGAAATTGACTATAAGCAAAGGAACAAGACAAGGTTGCCCGTTGTCTCCGCTGTTGTTCATTTTGGTATTGGAGATCCTGATGATACAAATACGACAAGATGAAGAAATTCGTGGAATAAAAATAAAGGACTATTCTTATAAGGTCAGAGCATTTGCGGACAATATAATGTTAATTGTAGAGGACCCAATGGAGAACATGCCAAAAGTGATAGACAAGATCAAGGAGTTTGGAGATTTGGCAGGTTTTTTTATTAACAAAAAGAAGTCAAAGATATTATGCAAAAACATGACTAAGCAAAAACAACAATTGCTAATGGAAATAACGGATTGTGAAGTAACAAGTAAGGTGAAATACTTGGGAATTGAACTGACTGCAAAGAATATAGATTTATTTAAAAATAACTATGAAAAATTATGGACTCAGATAGAGCGAGATCTGATTAAATGGAATAGACTGAAATTGTCATGGTTGGGAAGGATTGCAGCAGTTAAGATGAATGTGTTACCAAGAGTAATGTTTTTGCTACAGACAATACCAATCATCAGGGACTCCAAGCAGTTTGAAAAATGGCAGAGGAAAATATCAGACTTTGTTTGGGCAGGCAAGAAGCCTCGAGTGAAAATGAAAGTCCTACAAGATGCAAAAGAAAGAGGCGGAATGCAACTGCCCAATCTAAGACTTTATCATGATGCAATCTGCCTAGTGTGGCTGAAAGACTGGATGATGTTGAAAAATAAGAAATTACTGGCCCTAGAGGGATATAAAAATTTTTTTGGATGGCACGCATACCTATGGCATGACAAAGTAAAGGCGAACTCGATGTTCCTGCATCATTATATACGGAGAAGTTTATATGCAATTTGGAAGAAATACAGAGTCTATTTACAAGAAGGAATCCCTTTGTGGGTAGTTCCATATGAGGTGATAGATCCGAGAGCTGTCGATACTGAGCAACAATGTTTAACTTACAAGGAGATAACCCGAATAGAATCATCTAAATTGAAAATAAAGACTCAGGAGGAGCTATCACCTAACTACGACTGGTTTCAGTATAGACAGATCAGAGATCTATACAATTCGGACTCTGTAAAGGGAGGTATACGAACAGAGAATTCGGAACTAGAGCAGATGCTTTTAAAAGGTGACAAGAAGGGAATATCTAAGGTATACCAAGTACTGTTGAAATGGTATACTGAGGATGAAACAGTTAAAGTACAAATGGTGAAGTGGGCCATAAATTTCAACAAAGAAATAACAATGGAGGCATGGGAATACTTGTGGAAGACTACAATGAAGATTACGACGTGTACTAGTATCAAAGAGAACATTTATAAAATGATTTACCGTTGGTACATGACACCAAAGAAGATTGCGCTAGGGAATTTGAACACTTCTAATAAGTGCTGGAAATGCAAAAAACATGAGGGTTCCCTCTATCATATGTGGTGGACGTGTGAGGTAGCCAGGCAGTACTGGGGGGAAATAATAAGAGCAATAAGCGAGATTTTACAATTTCAAATTAATAAGAGCCCAGAACTCCTGCTACTAAACTTGGGAATGGAGGGAATTCCAGCCCATCACAGGACGTTGTTATTTTATATGACAGCAGCAGCTAGACTTTTGTATGCGCAAAAATGGAAAGTACAAGAAGTGCTAACTATTGAAGACTGGATCTACAAATTGCTGTATATGGCAGAAATGGACAAAATGACAAGAAAACTGAGAAACCTTGACCCAGGACAGTTTAACACAGACCGGGAGAAGCTGAAACAATATCTGGTGAAGAAATGGGAGGTGGGAGGTGAACTGTGGCAGTTTGAGAACTATTGAAATATAATAAAATGCTGGGGGGGTGACTTTACCGGGGGGGAGAATAGGTAAACATGAATTTCTAAGCAGCTAGGTTACTAGATTGACATATACAGAACAATAAATAGAATATTGATAGAAAATATCTAACTATAAGGGTTAATTATAAGGATTAAGGACTAACTAATAACATTTTCTTTCTGGTAAGATTTGTATAATGTACCAAACTGAATATGTTAACTGAAGATATATATGAGTCAAATTGATTGATATCATATGATGACAGATATATAGATTTACGAAGGGAAACAGAAATATTAATGAAACCAAATATAACTAAAATATAATTAATATAATTAAAATAGAAAGAAGAAGATAGAATGAGTAATATACACAGAGTATAAGTCAAAATGGCTGATCTACATGAATGTATGGTTCATATGGTTTATGATATATGGAAATAAGTGAAATGGGAATGATGAAAAATGGGATAAATTGTTTATCTAATAAGGAAAAAGGGACGCATAGTTAGGGTACAGAGTATCAAAAATAGTTAAAGAAGTATTGCTTGGAATAAAGGGAGAATATACATTTGTTAGATAGAGGAGATTAAAAGGAGTAAGGGAAAAGGGACAAAGGGTTGGAAAACTGTTGGAAGTCAACAAAAAGGGGGGGAAAGGGAGGGGGTTAGAAACTAGGAATGGGGAGAATTGACTGTAATGTGAAATAAAACTGATCCTAACCCAATAAAAAATTTTCAAAAAAAAAAGAAAAGAAAACATGCCAAGGGTAATAGAAAAAATCACAGAATTTGGAGATTTGGCAGGTTTTTTTGTAAATAAAAAGAAGTCAAAGATACTGTGTAAAAATATGATTAAACAAAAACAACAGCAACTTATGGAAATAACAGACTGTGAAGTAACAAATAAGGTGAAATACTTGGGAATTGAACTGACTGCAAAGAATATAGATCTATTCAAGAATAACTATGAGAAATTGTGGACTCAAATAGAGCGAGACTTGATTAAATGGAATAGATTGAATTTGTCATGGTTGGGAAGAATTGCAGCAGTCAAGATGAATGTGCTGCCAAGAGTGATGTTTTTGTTACAGACAATACCAGTTATTCGGGATTCCAAGCAGTTTGAGAAATGGCAGAGAAAGATATTGGACTTTGTTTGGGCAGGCAAAAGCCTCGAGTGAAAATGAAAGTGTTACAGGATGCGAAAGAGAGAGGCGGAATGCAACTGCCCAACCTAAGACTTTACTATGAGGCAATCTGCTTGGTTTGGCTGAAGGACTGGATGATGCTTAAAAATCGCAAATTATCCCTTAGAGGGATATAAAAAAATATTTGGATGGCATGCATATTTATGGTATGATAAAGTAAAAGCGGACTCTTACACCATTACATTCGGAGAAGCCTCTTCACAATATGGAAAAAGTACAGAGATTACCTACAAGAAGGAATTCCCTCCTGGGTGGTTCCTTATGAAGTGATAGATCCGAGAACGGTTGATAATGAACAACAGTGTTTAACGTATAAGGAGATAACACAAATAGAATTTTCTAAATTAAGAATAAAGACGCAAGAAGAGTTGTCTCCAAACTATGACTGGTTTCAATATAGACAGCTCAGAGACCTTTATAAATCGGATTGTGCCAAGGGAGGGATAAGAA
This sequence comes from Eublepharis macularius, assembly GCF_028583425.1. Classification (NCBI taxonomy): domain Eukaryota; kingdom Metazoa; phylum Chordata; class Lepidosauria; order Squamata; family Eublepharidae; genus Eublepharis; species Eublepharis macularius. Next base: position 228,258,915 of record NC_072790.1, on the reverse strand, counting down.
TGGAGAACTCGGACTTGGAGGAAGTAATTTTACAAGAAGACAAAAAGGAAATTTCAAAGGTCTATAAAGTGTTGTTAAAATGGTATACTGAAGAAGAGGTAGTCAAGGTGCAAATGGTGAAGTGGGCTATAAATTTTAATAAAGAAATAACAATGGAGGCGTGGGAATACTTGTGGAAAAATACTTTGAAGATTACGACATGCACTAACATTAAAGAGAATGTCTATAAAATGATCTATCGTTGGTACCTGACACCAAAGAAAATTGCGCTAGGGAATGTGAACACGTCTAATAAATGCTGGAAATGTAAAAAGCATGAAGGATCTTTGTATCATATGTGGTGGACTTGTGAGGTAGTCAGGCAGTACTGGGGGGAAATAATAAGAGTAATAAGTGAGATTTTACAGTTTCAAGTTAATAAGAACCCAGAACTCCTGCTACTGAACTTGGGAATGGAAGATATTCCAGCACAACATAGGACATTGCTTTTTTACATGACAGCAGCGGCTAGACTTTTGTATGCGCAAAAGTGGAAAGTACAAGAAGTGCCAACTATCGAGGACTGGATTTACAAATTGCTGTACATGGCGGAGATGGATAAACTGACAAGAAAACTAACAGCGCAATCCTATGGCCGGCCCCAACGCCGACGCGGCTGCACTGGTGGTGTGGTGGCGCCGCCGGGCCGGATCCTGTGCCAGCAAAGTGTGGCCGCAGCGGCGCCCGCAGCGGCGCAGAGATGCAATTTTGGAGAACCAGAAAGTGTTGTGGGCGGGTCTGATCCACGGCCGCCGCCAGGCGCAGCCAAAGGGCGCTGTTCCTGACAAGCGTCAGGGGGAGGGGCCAGGAAAGGCGCAGCCTATGGGCAGCACGCGATCCCGGCCAGGCCCCAGAGCAGCAGGCAAACCGCGCCCATGCTGGCAGACTGCCTCGGCTCGTGTGTCGGGCGGGGCTCGCAGTCGGGAAGGAGAGGGGTGGGCGTAGTCTGAGAAGCCTTTCCCCCGTTTGCCCAATGTAGCACCAAGTCCCTGGCGGCCGCGTCCAGAGAGGTTGGCATGGGACTGGCAGGCGCCCTGCCATGAGGAATCCAGGGCAGCAGCCAGTCTCTGGCAGCAGGGGACAGCCCCCCAGTGGCGCCGAAGGGGAGGGCTGGCCTGAGGCCGCCACCAAGAGGCAGACACAGCGGGCCTGCCCCCTCGTCCCCATCCCAAGGCAAAGAACACAGACACCCATTGCACAGAAATCAGCCTTTATTATTATATCATCCCACCTCCCCCAGCAGACGTGAGGAAGGGGAGGCGTGTAGGAGAGCCGTCTGTGCAGCAAAACACCCCACCCCACCCCCAAGGCGGCAGCGGCGGTCACCGGCGAGGCCGGCGGCCGGACCCCCTTGGCCGTCCACGGGCCCGGCCTCTCGCACGCAACTGGGCCCGAGGGAGGGGTGCCTCTGGGGCGGGTGGAGCTGCTGCAGCGGGTGGGGCCGGAGGGTCGAGGATGGCGACGAGCCGCCCGAGCAGGGCTTCGGCACGGACTTGAGAGGCACGGACCCCTTCCCCCACTTCCAGTACCGCAGCCATGAACTCCCGGCCGCGGTTGTTCGCCTCCTCCCATGCAGCGTGCACCTCTAGCCGCTCCCTCTCGATCGCCGCCCACATTGCGGCTAGTGTCGGGGGAAGCCGCTGGGCAGGGCGGGGGCCGCGAGCCCGTGCGCCTGGAAGGATCCCCTCCATGGGCCCCTCCCCCTCAGAGGCGGAGCCAGGTCCTTCCCGCACACGGCCCATGGCACCCGGGGGCGGGGGGGCTGGAGGGGATGGTGCTGCAGGCTGGGACAGCTCCTCGAGCGGCTCTGTCGATGAGGTGTCCTGAACCGGCGGAGTCCCAGGGCCACCTTCACCCTCCACCGACACAGGGAAGCCGAGCGACTGCAGGAGAGCCGCTCCGGCAGCAGAGGTCCTCCGGGAGGGTGGCAACTCGCGCAGCTGGGCAATCACCTCCCCGCCTATCTCCAGGCGCATGGTCCCTGCTGGAGCGAGACATGGGTGGGAAGAGGCCCCAGGGAGGGAAGAGCAGCGGCCCAACATGGGCTGCCACAGGCCACCGAGCCGGGCCAAGCACACCCATTCCAACTGCGGCCGCAGCCCCTCGTCTTGAGACCGGTCGGCGCCATGAGTGGCCTTGGATGTGTGGCCGAGGCCGGCGGCCGAGCCGGTCCCTGGCCCCACCAGCAGCAGGGCCACAGATACATACCGTGCTCCGGATCCATGCCCCCCGACGGGCCCGGTTGAGGCTCCTCGTCGCTGGCAGCAGGGGCTTGCTGTGGCGGTGGAAGGGCTGCCTGTTCCTGGGCCCCGCTCTCTGCCAGGGGGGGCACAGACTCCGCTGCCTCTGCCTCCGCCTGGCTTGGGTCTGGACCCTCAGGGGCCGTGCCTACTCACGGGAGAGGCCCTGTCACACATGTGCCACGATCCATACGTCCCCCCCCTCGCCTCCCTGAATCCACAAATACTAACCGGGCAGGACCTCAACGCCCAGGCCGCCCACCACCGCCTCCGGGATGACCGCTCGCATGACCGCCTCTGGGCCTGGGAGCCCCTCGTCAAGGGCCCGCTCATAAGGAACCCCCTGAGACATGAGGAGGCGCACTCGTTTGCGCGCGGGCCCGAAAGAATCATTCCAGCGCTTCATTGCCGAGTGAGCAGTGCGGGGCGCGTTGCCCACAGCCGAGACCCTGTCAGCTGCCATCTGCCAGAATGCCCGTCGTCGAGACCGGGACGAGGCGCCCCTGTGCGTGCTCAGGGCGACCTCCGCATTCTCCACCACGAGCCCAAAAAGCAGCACTCTCTCGGCCTCTGTCCAGTTTGCCTGGCGCTGGCTTCCGCCGCCACTAGTGCTCTCAGCAGACATGGGGGTAGTGCCCGCTGGAATGTCCGGTCCCCGAGATAAGTGGTGGGAACCAGCCACCTAGTCATGTGCTCACCCATCCCCTCGGCAAGATGGAGGAGGGCACAGGGGGTGCAGGACCGGGAAGGGTGGCTGGGACGGCCCATGCAGCGGACAGAGGACCTGTTCCTGAGCACCACTTGCAACGGGCCGCTGAGACCGGTAGGCCTGCTGCTGTGCGTGGGGGGGGGGTTTCAGGGTGCTGAAACTCAACCTGCGTTCCTTCTAGGCAGGACCTTGATCATCCCCGCCTGGTGCCCGCCACTGCCGCCGCGGCTCCCAGCCATCCGGACCAGCCACCTCCTGCCAGCCGTGTTTGTCCGAGCGGCCCTCAGGCGGCGCCGCCTCAGACGCCGCCGCCGGTTCCAGGCCAGGGTGCCATCCCTGCTCCTGGGCGACATGACTTGCCTGGACCGCTTCCGCCTGGACAGGGCAGCCATACAGGCTCTGTGCGAGGAGCTCGCGCCCGCCCTTCAGGGGCAAGCTGCGGCTCCCCGGGGCATCCCCGTCCTCCAGAGGGTCCTGCTGTCCCTCCGCTACCTTGCGACCGGCTCCTTCCAGGGAGTCATGGCTGAGGCCTTGGAGGTCTCCCAGTCATCCGCCAGCCGCTGCCTGCATGCCTTCCTGGACGCCCTAGTTGGTCGGATCCGCGAGCACATCCACTTTCCCACCTCGGAGGCAGAGTTGGCACCCATCCGGGCTGGCTTCTCCTCCTTTGCAGGCTTCCCCAATGTGATTGGAGCAGTCGACTGCACGCATGTGGCCATATGCGCTCCCAGAGAGGAGCCGCAGGTCTACAGGAATCGGCACCGGTTCTACAGTATCAACGTCCAGGCAGCCTGTGACCACCAGGGGATCTTCACGGACCTCGTTGCCAAGTTCCCGGGAAGCGTCCACGACGCACAGATCTTCACCACCTCCGGCCTGAACAGGCTCCTGTCATCATGGCCTGAGGGGAGAGGCTGGCTCCTAGGTCAGGAGTTGGTGGGGGAGCTGTGAGGGGACGGGGATGGGAAGGGAGATCCTAACTCCGCCTCCCCTTGCAGGTGACCGTGGCTATCCATTGCTGCCTTACCTCCTGACGCCATACCCTGCGGATGAGCCCGCCGACAGAGCCAACTACAACCAGGCCCACCGGCGCACGAGGATGGTGATCGAACGTGCTTTCGGTCAGCTAAAAATGCGCTTCAGATGCCTCCATCACACGGGCGGCCGCCTGGCCATGCAGCCGTTCACCGTCGCCAAGCTCGTGGCTGCCTGTGTCATGCTGCACAATATTGCCGTGCGCCAGCAGCTCCCCTTGCCAGCCACAGAGGGCCCAGGCGAGGACCCCTGGCTGCCGCCCGCCGGTCGCCTTTCTCCTGACGCCCCTGCAGAGCCCCAGGAGCATGACCGAGCTGTGCGAGACAGGGTCGCGGAGCACCTGTGGCATGCTGCGCGCTGAGGGCCATGCCTGGCCATGGGGGCCTCGGCCGGCCAAACACTCGCCCTTTACGCCCCTATGGTGTCCCAGGCGGCCCCTCCGAGTCCCCGCTCCCTCAACCCCTGCATGTAGAGAGCATGGGAAAGCCGCCCCGGCCAGCAGCCACCGCCCCCCATGGACGGGCTGCACGGGAAAAGCGGTTAATGAACTTGGCTTTATTCCCAATCGATTCCAGGGCCGCATCAGGCGCCCAGAGAGCAGCTTGCCAACCCAGAACCCCGGCCTCAGCAGCCAGGAGGGTGAGGGCTAGGTAGCGCGTCGGAGCAGGGGGAGGCCAGCGGCCCCGCCACGGCATCCCCGTTACAGAGCAGGGGCCCGGCTGGGGTCCAAGATGCCTGTGCCTGGGATGGCATATCGGCAGCTGCCCGGCCGTCTGCGGGGACGGGCTCCAGCTTCGGCCGCTTCCTGCCAAGCCCCTCCACTGGGTCACCCTCTGGGTCTTCAGCGGGTGGCGGGTAGCGGGGTGGAGACCAGGCGGTGAAGCCCCTCCCAAGTTCCTCCTCATCTGGCGAGGGGCTCCGGGCGGGCGCCGCTGTGGGGGCAAGAGGTGGGGGATGGGAGCGTCAGGGCCCCTGTGGGCTCTGGGGTTGTTGTCGCGGCCGCAGGCCGCCCCACCCCACATGCCCGTGCCCCTCCTGTTGGCGAGACTCACATGGTGCCGCTGCCCGCGCCTGCTGGAATGCCCCGTGAACCCGGTCCATGGCAGCCATCCACCTGTCATTGATGGTCCCTGCAGAGGGGGGAGAGAGGGAGGGGGGGCACCCGTTGGTGGCAGCCCGGCATCTGCTGCAAGCACCTGCAACCTGCGCCTCGACGGAAGTGGCTGGGACGCCTCCGGGCCCTTATGGCCTGCCCTCTGTGGCAGCGGAGGAGGCTCCCTGGATGGCGCCGAGGACCCTGACTTACTGCGCGCAGGGCCCGCAGCCACCTCCTCTTCCAGGAGGTCATGCTCCACCTCGCACAGCGCCGTGTCTAGTCACGCTCGTATGAGGTGGGCCTCCTCCGCACGGCCAGGGAAGAGCTCCTCCAGGTAAACTGGCCGCGCAGTCATCGCACCCTCATCTGCCAGGAGGTCATTCCCGGCAGCCTTGGCAATGAGCTGGGCCCCGAGCCTGGCCGCCCACTGCTCCCACCACCCGTCGCCCTCCATGCAGCCGGGACCGCTGTGGGTATAGTGTTTCTGTGCTGCCCACCGAACTACACCGCCCGCCGGCATGACCTTGGAGGGTCTGAGATGTAACAATTCCCTATCTTCTGTCTGGCAGCTGCATAGTTCATGGATAGGTTCAGCACAGGCCCCCCCCCGTCTCAGACCTGTGGGTTGGAGGGGAGGGGGCCGTGGTGGTTGGCTTCCTATGGCCCCAGGGCCCTCTTCCCTTGCGGGGATGCTGTGCTGCTCAAGTGCATCCTTGCGGGACGTGAACCCTTGGGCCTGGCTGTACGTTGCGCCGTGGGACTGGGAATAAAGCTCATCTACACATGGACCCGTGTCTGCCTGCGATACTTTGGTGAACTGCCAGCCATATCCTGCCCTGGCACCATGAGCGCATGACCAGGCCCGCGGTGACAGCGCATCCCTTCCAAGGGGGGGGGGCTTAGGATGCACAAGGACTGGCCAGGGGCCGCTCTGGCATGTCTTCCATATTGCCCTAACGCACCTGCCCTGCCTGGCATGCCGCCCTGAGCTGGGGCAGTCATGCAACCTGCCATCGGGGGGCCCTCCCGGGCCTGGGGTGGCCACCCAGCCTGCATGGCCCGGCTGGGGAAGGGGCACGCTGTGGCAGCCAGCCGGGAGGCCTCGGGCTCCCGCATTTTAGCCACTTTGCGCAGCTGATGCGCTCTTCCACTGCCCCTGTGGGCGGGGCCAGCGGCCTTCCCTGCAGGATTGGCGGGGCTGGCAGCCTCGGAGTGGTTCCCCCTCCCGGCAGGGCAACGCGAGTGGCCACAATTGCTGAACGCAGGAGACGGCGCCGAGCCAGGGCGGAGCCACGCGCAGCCTCGGACACACCCCACCCCTCCCAACAACCATGGCCTGTTGGCGTGGGAGGCTGGCAACTGCTCCACGGGATTGGATGCGAGGCAGGACGCCCTGGGGTGGAATGACCAATGGGGCTGCTGCAGACGCCCGAGGGGCTGGACCCACTCTGGGAGGCGGCCGCTCATGGGACTGTGTTGCTGGGGCTGCGGCTGCGATGGGGGCGACCCTCCCCAGGCGCGCGAGACCTCCTGCCCGGGATATGGCATCCGCCTGCCACCACCCTGGATTCTCCATTGGTGGGGGCTAGGATTCCAGCGAGCGGACCGTTTCCCCTGCCATCTCCCGCTCCCTTGCAGCGGCAGCTCGCACCACCCTCTCCCTTGCTTATCGGGGGCCAGCTATTCTCCCCACCGGGGATTGATCCCCCTCCCCGCTCACATGCCCCGCCCCAACCCTCTACCTGGCCATAGATGCAGGGGGGTTAGCCGTGTTAGCCTGTGGTAGCGAATTCAAAAAGGGTCCCATAGCACCTTTAAAACTATCCAATTTTATTGTGGCATAGGCTTCTGAGAATCAAGTTCTCTTCGGCAGATGGGTGGTACAGACACTGGTCAAATACAGAGGAGGAGGGGGGGAGGAGGAGGGAGGGAGGGGGCGGGGAGGCAAGACGGGGTGTGTCGGATACATTTGTGGCAATGTGCAGGTGGGGAGATGTGACGGGAGTGTTGGGGGAGGGGCGGAGGACGAAGTCAGACTCGCAGACACAGAAAACAGTTGTTGTACATCTCGTTTTATTGCACTGGAAAGAGCGGGCTTGCGTTTAGGCTGGCGAGGGAGCCGGAGCATTCCACACAGCCCTCCTTCCCGCTCGGAGGGGCGGGGCTGGGATGCAGGCCGCGGCGCGACGGTGCTTCCTGGGCTGCAGCCAACCGTCCGTCAGAGATGTTTGGGGAGGGTGGGGCGCGGGGGAGCAGCCATGCCCTGGACGTGCCTGTGGGGGAAAAAGACACGTGTGGGCTTTGCCTCGTTCCACTGGCAAGGCAAGCCCCACACTCCGCCATCCGGGGGGGGGGGGTTGCACATGGTCGAGGGCAGCAGCTGATGCATGACGGTCTGGTGAGGATGCACTCGGCCTTGGCAAGCCTTTACCTTTAAGGGAGAGAATGAGCTGGTCACAACAAACACCTGGCCACATGTGGTTTTCGAGGCGCCTGCCTCTGAGGCAGCCAGGGGCGGGCATGGTTGCCCCCCACCCCTGCTGGGCCTCACCCAAAGCGGCAAGTGAGCGGGTGGGTTCAGGTGAATGGGCGGTTTGCACTAATCTGCGGAATGCCCCCCCACCTCCTCCTTACCTGTCAGCGCTCTGTCGGTCATCACCAGGTGGGAGCGCAAGAGTCAGGGCACCTGCAAGGAAACGGGAGAGCATGCGGTTAATTTGCAAAGTGTCATTCCCTTCTGCCACGGAAGGGTTAGTTTGTTTGTGCTTAGTTAGAAGCAACTAGCATGCATCAGTTAGCTGTGGAGTCATTCTTTCTATCACGGTAGAAAGAGAGTTAGGCAGTTAGGCACCTCTTCCCCTTTATGCGAAGTTCCCCCAGTTTTTCGCAAAGTCCCCTGAGTGCATTCTGCGCCTGCCAATGTGAATGCCCTCAGCCCGTTTCGGTTTTCAAAGGGGCAATGCCACTCAGCAGACGGGCAGAGCCTCCGGCCGAGTGCTCACTTACCTGGGGGTTTGGGCGGCGCTGGCCGGATGTTTTGTAGGGCGCGGTCGCAGGTGATTGGGTGCAGAGAGGGGGGCTCGTCCATGCCGGGCGCGCACGCTGATTGGTCCCCAGGATAGTTCTCATCCTATGCTCCTTCGGGCCATAGGGGCGGGGCGAGGCGCTCAGAGAGGGGGCTGATTTTTCGCCGTTCCATGGACGCCTATGGGCTACGCCTTCTTTTTCCGTGGCGTAGCTTTTTTGCGCCGCTGTGGGCGTTCCCGCTTCTGGAGGAGCTTAGGGAGCGGACTAACTCCGACCCCGCCTTGCTCCCCGCCCCCCCCTGCGTCGGCGTAGGGCTCTACGCCACTTCTGCGCCGCCGCCCGGGCGCCTGTGGCTTGCACCGGTGCTGGCCCGCCGGCGGGCCAGCGCCGCGTCCCAGCGCGGGCGGAAGGCCACTTACGCGGGCGTACGGGCTAGATGCGCCCTCGCAAGCCTTAGTTCGGTTCCTGTTCACTTTCCGTGCCCTTCTTAGGATTGGGCTGCCCGAGACCTTGATCCAGGACAGTTTAACACAGATTGGGAGAAGCTGAAACAATATTTGGTGAAAAAATGGGAGGTGGGAGGAGAACTGTGGCAGTTTGAAAATTATTGAAGAAAAACAAAAGAAGAGAGAAGTGACTATACCGGGGGGAGGAGAGTTAAAGAAGAATTACTAAGCAATTATTCTATTTGATTATTCTATACAGTATTGAGTAATAGTTATTATGTGATATATAAGAATAGAAATTAATTAATTAATTATGTTGCTGGCAGATAGGGGTGTAATTGAGAATTAACAGAATTAAAATTCATGAATACAAGAAGGGAGGGAATGAGAAGTAGCATATAGAATATAGGTTAAATTGATTGACTTATGCTGAAGGTATTTTTGGTTATAGCGATATTTAGAAATGTGCAGAACAGGGGTCAAATTGATTGATGTATGTTGAATGTATATTGTGTTTATAGTTATATTTAGAAATGTGTAGAATATGAGTCAAATTGATTGACTTTATGTTATAAAGATAAGAGATATAAGAGGAAGTAAAGAGTAACATATAGAGTATAAGTTAAATTGGTTGACTTATAAATGTATTCATCACTTATGAGTACTCAAGTTATGTATAGGGAGGGATAAATTGTTTGTCCCATATTGATGACATTAGAATGAATAAGTTAGAGTTCAGGATATTGAGAATATTACCAGTATTATTACTATTGAATAATATGCCAGAAATATATTAGTTAGTTGATAAGTGAAGGGAAACTGACTTAGCACTGTTATAATAGATTAGCTTAGAAGAGTGTGAAAGTATATGTTTAATTGACAAAATAAGTTGAAATGAGTAGGGGAAGAATAGACAAAGGGTTGGAAAACTGTTGGAAGTCAACAAACGGGGGGGGGGAAGGGAGGGGGTTAGAACTGGAATATTAGAGTATTTTGATTGTTATAAATGACAAAATATTTCTAATTCCAATAAAATCTAATACAGGGTGCTTAGAGACAGTCCACATTCGCGGACTTAGGTCCAGAACCAGAGACTGGATCAGCACCAGCCCATGTCCTCTTGTAGAGGACAGTCTCTGGAGTTCAGGTGTGTGTGATTTGGGGAGATCCAAAGATTGTTTGGGGTTTCAGAGGGCTTATATTTTCACCACTTGCTTATTCAAAGCCATGTCTAACACAGGGAGCTTGGAGGGAGGCCACATTCGAGGCCTTAGGTCCAGAACCAGAGACTGGATCAGCACCAGCACATGTCCTCTTGTAGGGGACAGTCTCTGGAGTTCAGGGGTGTGTGATTGGGGTGATCCAAAGATTATTTCGGGTTGCAGGGGGCTTATATTTTCCCCACTTCTTTATTCAAAGCCATGTCTAATACAGGGTGCTTGGAGGGAGGCCACATTCGAGGCCTTAGGGCCAGAACCAGAGACTGGATCAGCACCAGCACATGTCCTATTGTAGAGGACAGTCTCTGGAGTTCAGGGGTGTGTGATTTGGGGTGATCCAAAGATTATTTGGGGTTTCAGAGGGCTTATATTTTCACCACTTCCTTATTCAAAGCCATGTCTAACACAGGGAGCTTGGAGGGAGGCCACATTCGAGGACTTAGGTCCAGAACCAGAGACTGGATCAGCACCAGCACATGTCCTCTTGTAGGGGACAGTCTCTGGAGTTCAGGGGTGTGTGATTTGGGGTGATCCAAAGATTATTTGGGGTTTCAGAGGGCTTATATTTTCACCACTTCCTTATTCAAAGCCATGTCTAACACAGGGAGCTTGGAGGGAGGCCACATTCGAGGACTTAGGTCCAGAACCAGAGACTGGATCAGCACCAGCACATGTCCTCTTGTAGGAGACAGTCTCTGCAGTTCAGGGGTGCGTGATTTGGAGTGATCCAAAGATTGTTTTGGGTTTCAGAACGCTTATATTTTCACCACTTCCGTATTCAAAGCCATGTCTAATACAAGGTGCTTGGAGAGAGGCCACATTCGAGGACTTAGGTCCAGAACCAGAGACTGGATCAGCAACAGCACATGTCCTCTTGTAGGGGACAATCTCTCGAGTTCAGATATATGTGATTTGGGGTGATCCAAAGTATTTTTCTGCTGCAGCTGCCGGCCCTTTCTTCTTATTGTAATGTTCTGGGGGAATCCTATTTTGAAGCTGTTTAATCAAGATCTGGGTTTTGTAGGATGACCCAGTATAGGTCCCCTTAGAGTGCTGAGTCTTATGAATATGGAGGTGTATAATATGTGCCCCTGCAAACTTTATTTTGGAGTTATAGCTTTTCAGTTTTCCCACAATATTTTTCTTTGGCTTTGCGAATAAGGAATAAGGAATAAGGAACTGCGAATATTTTCAAGTAAGCTATATGCCACATAGGCATATAGGGTGCTTGGAGACAAGCCACATTCGAGGCCTTAGGTCCAGAACCAGAGACTGGATCAGCACCAGCACATGTCCTCTTGTAGGGGACAGTCTCTGGAGTTCAGGGGTGTGTGATTTGGGGTGATCCAAAGATTGTTTGGGGTTTCAGAGGACTTATATTTTCACCACTTCCTTATTCAAAGCCATGTCTACTACAGGGTGCTTGGAGATAGGCCACATTCGAGGACTTAGGTCCAGAACCAGAGACTGGATCAGCACCTGCACATTTCCTCTTGTAGGGGACAGTCTCTGGAGTTCAGGGGTGTGTGATTTGGGGTGATCCAAAGATTGTTTGGGGTTTCAGGGGACTTATATTTTCACCACTTCCTTATTCAAAGCCATGTCTAATACAGGGTGCTTAGAGACAGTCCACATTCAAGGACTTAGGTCCAGAACCAGAGACTGGATCAGCACCAGCACATGTCCTCTTGTAGGGGACAGTCTCTGGAGTTTAGGGGTGTGTGATTTGGGGAGATCCAAAGATTGTTTGGGGTTTCAGAGGGCTTATATTTTCACCACTTCCTTATTCAAAGCCATGTCTAATACAGGGTGCTTGGAGGGAGGCCACATTCGAGGACTTAGGTCCAGAACCAGAGACTGGATTAGCACCTGCACATGTCCTCTTGTAGGGGACAGTCTCTGGAGTTCAGGGGTGTGTGTTTTGGGGTGATCCAAAGATTATTTCGGGTTGCAGGGGGCTTATATTTTCCCCACTTCCTTATTCAAAGCCATGTCTAATACAGGGTGCTTGGAGGGAGGCCACATTCGAGGACTTAGGTCCAGAACCAGAGACTGGATCAGCACCAGCACATTTCCTCTTGTAGGGGACAGTCTCTGGAGTTCAGGGGTGTGTGATTTGGGGTGATCCAAAGATTGTTTGGGGTTTCAGAGGGCTTATATTTTCACCACTTCCTTATTCAAAGCCATGTCTAATACAGGGTGCTTGGAGACGAGCCACATTCGAGGCCTTAGGTCCAGAACCATTGACTGGATCAGCACCAGCACATGTCCTCTTGTAGGGGACAGTCTCTGGAGTTCAGGGGTGTGTGATTTGGGGTGCTCCAAAGATTGTTTTGGCTTTCAGAGGGCTTATAGTTCCCCACTTCCTTATTCACAGCAATGCCTAAAACAATTTTTTTCCAGGCAGGCCACATAGGAGGCCTTAGGTCCAGAACCAGAGACTGGATCAGCATCAGCACATGTCCTCTTGTAGGGGACAGTCTCTGGAGATTAGGGGTGTGTGATTTGGGGAGATCCAAAGATTGTTTGGGGTTTCAGAGGGCTTATATTTTCACCACTTCCTTATTCAAAGCCATGTCTAATACAGGGTGCTTGGAGGGAGGCCACATTCGAGGACTTAGGTCCAGAACCGGAGACTGGATTAGCACCTGCACATGTCCTCTTGTAGGGGACAGTCTCTGGAGTTCAGGGGTGTGTGTTTTGGGGTGATCCAAAGATTATTTCGGGTTGCAGGGGGCTTATATTTTCCCCACTTCCTTATTCAAAGCCATGTCTAATACAGGGTGCTTGGAGGGAGGCCACATTCGAGGACTTAGGTCCAGAACCAGAGACTGGATCAGCACCAGCACATTTCCTCTTGTAGGGGACAGTCTCTGGAGTTCAGGGGTGTGTGATTTGGGGTGATCCAAAGATTGTTTGGGGTTTCAGAGGGCTTATATTTTCACCACTTCCTTATTCAAAGCCATGTCTAATACAGGGTGCTTAGAGACAGTCCACATTCGAGGACTTAGGTCCAGAACCAGAGACTGGATTAGCACCTGCACATGTCCTCTTGTAGGGGACAGTCTCTGGAGTTCAGGGGTGTGTGTTTTGGGGTGATCCAAAGATTGTTTTGGCTTTCAGAGGGCTTATAGTTCCCCACTTCCTTATTCACAGCAATGCCTAAAACAATTTTTTTCCAGGCAGGCCACATAGGAGGCCTTAGGTCCAGAACCAGAGACTGGATCAGCATCAGCACATGTCCTCTTGTAGGGGACAGTCTCTGGAGTTCAGGGGTGTGTGATTTAGGGTGATCCAAAGATTATTTCGGGTTGCAGGGGGCTTATATTTTCCCCACTTCCTTATTCAAAGCCATGTCTAATACAGGGTGCTTGGAGGGAGGCCACAATCGAGGCCTTAGGTCCAGAACCAGAGACTGGATCAGCACCAGCACATGTCCTCTTGTAGGGGACAGTCTCTGGAGTTCAGGGGTGTGTGATTTGGGGTGATCCAAAGATTGTTTGGGGTTTCAGAGGGCTTATATTTTCACCACTTCCTTATTCAAAGCCATGTCTAAATCAGGGTGCTTGGAGACGAGCCACATTCGAGGCCTTAGGTCCAGAACCATTGACTGGATCAGCACCAGCACATGTCCTCTTGTAGGGGACAGTCTCTGGAGTTCAGGGGTGTGTGATTTGGGGTGCTCCAAAGATTGTTTGGGCTTTCAGAGGGCTTATAGTTCCCCACTTCCTTATTCACAGCAATGCCTAAAACAATTTTTTTCCAGGCAGGCCACATAGGAGGCCTTAGGTCCAGAACCAGAGACTGGATCAGCACCAGCACATGTCCTCTTGTAGGGGACAGTCTCTGGAGTTCAGGGGTGTGTGATTTGGGGTGATCCAAAGATTATTTCGGGTTGCAGGGGGCTTATATTTTCCCCACTTCCTTATTCAAAGCCATGTCTAATACAGGGTGCTTGGAGACAAGCCACATTCGAGGACTTAGGTCCAGAACCAGAGACTGGATCAGCAAAAGGACATGTCCTCTTGTAGGGGACAGTCTCTGGAGTTCAGGGGTGTGTGATTTGGGGTGATCCAAAGATTGTTTGGGGTTTCAGAGGGCTTATATTTTCACCACTTCCTTATTCAAAGCCATGTCTAATACAGGGTGCTTGGAGACGAGCCACATTCGAGGACTTAGGTCCAGAACCAGAGACTGGATCAGCACCAGCACATGTCCTCTTGTAGGGGACAGTCTCTGGAGTTCAGGGGTGTGTGATTTGGGGTGCTCCAAAGATTGATTGGGCTTTCAGAGGGCTTATAGTTCCCCACTTCCTTATTCACAGCAATGCCTAAAACAATTTTTTTCCAGGCAGGCCACATAGGAGGCCTTAGGTCCAGAACCAGAGACTGGATCAGCACCAGCACATGTCCTCTTGTAGGGGACAGTCTCTGGAGTTTAGGGGTGTGTGATTTGGGGTGATCCAAAGATTGTTTGGGGTTTCAGAGGGCTTATATTTTCATCACTTCCTTATTCAAAGCCATGTCTAATACAGGGTTCTTAGAGACAGTCCACATTCGAGGACTTAGGTCCAGAACCAGAGACTGGATCAGCACCAGCCTATGTCCTCTTGTAGGGGACAGTCTCTGGAGTTCAGGGGTGTGTGATTTGGGGTGATCCAAAGATTATTTCGGGTTGCAGGGGGCTTATATTTTCCCCACTTCCTTATTCAAAGCCATGTCTAATACAGGGTGCTTGGAGGGAGGCCACATTCGAGGACTTAGGTCCAGAACCAGAGACTGGATCAGCACCAGCACATGTCGTCTTGTAGAGGACAGTCTCTGGAGTTCAGGGGTGTGTGATTTGGGGTGATCCAAAGAGTATTTCGGGTTGCAGGGGGCTTATATTTTCACCACTTCCTTATTCAAAGCCATGTCTAATACAGGGTGGTTGGAGGGAGACCACATTCGAGGACTTAGGTCCAGAACCAGAGACTGGATCAGCACCAGCACATGTCCTCTTGTAGGGGACAGTCTCTGGAGTTCAGGGGTGTGTGATTTGGGGTGATCCAAAGATTGTTTTGGCTTTCAGAGGGCTTATAGTTCCCACCTTCCTTATTCACAGCAATGCCTAAAACAATTTTTTTCCAGGCAGTCCACATAGGAGGCCTTAGTCCAGAACCAGAGACTGGATCAGCACCAGCACACGTCCTCTTGTAGGGGACAATCTCTGGATTTCAGGGGTGTGTGATTTGGGGTGATCCAAAGAATATTTGGGGTTTCAGAGGGCTTATATTTTCACCACTTGCTTATTCAAAGCCATGTCTAATACAGGGTGCTTGGAGGGAGGCCACATTCGAGGCCTTAGGTCCAGAACCAGAGACTGGATCAGCAACAGCACATGTCCTCTTTTAGGGGACAATCTCTCGAGTTCAGATCTATGTGATTTGGGGTGATCCAAAGTATTTTTCTGCTGCAGCTGCTGGCCCTTTCTTCTTATTGTAATGTTCTGGGGGAATCCTATTTTGAAGCTGATTACTCAAGATCTGGGTTTTGTAGGATGACCCAGTATAGGTCCCCTTAGAGTGCTGAGTCTTATGAATATGGAGGTGTATAATATGTGCCCCTGCAAACATTATTTTGGAGTTATAGCTTTTCAGTTTTCCCACAATATTTTTCTTTGGATTTGCGAATAACGAATAAGGAATAAGGAACTGCGAATATTTTCAAGTAAGCTATATGCCACATAGGCATATAGGGTGCTTGGAGACAAGCCACATTCGAGGCCTTAGGTCCAGAACCAGAGACTGGATCAGCACCAGCACATGTCCTCTTGTAGGGGACAGTCTCTGGAGTTCAGGGGTGTGTGATTTGGGGTGATGCAAAGATTGTTTGGGGTTTCAGAGGGCTTATATTTTCACCACTTCCTTATTCAAAGCCATGTCTAATACAGGGTGCTTGGAGGGAGGCCACATTCGAGGACTTAGGTCCAGAACCATTGACTGGATCAGCACCAGCACATGTCCTCTTGTAGGGGACAGTCTCTGGAGTTCAGGGATGTGTGATTTGGGGTGCTCCAAAGATTGTTTTGGCTGTCAGAGGGCTTATAGTTCCCCACTTCCTTATTCACAGCAATGCCTAAAACAATTTTTTTCCAGGCAGGCCACATAGGAGGCCTTAGGTCCAGAACCAGAGACTCGATCAGCACCAGCACATGTCCTCTTGTAGGGGACAGTCTCTGGAGTTCAGGGGTGTGTGATTTGGGGTGATCCAAAGATTGTTTGGGGTTTCAGAGGGCTTATATTTTCACCACTTCCTTATTCAAAGCCATGTCTAATACAGGGTGCTTGGAGGGAGGCCACATTCGAGGACTTAGGTCCAGAACCAGAGACTGGATCAGCAAAAGGACATGTCCTCTTGTAGGGGACAGTCTCTGGAGTTCAGGGGTGTGTGATTTGGGGTGATTCAAAGAGTATTTGGGGTTTCAGAGGCCTTATATTTTCACCACTTTCTTTTTCAAAGCCATGTCTTATACAGGGTGCTTGGAGGGAGGCCACATAGGAGGCCTTAGGTCCAGAACCAGAGACTGGATCAGCAACAGGACATGTTCTCTTGTAGGGGACAATCTCTCGAGTTCAGATCTATGTGACTTGGGGTGATCCAAAGTATTTTCCTGCTGCAGCTGCCGCCCCTTTCCTCTTATTGTAATGTTCTGGGGGAATCCTATTTTGAAGCTGTTTACTCAATATCTGGGTTTTGTAGGATGACCCAGTATAGGTCCCCTTAGAGTGGTGAGTCTTATGAATATGGAGGTGTATAATATGTGCCCCTGCAAACTTTATTTTGGAGTTATAGCTTTTCAGTTTTCCCACAATATTTTTCTTTGGCTTCGCGAATAACGAATAAGGAATAAGGAACTGCAAATAAGGAACTGGGAACTGGGAACCAACTTCAGCTTCGTAAGAATCTCTCCCACACCTCATTTTACCACTCATGCAGAGCCAACCACAACTTAGGCTGAGCAAGGGGAAAACACGGCCTTTCAGTGCAGGCCCCAGTCCCTCCATTCAGCTGCAGATGGCCTCTGTGAACTCCTGCAAAGTGGTCTCTCCCCACTTCCCATCTACAAGCAGGCAGGAAGGCCTGTGCTGTAGGTGACCAGAGTCTTTGAAAGATCCTTTCTGAAAAATGACGTTCCCCTCCAGCATCATCAAACCCTGCGTTTGGCACAACGCCTCAGCCTCCTCAAGTCTGTCCACAGCCAGCAGGTGAGTCAGTCGAGCCAAAGGGTACCGGCAGTTCCTGCTGCTGAAACCATGGCTGAAGGTGAGCAGGGCCAGGCGGCGGGCCCCTGCCACGTGTGGATGGAGGGCACAGCTCAGCAGGTAGGGCAGCTCCCGAGCCAGGCGGAAAAAGCGGGCAAAGTTATGCTCCAAGTAAGCCAAGTTGATTGCCCGTGCTGTGGAAAGTTCAGGGGAAGCTCGGATGTGACTGGGGAGTTGTAAGATCTGCCAGAGAGCATCCAGGGAGCCTGCAGACAGGAGATAAAAGCAGCATAAAGTCCCAGTAATTTATTTATGTTATTTACAGTCCGCTTTTCTCACTAAGACTCAAGGTGGATTACACAGTACAAGGCAATACGATCAACACCTAGAACATTCAATGAACAATATGAGTTGCAGAAATTTTCAAATCAAGCATAAATCTGAATGCAGGGATGAAACATTGCAGGAACGAAGCATAAATACATAAACATGACCTATTTAATGATGGAAAAACTACCCAGTAGGAGCAGGGGTGGCGGGCCTATTGAGGCCAGGTAGGCGGTGGCCGCAGGTGCAGGGTGCTGGATGGAGTGCCGGAGGAGCCTCGGTGGGCGGGAGCGCGCACCACAAAGCACCAGCCTCCTATCCCTCCCACCCCGCGCCGCCGCCGCCGCCAGCACAAGCCCCTGGCCAGGCGCAGCCACCGCGGGCAGGCATCTGCGGCGGCGCAGGCAACCGAGCGGGAGAGCTCGGAGGCCGCCCGCCGCAGCAATCGGGCCGGCGGCGGCACGTGCGCTCCCGTGATAACGTCACGCGTGACATCATCACGCAGGCCGGTGCGCACGCGCGCTCGTGCGCGCGTTGGGGCGCCCGGCCGGCAGGCCACGAGCGAGGTAAACCCTTGCTCCGCCCCTGAGTAGGAGCATATCTACCTCAACAGATAGTACCCAATAGTCTAGTCTACTGCTTCCAATCCCTAGAGCCACTGTTGGGGGTGGGGGGGGGGCGTGCAACACAGGGAGATACCTGAAAGGCTGGACTAGCTCCTACACCTTGATACCTCCTCATTCACGTACCTAGTGCCCACACACAGCTCCCTCTGTGAGCCTGCCCAACTGAAATGTTGTGTTGCAGAGAGTGTGCATAAAGGTGGAGGATTCATCTGTCCCCTTTCCCACATACTGTTAAGAGGCAAGACTTTACAGCAAAAGCAGAAGGCGATGAGAAGTTCTTTCTTCTCTTGAAAGCACTCCACATTTAGGTCTTGGAAGCCCTGCAAGACAGACCAGGCTGATGATTCCTGGACTGCAGGTGAGGAGGGAGGAAGAGACAGGACTGGACATCTCTAAAGTCATTTGAAGCCCGTAGCAGAGGCGACATCGGACCAGGGCCCCTCTCGAAACACCACTCTTTCCCAGGACGCCACACCCCCGCCCGGGCTCCCTCTCCTCACCCAGGTTGTACAGCAAGAAGAGCGCTTGGAAGAGGGGCTCGGAGGCGATGCGGTGGTCTCCCTCGTCCCGGTAGGCGCGGCGCAGGGCGGCAAAGCACTCCTGGACCTGGGCTCGGTGCAGGTGGGCGTCGAAGCGGGCAGGCGGCTCCCCGCAGAGCTGGTGCCCAGCGCGGAGCAGGTAGACAAGCGAGCGCTCGAGGACCGCCGCGCAGGGCCGGCCGGACACGCGCTGCACGGTCAGGTCTAGGCGCACGGCGCGCAGACGGTCGGCTACGAAGGCGCACTGCTCGGCGGCGGAGAGGTCGGGATGCGAGCGCGCCGCTTGGCCCAGCAAGTGCCGCACTGTGGCCAGCAGCACCGGCGGCGGGCGCAGCTCCTCGGGCCGCGGGCGCTCCTTGCCGGCGGCCGGCCGCGAGTACTCCTTCACCGCCTGCTCCGGCGGCCCCAGCTCCAAGATGTGCAGCCGTCGCTGGCGCCGCCGCCGCGCCAGTTCGGCGGCCGGGCACATCTCCCGGCAGGTGCCGGTCGGGACCTCCTCGACGCCGCCCATGCTGCGGAAGGCAAGCCGAGGGGCGGCACGAAGCGTCGCTGCCGGAAAGGAGGAGCCCGGGCGACCTCTCGTCCGGACGACGCGGCTGAGAGGCGGAGCTCAACGACTCTCCCGCTTTCCAACGGGAGGAAGAGGACAGAGGAAGCGCTCTAGCGGGACATCGGGCCCTCTGATCCAAGTGCGCGGGTGCCTTGCGTTGTCCTGGCAGCTGTGAAGCAAAACCTCGACTCGAGCTCTGTTCATACGTGCGGGGAGAGGTGCGGACAGTGCCAGTCTCCAGGGGGTGGCTGGAAATCCCCTCGGCATTGCAACTGATCTCCAGGCCACAGACATCAGTTCCCCTGGAGAAAATGGCTGCTTTGTAGGGTGGACTCTGTGGCATTATAACCCGCTGAGGTCCCTCCCCTCCCCCAACCCCGCCTTCCCCACGTTCTGACCTCCAAAATCTTCAGGAATTTCCCAACCTGGAGCTGGCAACCCTAGAACCGAGGCGGGAGAATGGAATGCAGATAGAGGATCACGTTTTGGAAAGGTTCCTTGCTTCAAATCTCCAAGCAAATGGAACGCTCCCCCCCTCCCCCGTATTTCCCTACTCGGGGTTAGGTCCGGGGTGGTTGGGCCCCTCCTATCATGAAGCCCCGGGGCAGCCGCCTCTGCTGCCCATTGGCTGAGACCCCCCACCCCCACCGCCTTCAACAATGAACTGCTCAAGATGTGAGGGGCCAGGAAGGATCCTGACTTTAAATATATGCCTACAGCATCAGCACTGACCCAGAAGAGATCTTAGGGTTGTAGACATTAGCTCGATGGAAAGGTCGACCTCCTGCAGCAACAAAGAAAAAGGCAAATTCCGTGCTGGGAATTATCAGGAAACAAACTGAAAATAAAACAACAAATACAGAAATGCCCCTGCATGGATCTACGGAGTGGCTTCCTTTATTGTATTTTGTAAATTCTGGTTTATGGCAAACAGTTCATTGCAGATCTGGGGAAAATGCTTGAGGGCAACCAAGATGCATAAGGATTTGGTGCGCCTTTCCTACCAGGATAAATTGTGTTTTTTTATATATATATATATATATGTATGTATGTATGTATGTATGTATGTATTGTTTTGATTGGAACCTGCCCTGAGCCTGGGCTGAGAATGGGCTAAATATCTAATAAAATGGATGGATGGATGGAGAGACTGGTATTTTTCTGTTTAGAAACCAGACTTCTGTGAGGGGTGGAAAAAGTGGAGAGAACTTCTCCCTCTCCCGTGATACTAAAACTAGGTGGCACCCGATTCAATAGAAGAGCAGCAGATTCAGAATGGACAAATGCTTCTTTACTTGAGTTATTACATTATGGAATTTGTTGCCAGGGGATGTACTCGTGGCCAAGAGCACAGATGGCTTTAAAATGGGATTAGACAGATTCATTGAGGAGAGGTCCAGCAATGGCTACTAGCCATGGTGTGTGAAGGGAAGGAGCCTCCATATTCAGAGGCAGTAAACCTCTGAACCCCAGTGCTAGGAGACAGCATCAGGAGGAGGACTTGGCCTCTATGCTCGGGGTTCCAGGACAACTGGTTGGCTGCTGCATGAAACAGATTGCTTGACTAGACCAAACACTACTCTGATCCTGTAGGGCTCTACTTGTGTTTTTTTTAAAAACACAAACATTAAACACCAAGATCAAAAAGAGTCCAGTAGCACCTTTAAGACTAACCAATTTTATTGTAGCATAAGCTTTCGAGAATCAAGTTCTCTTCGTCAGATGCATGATCCGAACTGGTCAAATACAGAAGAGGAGGGGAGAGAGGGGAGAAAGAAGGGGACATATATCAGAAGGGGACAGGATGCAATTAGCGTGGAGGCAGTCAAAACATTCCTTTGCTTGGAAATGTAAACATCTCCTTTTGGTGTGCAGTCAGTTTGCCGTATTAGTTTGTAGCAGTGAAAGTATCCAATTCCTATGTAGTATAAGCCTTCGATGGCCACAGCTCTCCCTGCCAGCTGCATCTGACAAAGAAAACTGCTGGCAGGGAGAGCTGTGGCCATCGAAGGCTTATACTACATAGGAATTGGATACTTTCACTGCTACAAACTAATACGGCAAACTGACTGCACACCAAAAGGAGATGTTTACATTTCCAAGCAAAGGAATGTTTTGACTGCCTCCACGCTAATTGCATCCTGTCCCCTTCTGATATATGTCTCCTTCTCTCCCCTATCTCCCCTCCTCTTCTGTATTTGACCAGTTCGGATCATGCATCTGACGAAGAGAACTTGATTCTCGAAAGCTTATGCTACAATAAAATTGGTTAGTCTTAAAGGTGCTACTGGACTCTTTGATTTTGCTACTACAGACTAACACGGCTAACTCCTCTGGATCATTAAACACCAAGTACATCTAGAGGTGCAAACAAAGCAGGGAGCACAGAGGAAGTTTGCCTGACTGACAGCTGCAACCTAAATCCTGGCCTGAAAGGGTTTAGGATGATGTGTAACCACCTTTCTGGCACTGCACCCAGCACTGTTAGGATCTTATGACAGGCTGCCTATCAGTATTCATAGGGTTAATAATTAGTCTCAGGAGAGTGGTTGTGAAGAAATGACCAGTCGGAAATTCAACTGGTACAGGTTTCCAAAGCAGAGGCTTAGCCCATGAATTCCAGCCTCTTGCTTGCATAGAAGGCAGCTCCATCGCAATAACCAGCAAGCATTGTGAAAGTCCATTGACAACGTTCAAAAACAGCAGCTTTCCTAATGACTTGATGTGTGTGGAGAATATATTTCACCAAGGGGCTGCATGTGCTTACAAGCCAGAGGGCTGTTTTGGCCTCCCCCTTGCTAGATCCAAAGGCTTCCAACATCATGGGATGCAGCGGCATGTCATGCTTTTGGTACATGGTAAGACACTCTCTTCCTGTGCTGAAGATGATCACTAGCTTGTTTTTGGTCACCTTAATGTCTTACTGCGCGGGGGCGGGGGGGGGACGGACCTGTGTTTGCCCTGCAGGCAACAGGAAAGATGACTTAATCACAGAGAAGTAGCCATGTTCTCCTGGGAGCTTGGACACTCCCTTGACAACAATTCTATTCTTTGGCTTCATACAAATTCAGACCATGTTTAAAGATCATGATTTGCTGGACAATAATTGACCTTCTAGGACCATCCAGCAATCTGCCTTACAATGCAGAGTTCCCCTGAAACCTAATTAAAAGATGGCTATCAGCCATCTCTTGGCTGCTGTTAATCAGGCTCGCTGCTCAGGTAATTCAATCACAGATCTAATGAGGACTATCAAGCATTACTCAGCCTTTGTCCAACAGACTTGAGCTGGCCAGCTCTCAAGCAACCTAATCACCCCGAGTTGACTTCCCCTATACATTTCTATACAGATCATAGTTAACTATGCCTAAATTTGGAGTTCTACCTTTCACTCCCCTAAAATTCAAACTTCCCCATTGTCCCAAAATTCTCATCAAAAGTATGACTGTGTCAAGCCTTCAGTTTTCTAACACTTGGCTTTGTACCAGCCCCCAATAATTCGATCAACACACTCCCAGTTCTGTGGTTCTCTTCTGATAATTCACCCATCTTCCAGGGCATTCATTCTTTATTGCAAACCTTAGTTTTCTGAAAAGAGCCCATGTTATCCAATGCCCCCCAAATCCTATAACTAGCCTGGCTTTAGAGCCAGAAATCTGAGTCCTGATCCTGGCTCCAACTTGTTTTACGACTTGAGTTCCTAACACACTGGATCCCTCCTTCTTCCATCATGATTTCTTCACAGACTAGGAAAGGTATCTTTGCTCCCCATCCATCTTTCTGCCCTGTTTTCCAACTATACCACACGGAGAGAGAGCATTTTGATTCTTTCTCTGGAATATGCTTGCTATAAGATGAGGCTTCTTGCCTATTTATGGGGTATTTGCATAACGCAAGAGGTTTCAAAGAGAAAGCAGGTTAGGAAGAATCTCTGTGTTGACAATAAAACTGGTTGCATTGAGGGTCGAATCTCAGGCCTGTTTACAAACTGATAACACTTGGCTCACTGTGTTGCTGGAAATCTTACTGTACCACCACCCCTTCCCTAGAATTTGTTTTGAACAAGAGCAGCTGAATGCTTCTCCCTGTAGCCAAAAATGACGAGTCAGTTCTGCATGTGTTAGATCCGCCGCATGGCCAGCTTGTCATATGATTGTTCCCCCCAGACAAAGAGCACTTTGATTCCATCCAGCTTTGATGGAATGCAATTCAGCTTTTCTGGAGGAGTTGCAAGTGGGAGCTAGTTAGAAGCGAGTTTTGGTGTTGGGAGCTCAGGAAAATAAAGAGGCGTCCTGACCTTTCTTCCAAAGCTGCCCCAATCCTTTGTTACAGCTCACATGTCCTTAAGCTGAATATTTGTGAACAAGCAGCTTTTTGTGAGATACATTCTCCTGAGCACAATATGCAGGGGAGTAACTGCTGTTAAGCTTAGTTGAACTGATTTCTGAGTTAGCCATCTGTCCTCATTGCACCCTCCTAGTCATCATTGACAGCACTGGGAAAAGGGAAGCAAAATGGAGCATGTAAAGATTCCTGTGCTGATGAAGGCGTTCACAGAAAGTGATTCCGCACACGTTGGATAATGCACTTCCAATCCTCTTTATAGATCATTTGGAACGGATTTTTTCGTGTGTGGGACAAAAAATCCACCTCAAACGATTGATAAAGTGCATTGAAAGTGCATTATCCAATGTGTGCGGAATCAGCCAGATATAACACACAATGGTTGTGATACATCTGCTCCTCTTGTGCAGTAGACAGATGAACAACATGCCCCACAGAAGGCACTCTTTCTAACCCCGATGCTTCTACTACCCCTGCTCAGGAAGAGAAGTGCAGGAGGCATCTGGGTTCCACTCCCCTCTGATACAAACCTGAATCCAATGCCCCACTCTTGCCTAAAAGCAGCTCAGTTTTGAGCTTTAAGCAGAGGGCAGGAAGAGGCCGAAACAAAGAAATGCCTCTGCGGCTATCCCAGTTTTAGGGTCTGGGAGCTACAATGCTGGTAGCATCTCCCACCTAAGTGAGTTGGGCTACTCCTCTCCTCCCTCCATCCCACTGTGCCGAGTGAACATCCGAGGCAAAAGCAGGTGCATTGGGGATAAATTAAAACAGGGCACTTGAAAGGTTTACAAACATGTCTTTGAAGAGTGCCGATTAAATCCTCCACCCAGCCAAAGTAGAGAAAGAGAAACTGAAGTTGAGCAGTCAATTCTTCTCTGGCCCATTCATGCCAGGATAAGGGCAGTGGCTGCTGAAGGAGCAGGTTGGTCTCTTCTCAAAACAACAGCAGGAGAGTGCCACGCTGCAGGAGATGCCACGCTGACATGTGCCCACTGAGAGTGCCCAGGAAACCACCTCAAAGGTGTAGATGCCTCAGGTGCTGCTGAAAGATTTCCTCAGCCCTCCGCAGGTATTCTGCTGTCTTCTTTTTTACAGCCTCCCTACGGGCCACATCTGGATCTCCTGAAAAGAAGAAGGAAGGAAGGAGGGACCTTGACCTGTTTTTCAACTGAATTGACTCCCTCTGCTCCTATACTGTAGTAGCGTGTCCTACTCAGAAAGTTCGCAGCAGCAGCCAGAAGACTGCCCTTGATACCAGAGCCAGTATGAGCACAATCTATTCCGGCTCAGGAAGAAGAGAGTGCAATAGGTGGAGGGGAAGAGGCACAACCCAAATGAAGCTGAGTACAGATATACCTCAAAAGCAGAATGCCTCCCCATTTTGTTCTCCACCCATTTCAGCCCAATTTTCACCCCCTTCTGTTGTGAAAAACCACAGGTGTGTGCCCCCAATATAAGTGGTGCCTGTCCACCGCTTTATAATGATGCCACATGCACATCTGTATATTCCAAGGTATACGAAAATTCCTCCTCCTTTTTGAAAAACAGAATTGATTTTTTTTCTTGAAATGTAGGATATTCTTAGGGCAGCAGAGATGGTTCGGCAATGTTGTCAGTTCCATACAAACGACACTGAGCCCAGGCAGGTTTGGTCTGTAATTATCTGGAAGCAGCCCCCCCTTCCCCCCAAAGAAGATGGTACATCTGAAACAATATAGGAAGCATCCTCCCCTGAAGGCTCAATGCTCAAACAATGCATGTCTGTACACACCTCCACTGCTCACAAAATGAGGACCATTGACTAAGGCAAGAGGCAGACCCAAATTCCTGGGAGAGATTTATAGTCCAATCCTAACCCCAATTTACTAACTGGGAAGCAAGTCTCAGAATTCAGCGGGACTTGCTTCCAAATAAGTGTGCCGAGGTCTGTGGCCTTTGTGACCTGGAAACCAGGACTCTGTTTAAGCGCAGCATTGCTACCTCTCACATAGGGAGAAGTCATGGGGCACAGCTCTCCACGACAGTCAGAGGTAAGCAACCCACATACCTTGCAGACCCTGGAGCAGCAAGTCCACACCACTGCGGTAGCCATGGAAAGCCCCCTCATAATCTTCCGCTGCTTCGCTCTCCAAGGCGCGTCGGATGCGCTCGGTGGCCTGAGGCAGGTATGCACCGGGATCTGCCACGGCTGCACCGTCCTGTGCTGCTTGCAGAATTCCCGCACTAGGGGGAGAAGGTGCTGGTCCATCTTCCAAGGAAGCATGAGCAGGGGAGCAGCTGGTGGCGCCAGAGGCTGAGCAACAAGAAGAAGGCCAATAAGACCCTCTCCCACATCATCCCCCTCCTGGCTGGACAACTCCATCACATGTACGCCTGTAGTGAAGGCCATCATCCAAAGACATGCGCCTGCAGGAGACTCACAGAGGAGCTTGGGGACAATATACAAAGAGAATCCCAATTCTGTCCCCCCCTTCATCCTCCCCCAAATGGGGACCGACCCCCACTTAGCCTAAATGACGCAGGTTCAGGTGCCCACAAACAGCATCCAACCAACTAACCTACCTTCCTCAGCGAAGGGGTCAAACAGAGCCAGCTCCTGGACAGATAAGGGGCAGCGGGAAGGTGAGTCCATTTCCTTCGCTTCCTCCTCCTCCTCCTCTCCACCAACACAAGCAAAGAGAGCATCCAGGGCTTCGTCTTCACAGTTTCGGGGTGAAGAGTGGTCCCCTGTGCCAGGAGCAATTATTAGGCTAGGCAATGTTTGGGGGGAGGATAAGGGGCCTTCCAAGCTGCCGAGGCAGGGATGCAGGAAATCTCCCCCTTCTCCCATTCAGCAGCATTCCCTCCTGCCCAGCCCAGCAAGAGTGGGCGCCACCATCACCAGCAGAAGGCTGCATCAGTTTCAGTCCTGCTGCAACCGATGCTCTCCCCTCCTCGCTTGGATTCTGGAGCTGCTGATAACATCTGGCCAGATCAGTCCCACTGCAAGCTGCCACAATGCACGCCCGAGCCTCGGCAGCTGCAGATTAGGAACCTGAAGGCCTCATTATCGACACTAGAAGTCCCAAGGAAACCAAAAGTCGTCACTCAAGGCCTTACAGGGCTCTGGTCTTCAGACTTGAAAGGGTGCTTGTTTGCACGTAGGTTCTATACCAGAGCATGCGGGAAGGAGGGACTAACCCAGAGCCAGCTCCACAGAAGCCTGAGGGGGGAGTGGGAAAGGAGAAATCTCCCATTTGCCTTGTACGTCTCCTCCAACCCAACACAAACAAGCTTTTTTTTGGCAAGTCTCAACTTGTGCAAAAAATTAAGACTCTGGAAGGATATACAGCCTGCCTTTCCTCCACTGCTAATAAGCAGATCCCTACATAAGGAGAGCACCCTGACCTGGATAGCCCAGGTGAGCCTGATCTCATCAGATCTCAGAAGCTAGGCTGGGTCGGCTTTGGTTAGTAATTGGATGGGAGACCTCCAACAAAGACCAGGGTTGCAGAGGCAGGCAATGGCAAACCACCTCTTGCCATGAAAACCCCACCAGGGGTTGCCGTAAGTCAGCTACGACTTGAGGGCACTCTCCACCGCCACCACACAAGGAGAGCAGATCAGAAAATCCAGCCCAAGCATCTCACATGAAGCTGCTTTTTACTGAGCCAGACCTTCAAGGTCAATGCTATCTACTCCAACTAGCAGTGGCTCTGCAAGGTCTCAGGCAGAGTTCTTTCACATCTCCAGCTACCTGAGTCTTTTAACTGGAGATGATGGGGATTGAACCTGGGACCTTCTGCACGTCGAGCAGATGCTCTGTCACTGAGCCACAGCTCTCCTTCTTTAGAAGGCAAGGATCAGAAAGCTATACCTCTTTCCTTTATCTGGGGCTCCAGATCACAGTCTTTCCTTGCAGTCTCTGCAGCGTTGCAGTGATCCTGCTCGGACTCCACGTCCAGGAGTCCATGGTCCGCATCCGACGCCAACGCATCCTCACCAGGCTCCACTCCTTCTGATGGCACGGGGATCAGAGGGGGAGGCAGAGAAGGCTGATCACAGTTTTCCAAAGGTCTCCTCCCCTCCCCACCCTGCAAGATAGAAGCAGCAGCATGGGTGCATTTTGGGATGTGGAGAAGGAGAAGAACCACCCCTGGAACCCCAGAGGAAGAGTAGGGGAGAGGACCCAGCCCCCTCCTTCTGCAACCAAAGGAGGGATCCAGGAGTCATAATACAACTCACAAAATCCCTGGAAGTCCCTCCCCTCCCGTTAGCCACTCCCGAGGACTCAAAGTCAGACTCCCTTGGGAGGATCCAGGGCCCAGGGAGGATCCGGTTGCCTCTGCCCTCCTCCATCAGCCCAGGTAAAATACCCGAAAGAACTCCTTGAGCTGAGGGCTGTTGTTCAAAGCAGGGATGTGTACTGTGAAGTGCAGCATGACTTCTGCTGCCTTCCTCCGCTCTTCTATCACCGTGGGCTCAAATCGGCCTGTGGGAAGAAGAGCCCCACGTCACATGGGGGTCAGGACCGCTGTGTGCCACCTTATCCTGTGTATACATACATTTGTAGGAGGCCTCCCTTTGCTAACCTGGAAAAGTTGCCCAGAACCTCAATCCCTAGCCTTAGATCCTAACTATACACTATATGGTTTATATGTCCTGAGCCCTGTTGAATCAAATGATCGCTCAATGTTCCATGTTGAAACATAACACTCCAGTAAGCAGAGACCCAAATAAAAATAATAATAACTGCATTTATATACTGCTCTTCTAGACAGATTAGTGCCTCACACAGAGCAGTGAACAAGTTAGTGTTATTATCCCCACAATACAACTGGGGAGCTGGGGCTGAGAGGAGTGGCTTACCCAAGGCCACCTACTGAGCTCATGGCAGTAATGGCATTCAAACCAGTAGAGTGCTGATTCACAGCCAAACCACTTAACTACTGTGCTACAGCACCTCCATAGCTCTGAGACTATGGTACGCATGGAAAGGAGGTTTAAGCCTTCCCCCTTACACCATTTCTCCCAACCTGAAACAGCCCTGGAGAGCTATTTTCCCCATTTGTACTCACAGTCAATACACAAGTTTCCCCAATGACTGCTGTGGCCATTTCAGGTTTAGAAAACTGTTCAGGGGAGTCTTAAGCCCACTGACTGGTCTTGATCTAAATCAGGCCCCATGCACCTGAGCATTAAACTTCAGCACAGCACAGCACAGAATATATCCAGCACACATCTGGTTTGGCAAGAAGGGGGACATACCCATAAACACTGTAGTCAGTAGTTAAGCCCTTAGACCAAAAAGTGACCTAACGCTTTTTCCTGAGCAACCAAATGACAGAGAAGAAAGGCATCCTGAAAAGGACTACTGGATCTAGGGCATCCCCCCTGATCAAATCAGCGGACCATCTTGCTTCTAAAAATACTCTGCATTCTGTTTCCAGAAGTGGGCAGCCTGATATCCCTAGAAAATTTCCAGGAAAGTCCTTAGAAACTCTCTGCCCATTTCTGTCATCCCCAGCACTGGGAATTGCGAAGACCGAGAACAGAGGACACAATCCAAGTTCCTTTCAAAAGGGAGAGGGTATTGATAGACATCAGGGTCCCATAAAATGCAGTCACTGTAGAGATCAGCAATAAGCATTTCTCCCACCCAGCCCAGCTCAGCACCTCACCAAAGATTTGGGCTTTGGGAAAAGGAGGAAAGTCCTCCATGCGTCGAAAGAGGTTACGGTGGGTGTAAGCCAGGTCTCCGTGCAGCTTCTTAAAGTCGCTGTATCGTTTCCAGACAATGATCTGTAAGATGAAATATGGGAAAGACAAACAATGAAGAGAGCTTTCAAGTACCCACCAAAACATGGACACTTGTCAAGAAATGCAAGATCTGGGTTCAGTAGCACCCTAACGGCCAACAAGATTTTCAGGATATAATCTTTGTATCTGATGAAGCTTGATTCTTGAAAGCTAACACCCGGGAAAAGTTGGTTTTTAAGGTTGCTACTGGACTCGAATCTTGCTCTTCTACTGCTGACCAAGATGGCTACCCATCTAAAATAACACCTTCATATGATGAACCCTCCTAACAAAAGCCTCCTGCCCCATCTTCACAGTTTCAGTCTGCATAGGTGCCCCACCTATCTACCCTGTGCTCTGGGGCAAAATTGGATGCCATATTTAAGACGCAGGTGTGTCCTTAAAGAATTTATTCATTCACTGAAGGCACAAAATTCACATCTGGCTGCTTGGGAACCAATGGATATCGCTTTATTGTTTCACCGATCAGCAGCCACGGGCAGCACTCTTTAGAAGTGGACAAATCAAAGTTATCCAGTCCCTCCCTCCTGTCTCTAGCATAACCTGTACAATGGACATAAAGACAGACATACCTCTTTGACATCTTCTGGATTTACTCTTGAGACAAACTAGAGGAGGGGGGGAAAGAGCAAGATGTTGCGATTCGGTAATGCCTGTAGTCTAGAACTTTTATATAATTTATTAAAAAAATTATATCCTCTTCTCCTGATTAACATGACTCGAAGTGACAGAAGTCATTAAAATCAGCTAATTTTTTTACTTTGTAAAATCACTTACAAGACAAATAATAAGACAGCAAAACTCCACCCAGAGGGATGGGGTGTCATGTCTCTCCCCCTCCCATTTTTACTACTGGAGAGGGCAGCACTGCAGGTGCTTCATTTCTTGCAATTGCTGACCCTCTGTAATACCTCCGTCGGAGCTCTGCAATCAAGAGATGTTTTAGAATACCGAGTGTGTATGAGGGGTGTGTGTGTGCAACTTGCAGCTCCCAGCCTACCTGCAAGGTACAACCCCATCAAGAAAATACTCTGCACATGCACAGAGGGTCTTGCGGGCTGCCGCTTCTGCGAGGGGGCTTGGAGCAGACAGAGCCCCTATTGGCACATTCGTTGCCCTTCCCTCCTTGCAATATGGTGGGGAGGGGGTCCCCCACAACCTCACCCTCACCTTGGCGGTCACTTTGTACTCGGTGTAGCCTTTGGGGTGGCTTCGAGGGTCGGTGACGGTGTAATGCCGCTGATACTCATCCTTCGGTCGACGGGACATCCCAACGCCCTTTTGGGCGCTGCGGCCCCTTTAAATCCAGAACTCCCCGCGTACACTGGCGAAGCCAAAGACGAGAGCTGTGGGGACGCGAATCGCGACTACGCGTGCCCGGCCTTCCACCCAAAGCGCATGCGTAGCTGATAGGTCCTAGCCCTTGGTAGCGGCGCGGGGGTGACGCTGCGACTGCTCAGGAAAGCTTATGGGCAGGGCTCTCTGGAAAGGGCTCGGTTAGCATTGCGCTGAAGAGATGCAAGGAGGGAGAATTGTGGCGTTACTTGGGATATTGCGTAAGGGGCATAATTTAGCCAGGCCTCTAGTTAGGATTGACAGCTCCAGGTTATTCATTTATGTCATTTTATAGACCTCCTTTCTCACTGAGACTCCAGGCGGATTACATCTGGGGTTGGTAGGTGCCTGGGGATGGTGGGGTTTGGGGAAGAGAGGGAGGGAAATCAGAAGGGTATCATGCTATAGAGTCCACCCTCCAAAGCAGCCATTTTATTCAGGGTAACTGATCTCTGTAGTATGGGGATAAGTTGTAATTCCGGGAGATCTCCCAAATCCCACCTGGAGTTTGGCAACCCTAGCTCAACTTCACGTGTAAATGTACGTCATACCTTTACACCCTGAAAACTCAATTCCAGTACAGATCAGACTGCTAACATACAGTGTCTGCCTAAGCATGTTTACTCAGGAGTCCCACAGCCCAGTCCTCGTAGGCTGCTAAAGCACAGTGTCATCTTAAGCATGATTTCTCAGAAGTAAATCTCATTGGGGAGGGAAGGTGACAAGGTATTGCCCAATCTTGTCAGATCTTGGAATCTTAGCAGGGTCACTACATGGATATCTGCAGAGGAAGGCAATGGCAAACCACCTCTGCTTTTCATTTGCCTTGAAAGCCCTTTGCTGGGGTCACCATAAATCGGTTGCAACTCAACTGCACACATACGTGTCCCACTGAGCACAAAAGGGCTTGCTGTCATACCTTGTAAGTGTGCTTAGGGTACAACCAAAAGCAAACATGCGCTGCCCCTGCCCATCATTCATGCCGCCAAGTTCTCTGCTCTTCTTCGTAGTTTTCTCCCCTTTCTCTGTTCCCTGCTGCCCTGGAGGATAGGCTTAGATGAAGGTTGGGTTAGTTCGTGAGAGTAGCCAGATTATTGGGGCTATATTGCTGTTTAAGGTGATGGTTTTTAATAAAATGCCAATAAAACTGGGGAAAGCATGTGCAGATGCTAAGTGGAGCTGCCTGAGAGTGCGCAGAGTGCCTTTGCCCCCACCCTTCAGTTACCTCAAGCCAGAATTTTGTCTGATTTGCAGCTTGACCAATTTTGTGCAAAAGGAAGAAAACTGTGCAGTGGGAATTAAGTTTTTGTGCAGCAGGGCAAGTGGAGTTTAATCAGAAGCAAAGACATTCCTTCAAATTAAATGATGAGGGCAGGGTTTTTTTCTGGGAAAAGAGGTGGCGGAACTCTCAAGAGGGAAATGAAGAAGAAACACACGGGATTCTTTGAAATAATGGTATTTTCAAGCACTATTGCTGAGTATTTTCAAGAGGTGCCGGAACTCCGTTCCACCGCGTTTCCCCTGAAAAAAAGCCCTGGATGAGGGAAAAGGAAATTTAAAAAGACATTGAAATGAATGGTCTTCAGATCTTTCTCTAAGGCATAAAAAATTATGGGACAATTATACTATGGCTGCCATTACAGATAATCTCTCACGTATAGACCCCCAGGTGACATCAAGAGACTTTATACCTAGCTGGTACCCAATCTTAGGATACCTAATGAAACAACAAGAAATCCCCAAAAGACATAAAGACCTAGATCAGTGGTAAATTGGAAGTATATAATTCCTTTATATCTCCACTACTAGTTATACATACCCACTTCCACATGCTCAGATACAATAGCGCATAGAAGGATGGATATTCAATACAGTAAGATACAATCATTGCTATATGATTATGAATTGTAAATATATGTTATTTATGATTATATGAATGTATAATAATTTAGAAAACATATACTGACTGTAATAATTTTTTATAGATACCCATTCTTATAAAAGTTACTTGTAGGTGATTTTGAAAACAATAAACAGAATTTGGAAAGGGGCGGGGGAGAATACAAATGGTCCTTTTCCTCTGCTTTCCCCCCTCTCCCTTACTTTTGGTTAGGGAAAAATCCTGTGGCATGTGATCACAGATAGGGGAGGGAATGCTGCAAAAGCTGCTGGGGGAGAAGAACTTAGAATCACCCCTGCCACAGCCTTCCACAAATCTGGGGTCACACATGAAAGCATTCCCAGTGCTTCGAGCTGGCTTAAGTCCCAGCCCTGCTCCTGTTAGAAATCCAGGCCTTTTCCCTTGACTGTGGATTGCAAAAGAGGGAAGGGTTTATTTACTTCATTTATACCTTGCCTTTTCCCCAATGGGGACCCAAAGCTGCTTCCATGGTCCTCTCTCCTCCCTTTTATCCTCCCAACGAGACTGTGAGGTAGGTTAGCCTGAGAGAGTCACCCAAGGTCACCCAGCAAGCTGACTTGGCAGAGCAGGGATGTGAACCTGATCAGCCCAGGTCCTGGTCCAATCAAATGTCATTATTATTACAGCACACTGGCATAAAAGCCCTGAGGTGCACCGAAGCCCATAAGCCACGTAACAAGGAGCATGGGAAGGAATGAAGCTCCCAAGCTTCTAACAAAAGCAACGTGCAGAACTTAGACACACACAAAAACAGCAACACGTAGGATGCACCAAGCATGCTGAAGGCGGTCTCTTGCTGCAGCTGCCCCGCAAGGTTATTGTCAGAGCAGTTCTCAAATGGTTCGTCATGTCATGACCCTGAAGTGGGTGACAACCCTCTCTCAGGTGGATCACCAGAACTCATGAACTGGGAGAGAAGGCTCGTCCCACCCCCTCCTCCCCATGGTGGGAAGAGAAGCCACATTTTCAGCCCATCCTTCCCCTGACACCCCCATTCATTCTCAGGGGATCAACTCTTCACCACCAGCAGTGTGGAAGGTGATGGACATACCCTCCTGGATCGTTGTTTAGAAGCAGGTCCCACTTCAAAAATATCTTAACTCAGTCGTTCTCAAAATCAGTTGAATAGGACCATAGAAGATCATCATCTCCCTCCCCCCAAAACACACACATGTGTAGAACAAAAAATTAGAATGAGTGAGACAACAGATTGATGGACCAGCTAGGATTTGAAATGCAGGAACAGAACTTGGGGAAGCCTTGCAGGGTCAGCGTTCTCTGTTCTGACTGGCAGCAGCTCTCGAGGGGCTCAGGCAGAGGTCTTTCTCATCACCTGCTACCATGGTCCTCTCGCCCAGCACCATTTCCAACACTGATCTGCTAGTTGCCTCTGAAAACCAGGTCATGAATCCAAAAGCCGTTCTGGTTTGGTTTGGGCTCAAGCATCCAATGAGGCAAAGGTATGCTGCCTTTGAATCTGGAGGTTCTGTGGGCTGCCTGATGACACCTTTCCTGGTGCCCATCAAATGTTTTTAGAAAGTGGGTGTGGCCAGGTGGAGGTTGCCATCCAGCAGGGCATCAGAGCGGCCCCCGGAAATTGAATTGGCTGTGCAGATTAAAATAACGTCGTTTCAAAAGTGGCTGCAGCCACCAGAGTGTTGGTTATATTCTCTCATCTTTCCTGGGGTATTTTTTAAATTACCCTCTTCTCCTCCACGCTTCAGCTTCGTTTATGTGTATGACGCCATATCCTGTAGCACCCATTTTGTGGTTAGGCCAAACATCCTTTGTCAGAATTCCAAAGGTGCCCATGGGCTGGAGAGCCCTGATCTAGATAATAAAGGTGCAGGCGCTTTACTTTCAGTCATTCCAACTGGATGAGAAGACTGCAAATACAGACATGGGCCTCTGCAGAGTATATTTTGCCTTTTGGCAAGAGGGAGATCAGAAATCGGAGCAGATGCTTGAAACATGTTCACATGTAGTTCAGGAATGTGGCTCCTGCTTTTTAAATGGCAGTCCAAACAAACATCTTGGCTTCTTTGTTTTGATCTTATTCTGGGAGCTCAATATTGCTCCTGAGGCACCCCTGCATATAAAGTTGCCTTATTGTGAATTGAACCATTTATCCTAGTACGATACCTTCAGACTCACAGAGACTCTCCAACATCTCTGGCAAAGATTTTCTCAGGACTAGCAGCTTAGAATCTTTGGAGATGCTTTTTTTTTTTTTGAAAAAATTTTTATTGGGTTAGAATCCGTTATTTTTACATTTACATTCAATTTTCCCCAAATTTTCATTTCTAACCCCCTCCCTTTCCCCCCCTTTTGTTGACTTCCAACAGCTTTCCCACCCTTTGTCCCTTTTCCCTTACTTCTATTAAATTCCTCTATCTAAAACAGATATACATTCTCCATTATATTAAGCAGTACATCCTTAACTACTTTTCTTGTTATATACCCAAACTGTAAGTCTTTGTTTCCATCTTGGATAAACAATTTATCCCATTTTCCAGTTTGAAATATTTCTATATATCATAAACCTATATATCATAAACCATAAAAATCTTACATTTAAATCAAACAATTTGACTTATTCTCTATATATTACTCATTCTATCTTTTTATGGTAATTCTATATAGCTCATCACATAGTCAATCAATTTGACTCTTCTGTACATTCAGTTTGGTGCATTATATAAATCTTATCAAAGAAAGAAAATATTGTTGGTTACTCAATCCTTATATTTAAACCTTATCATTAATTATTTTCTATCAATATTCTATCTATTAACCTATATATATCTATATATATATCAATCTGTTAATCTAACTGCTTATAAATTCACATTTATCTCTTCCTCCCCCGGTAAAGTCACCCCCCTCTATTATACTTTTATTATATTTCAGTAGTTCTCAAACTGCCACAGTTTTCCTCCCACCTCCCATTTCTTCTCCAAATATTGTTTCAGCTTCTCCCAATCTGTGTTAAACTGCCCTGAGTCCAGATTTCTCAGTTTTCTTGTCATCTTGTCCATCTCTGCCATATACAGCAATTTGTAGATCCAATCTTCAATAGTTGGCACTTCTCGTACTTTCCATTTTTGCGCATACAAAAGTCTAGCTGCTGCTGTCATATAAAATATTAACGTCCTATGATGGGCTGGAATTCCCTCCATTCCCAAGTTTAGTAGCAGGAGTTCTGGGTTCTTATTTATTTGAAACTGTAAAATTTCACTCATTTCTCTTATTATTTCCCCCCAGTACTGCCTGGCTACCTCACATGACCACCACATATGATAGAGGGAGCCCTCATGCTTCTTACATTTCCAGCATTTATTAGAAGTGTTCAAATTCCCTAGCGCAATCTTCTTTGGTGTCATGTACCAACGATAGATCATTTTGTAAATGTTCTCTTTAATATTAGTACATGTCGTTGTCTTCATTGTAGTTTTCCACAAGTATTCCCATGCCTCCATTGTTATTTCTTTATTAAAATTTATAGCCCATTTCACCATCTGTGTTTTAACTGTCTCGTCCTCGGTATACCATTTCAACAGTACTTGGTATACCTTGGATATTCTTTTCTTGTCTTCTTTAAGAAGGGTCTGCTCTAGTTCCGAGTTCTCTGTTCGTATACCCCCCTTTACAGAGTCCGAATTATATAAGTCTCTGATCTGTCTATACTGGAACCAGTCGTAATTAGGTGATAGTTCCTCTTGCGTCTTTATTCTAAGTTTAGATGCTTCAGTTTTAATTATTTCTTTATACGTTAAACATTGTTGTTCATTATCAACAGCTCTCGGATCTATCACCTCATATGGAACCACCCACAAGGGAGTTCCTTCTTGTAAGTAAATTCTGTACTTCTTCCAGATTATATATAGACTTCTCCGTACAAAATGGTGCAGGAACATCGAGTTGACCTTTACTTTGTCATGCCATAGGTATGCGTGCCATCCAAAAAATTTTTTATATCCCTCTAGGGCTAATAGTTTCTTGTTCTTTAATGTCATCCACTCTTTCAACCAAACTAGGCAGATTGCATCATGGTAAAGTCTCAGATTGGGCAGTTGCATTCCGCCTCTTTCCTTTGCATCTTGTAAAACTTTTACTTTCACTCGGGGCTTCTTGCCTGCCCAAACAAAATCTGATATTTTCCTCTGCCATTTTTCAAATTGTTTAGAGTCTCTGATGATTGGTATTGTCTGTAGCAAAAACATTACTCTTGGTAACACATTCATCTTAACTGCTGCAATCCTGCCCAACCATGACAAATTCAGTCTATTCCATTTGATCAAAGAATCTTTGGAGATGCTGAGGACTGAACCTACGTTCTCCTACCTGCAAAGTATACGCTCCCGCATTGAGCTACAGCCCCCCGTCTGCCCAGGCTTGTCTTGAAATCCAGAGAGGACACTCCACACAACCTCCTTTGTTAGCAGCATCTTCCATAGATGAACTGCTGTCAGAAGTAGGATGATTTGTTTATGATTCAATCCATACAACCCCTAAGAACCAGTCTGGTGGAGTAGTTAAGAACTGGGACGTCTCGGTTCAAATCCCCACTTAGCCATTAAGCTCACTAAATAATCTCGGGCCACTCACTCAGAGCCACCGCACAAGGATGTTGTGAAGACATAAGGGGGGTGGGGAGAGCCCTGTACACCATCCTGAGCTCCCTGAAAGGGGCAAGAGGATAAAAATAGAAACCTCAAGAGTGCCATCCTTTATTTTAAGCCTACTGTTTCTAGTGCAGTTCTATCCTAACTCAGTTGATGAAGGATTGCAGTCCATTCGCAGCAACACCCAGAGGTTTTTGTCGGGCATGTTGTTTGCTAACCTTGAACTAAAGTAGCAAGTTCAACACAAGCACTCCATTTTAGAAGCTGACCCAAGAGAAGTGATTTGCATCAGCCCCAATGTCAACTTTCTAAGCTAGCCTTTCTGAGAGGGTTGGTGATAAGCGCCCGGGAATGAGAGATTCAGGCGAACAGTGAGCCAGAGGCATAGCAAGGGCTGCAAAACCACCAGAGATGACTGCCTTCTGTACCAACAAAATGCTGTGGTACCCATGTTATCCCATACAAGCACAAAACCCGCTCTGTGGTTAAAATGATGCTCAGTCCAGAAGCCCAGTACAGGAGAGGGGGAAAAAACACTCAAAATCTAGAAAACGATCTGTGCAACACACCTTTGAATCACAAGCGGCGGCTTTATTAAGATATTCCAGAAACAACTCCATACAGAGAACAGGGAGAAGGCAGACCCTCCCTCCCCCACTGGCATCCCCTGTCTCTGCTCCTCCACAGGCAAGGCCTGCGCCTGAAGGCCATGCTGAGCAGAAACAGTTCCAGCCCCAAACTCCAGTCCCAATGGGCCAAGCTTCATTCCAGGTCAAAGGGCAGGCCCAGCCATCTTAGTAGCCTGGAAATGCAGTCCAAGGCTCCAGCCACACACAGCGGATGGGGAGGCAGCGCATGCCTGACCCCACCACTGCTCAGTCCGCTGTGAACACCCGGCTAGAGATGTCATCCAGGAGCCAGTCTATGCCTGCCAGCAAATTCTCTCCTGTGAAAGCGCTGCAGCCTTGGATACACCAGTGGTGGCTTTGGATGCTGTCGAGGTCCAAAGCCTAGGAAAGGTAGACAAATAAAGAGGAGGGTGACACTCCTGCAAAGTTTGGAGAAGGCCCACGAGCAGGCAGGGCCTTCACTGAGGGCCCTGAGACGAGACGCCACACCAGTTATCTTCTGGGGATTCCACAGAGGCGCTGAGTGCCTGCACAGCTGGAGCAGACTCAGGCCAAAGGTAAAATGCCACAACCAGGCTAGTTCCCATTCAGGTTAGAACCTGGATTGTCAGTCCCTGAGTGCCAGGGCAACAATGGATTCAGCAGCGGCCCCATCCTAACGAATGGGGCAGTTAGCTAAAGGAAGGCATGCCTCTTCTCCCATCCAGTTTAGGCAAGAGAGTCAGGCTGAATTGGGCATATAGGCCTTTTTCTAACTTTCTTCTTAAAATGTGTTAATGCTTTTAATATGTCAGGTTTCTGGTCAGCTGTCATTTGCTTGTTTTGTTGCATTTAGTAGCAATGGAAAGCTGTACAGAAAAAGAACAAAGAAAGAAAGTAGCTACCCATTTTCCGTCCTGCCAGCCTCCAGGAACATGTTGCCTTTCTTTGAGCCACTCAGCCCACCCTCCCCTAAGTATTGGTTCCCCCTCCACATGTAACCTCTGCCGCTCACCTCCTGGATGGCACTGGCATTCAGCGCCCCTGGCAGGTCCTGCTTATTGGCAAAGATCAGCAAGGTGGCTCCCGCCAAGCGCTGTTGGAAAACAAGCCGCAAATGAAAGAAAGTCACCCACACTCACCCCTCATTCCTCGGGGAATCCAATCCAGATTGGCAGCAACAAAACCAGTGGCCACCTCCGCTCTGCACCTACAGGGCTTCAGAGGAGGCAATGCACTACCTGCCTCCCCCCCCACCCCAGCTCCTACCTCTTCCACCAGAAGACTCTGCAGTTCCCTCTTGCAGTCCTCCAGACGCTGGCGGTCAGCACTGTCTACCACCCAGATAAGGCCGTCCGTGCTCTCAAAGTAGTTCCTCCAGTAAGAGCGCAAGGACTTCTGGCCCCCCACATCCCAGATGTTCAACTTGAACCTGCAATGAGGTACCACATTGGGCATGAAGGGGTTAAAACTGGGCCAAGCTGAAGGAGGAGTTTAGATCAAGAAAAACAAAGAGGGGACAGAGAGGGGAGGTGCCAGGGTGTTGCAAGAAGGGAAAACAGGAAGGGGAAGGCCAAGCTAGACTCTTCTTTCATCCACAAGGCAGCTTGAGAGAATAGGAAGACTCACCCCCGGTGTTCCAATGTCTTGATGTTGAACCCTAACGTGGGCGAGATGGTGTCAATCTCATCCCCATTGAACTTCTTCAAGATGGTGGTTTTGCCAGCATTGTCAAGGCCTCTGCAGAGGAATGGGTTAAGGAGGATACAGCAGAGGAGGGAAAGGAATCTACAGAGAGAGCTGTTGCTTAAATTTTCTCAAAGCTGCCCTAGAATTCCAAAAACCTGCACTGTTAAACAAAAAAGGCTGGCTGTGATCAGTCAGGCCAAGGAACTCCATATGTGCACAGGGGTATTCTCTTTGTTATGCAAGGAATCTTGGTCTAACCATGGTTACTCAGGATGAAGCACCAGCACTCTGTACATGCTCAGAAGTATGTACACAAATCCTGACATTAAAAACCACAGTATTCACAATCTGGTGTTTTA